>NW_012267219.1:10097011-10124985 GCF_000151885.1 Dipodomys ordii | reverse complement strand
GGTCTCTCCTGCCCGGGCTGGCTTTGAACCGCGATCCTCAGATCTCAGCCTCCTGAGTAGCTAGGATTACAGGCGTGAGCCACCAGCGCCCAGCTTTTCTGTTCTTTTTTGTAAGTCCTGAGGCTTGAACTCAGGTCCTGGGCATTGTCCCAGAGCCTCTTTGTGCTCAAGGCTAGCACTCTGCCACTTGAAACCATAGCACCACTTCTGATGCTTTCCAAGTTTATTGGGGATAATAGTGTCATGGATTTTTTCTTCCCAGAATTGGCTTTGAACTATGATCCTCAGATCTCAGCCTCCTGAGTAGCTAGGATTATAGGTGCAAGCCATCAGTGGTCAGCTCCCTTATGCCTTTTCTTCCATAGCCACCTGATAAAGTACTCATACTGTTTCCTGGTTTCTTTATTGTCTGTCTCTCCCAACTTGAAGGTAAGCTCCACTAGGGCCAGGCTTTGCTGTTCACTGCTGTGCCTAGCCCACCAAGGCTCAACAAGCAAGATTTTTCAAGAAGCACCTGCTAACTGGAGAAGTGGAGGCCTTGGGGAGGGTGTGTATACTTGCCATGGTCAGAGGTCCAGACAGAGCAAACAATATATGTGGAGCTCAGAGGCAGGGAAATGAGGGGAAAGACACTTGGATGAGCTTTGCCAGACCTTGTAGGCTCCGGGAGGGGTTTGGAGTTCATTCAAAGGTCTACGAGAAACCACTGAACACTTTGCTTTGATGGCACATGGGGACCTGGCTCCCGGCAGTGGCAGAGAGTATGATTAAAGTATTTGTGTGGGGTGGGGTAGGGAATGCAGACAGAGTGTTCCTGTACAAGGCTTGTCTTCACCCTGTGACCCATTTTCTCCCAGTTGGGTGTGGAGGACCAGACTCCTCCCAAGCCTATTGTTTTAGGTTCCTATAATTACCAGGCAGTATGGAACTTATGCTTCCCAAGGCTGCTCCCCCATGTTTCCAGCCCACATGAGAACCCCACTCCTGAAGTGAGGTCTAGCATGACACTTTAGGACCATAGTGATTAATCTCAGATCTGGTAATTTGGGAGAATGTCTTGTATTTGTGTGTGTGTGTGTGTGTGTGTGTGTGTGTGTGTGAGAGAGAGAGAGAGAGAGAGAGAGATCTTAATATCAAAAGTGAAGTCAGGGTTTTTTTTTAATATTCTTCCCTTTTGGCCTAACGAAATAGATTTGTCTAGGCTGGTTTACTTATCAGAACTTCTAGGAGCCAGTGGAGAGTTTTATTGTAAGGATGTAACCCTCAGCAGTAGAGTCCATGAGGAAGACCTTTAGGGAGATCTGTTGGAAAAGGTCATTGTTCCCTAGCCTTTGGCATTCCTTCCTCATGACCCCTGACCATTACAATCTTAGTGCCCTTTTTCAACAATCTCTGCAACTGACCATGGAAGGGGTGACAGATCAAGACATATTATATATATATATATATGTGTGGACATATTTGATTGAGCCCTTGAGTACACCATTTGAAGATAATAGTTTAAAAAGAAGAAAGAAAAAAATGTTTCTTTCTCAAGAGTGCTAGGAATGCTCTTTTTATTATTTTGATGGTGAGCAAATGGCCCTGTATAGATGCAGTTGCTGTGGTTGTGTTAGCATAACAACAGACTTAGTCTACCACATTTTTAATAGAACACTTAATTGTTACTGGGTATCATGGCAATTGAGTATACTCTGCAAGCGATCTACTAATGTATTACTTCTTTTATTCAGTTAAACCACAATTTTTTCATGTCGTTTCACCTCCCCAGCATCTATAACTGGCATCAGTAGCATTTGTTGCTAGGGCTGTCTTTATATCATAGGAGCACATAGGACTTTGTAATGATTATCCTGAAGAGAAAAGTAGGCAGAGTCTTTCTTTGCACATGATTAACAACTGGAAGAGTCAGTACTGTACCTGATCTTGAATTCTGACGTCAGCTCATCATTCTTTCATCAGTAACATACACTTCTGTATAATACCTCCCAGACAGCACACTGAAGGTCTTAGGATTTCATTCACCAAAAAGCAGTGGGAAGTGACTGGGGTGGGGGGTGGAGTAAGGACATACTTGCTGTAAAATGGAACAGAATTCTGGGTGCTGGAGGCTGAGTGGTCTTATGGAAGGCGGAGGATGGTAGAACAGTTTAGAGGAGGAGTGGACAGCACAGATCAGGTGCTCTATATTTCTCTTAACCTCACTTCACTCCTGCATCTAAAAAATGTAGAACATTTTGCATGTCCTTATTGCAAAATCTAAATAAACCTCCTGGTCAGAGAATGATCCTTCTCATTTGCACATTGTCCAAAGAGCCACTGTATTGCTTTCCCCCTGCACTTTCTCCTATCCTTTCCTTCCTGGCACTGGGGTTTGAACTCAAGTCTTTGTACTTGCTTGACAAGAGTTCTACCATTTGAGCCACACTTCCAGCCCTTCTTGCTTTAGTTTTTTCAAATAAAGTCTCATGCTTTTGCTTGGGCTGACCTCAGATCCTGATTCTCCTACCTCTGTCTCCTGAGTAGGTAGAATTTTTGGTACGCATCACCATGCCTTTACCAAGATACAACATTTTATTCCAAAACAGTTGTAGTAAAAGGCACAAAGGTAGGAAAAGAAAATAAAGGATATAACCTTTGGGTGCCTGAGGGGAGAAATAGAGACTACTTTAGGAGGGTGGGGAACAGGGGTAACAACTGATGGCATTGTAAGGATAAGAGAGAAAAATGTGAAAGAGGAGACAGAAGAGCAAACAAGCTTTCTCACTCATTGATACTGCCATGTTATAGAAAGAGCAGTCTTCTTGGGAGTCCCTTCTATTTTAGTGTGCCACACCTCTTCTTTGGGGAACATGGATTTTCTCCATTTCTATCCTGCTGTGAAACTTGCAGGAATTGATTGGCCAAGGTCAGAAGTTCTCACAGTCTTCAGCAGCAGTCAGAATTGCTTAGTGGCCTCCAGAGCAATTGGCTCATGTAAGACAAATGGAGCGGCTACAGGACTTTCCGCTCTGCTTGCTGGCAGTCCTGTGGACATTTTAGTTTTTGTGAGTACTGAACCTGTGTGTGACAGGAGAGAAGCCAACAGCCAAGGGACAGAAATGCTGAAGTCAGTTGAGCAATCTATTCTTTGCAGGCTTGGATGTCCCGAATAAAAGCTACTTCAGAATAGGTCAAATAGACAGGATGATGGTTCTGGGTTGCTGTGGTAACCAGCAAACATTTGTGGTCTCCAGAGGCTCTGCCTGTGAAGAACATGATGGTTTTTGTTATAAGATTTGTGAACTTCATCTATTTCCTCACTATTTATTTTCAAAGTTGTTAATAGTAACGAATTGCTCATTATTTTCAACCCGTCTCTGTCCAGGTTCTGTGTGAACTCTGGGTCCCTACCTCAGCCTCCACTGTGCTGTGTAGCTCTGACCTCTCTCTGAGCCTGCAGAGCTTACATAGGAGTTCCAGAAAAGCACATAGGAGCATGGCAATGAGACAACTGGTGCTCTGCTGCGTGCCTTTAATCTCTGTAGCTCTCAGTTCCATGAATAGGAGGATAAAAATATCTGCCCTGCCTACCTTTACAAGGTTTTGTGAAGAAACATGTATCTTTAGATAGATGAGTGAATTGTGCATGTTTAATGCATCATATTTATTTGGACAGGAGCATAGTAATTTAACCTTGAAATCTTCATATCGAGTGCTAATGATAGGTGACCAATATGTTTCTTCTTGGATGATAATAGCTATTTATTTTTTTTTAAATAACCATTAGTTGCCATGTGCAAAAAAAAAATCCACCAGCACTGTGGATTCAAGAGGACCTATTGGGAGGCTCTCATAGAAGCCTAGGGAAGACAGGCTGGTAGCTGCAGAGGGTTGGCAGAGGAGATCTGGAAGAAGTGATGGAGACTTGCTAATGGCTTGGCTATGAGGCATAAGAGAAGGAAGGCACCCAAAGGATGACAAGCTGGTTTACAGTCCCATTTCTAGTGAAACGATGATCCATGCACCAAGAGAAGCAAGCAAGCATATGGTGTTTGTGTATGTAGATGGGAATGATGGAAATCAATCCTGAAGAAGAGGAGGCTGAGTAAAAATTCCATACCTGAGTGTAGAATATATCCAGGCAGCCACTTGGATTTATGTGGGAGGCTTGAGGGAAGAAGATAAGGAGAATTGCACTGCATTTGTGTGTGTGTGTGTGTGTGTGTGTGCGTGTGTGTGTATGTGTGTGTGTGTGTGTGTGTGTGTATGTTTCAGAATATTTTAGTTAGAAGATCCTCAACATAGAAAGGATATACAAGAATATACAAGAAAGTGTAGACGAAGAGAAGACCCGTGGCCTGAGGCTGAGATCTCTTGGGAAGAAGAAAAGGATACAGAGAGAGGGACCAGAGAAGTATCCAAGGGTATGAGGGGAAAACAGGACATAGGGCAGGGATCAGATAAGAGAAGAGAGGAGTTTGAGAAAACCTGCCTTTTTTGAATACACACACACACACACACACACACACACACACACACACACACACATCCCACATGAGAATACATATAGTTTTACATTAGTATAGGGCTTTCACTTTTCAGAAGCATTTTGCATATGCTTAACAACATTTCTGGAAATATAATTTTGCATGCCACCGAAGTATTCTATGTCTATAATCCTGGAAGGCACACTCTTGTATGTCACTTCGTGCTTCCTTCTGTTAAATTCCTGGAGTGGAATTAGCTTTTAAGGCTTTGATACATGTTACTAAGTTACTTTTAAGAAAAGTTGTATCAGTAGTGTACATTCCAGCATCAGCATTTAGGGACCACACAACCAAAAATGAATATGTATGTGTGTATATATATGTATATATATATAATCTAGTTTCTTTCTATTCACGTGATTTGATTAATGAAATTGAACATGTTTGAGCATACAACTTCTTGTATGCAATCTGTGGTGGGCAAGTTGATCCCTATAACAGGTACTCTGATGCTGTTTGCTGAGGAGCACAGACTTCCTGCTGGGGCCCGCAATTTAACTGAAAGCAGGATACAAGCTTAACATCCCAGCTTGCATTCTATGTTTCCTTCACTGTGAGTCTCTTTCCTGTAGTCACTTTGGGTTCCACGAAGGACAGGACTGTTTCGTTGATGATGATGATGATGTTGATGATGGCGATCATGGTCATGATCATGATGGTGATCATGGGCTAATGGTAATGTCTTTACCATGGAAACTAGTGCTGAGGAAAGGAACATCAGAGCCTCTGCTGGATAGATGACTTGCCAGACAGCCATAACTCTTATGGTCACAAGGTCTCACCCTTCCTGAGACAACCAGCAACTGGACCACCTGTGACTGTATCTCATGACCACCAGAACATACCTGTGAGTGGGACTGCTTAATAATTCTGTACACCACTGGATCCCTGCTTGAAATTTTTCCTCTATTTAAACCTAAGGCAAACATCTGCAGGGGAAGGTAGATTGCAATGAGTACCTTTCCTCTCCCTGTGTGTGCTTATTCGGTGCTATGTTAATTGAATCTCCTTCCTCTTACCTTCATCATTACTTGTCTCTTTATTTGGCATGTTGGGGTGAGTGTCAGGAAATATGGAACACTAGAGTTTGGACCTGGAGCTCTAAACTTTTGTAACATCCTTGCACCCGTTGGGTATATGAAAATAAATGAGTGTAAAGGTCACCCAAGTCAGCCACTTGGGCAGGAGGGCTGGTGAAGAGAAAAGCCAGTTCTGAGCCAGTTTCTGGGGTGAAGGGTGGAGTAGATGTTTGTTAGCAATGCAAGAGATGGTATGGTTCCCACAAGTCACCGCTACCTCCCTCTCGGCCTGGCTTCCTGTGAGACCAGCCTGGGAAAGGGTGTGGTTACTGAAAGGCAGAAGTATCTCTTGTTAGCCAGTTACCAGAACCCAAATATGCTAGGTGGTAGAGTCTGGGTTGCCCTACAAACCACTTCCTATTTTGTCCAACTCCCAACAAACATGAGCCAGGGGACCCAGGCAGATACATACATATAGTGTGGCCTTTCCTGCCTGGGTGGAGCCATTCAGTTCTGACAGGGCTGGTCTGTGTAGACAGTTTACAGACCCTTGGCAAAGCCTCCCTGGGCATCTGTCCAGCTGAAGCGGAAGGAACAGCATGTGTGTTGTGAAACTGCAACAGGGCACAGCATCTTTCTGTTGGGCTGCAGCATTGCAAAGGACAATTACACCATGCTATCAGGTTATAGATGAGGAAATCACAGATACTGAGGAGATAGGAATTGTAAGAATGTGTGGAACAGGAAGACAGGCCCAAAAAAAGGGGACTGTGGCAATCATGTGTGCAATATTTATTATTTCATAATTGTGCTGATTGGAACAAGAACCTTCATAATGCAACCCAAAGGAGAAGAGAAAACACTATTGTATATCGGATACTAGCCAAGAAACAATTCCTAAGAAATCAGAGTTATGATGGGCCCCAGCCCTCAAATCCAAAGAAAACCATTCTGTGAGAAGATAAAACTGAAATGGACAATTTTCAATGGCAAGAACATAGGCATATAGTTTCTTTCCTTTTCCCCCACTTTAACTCAGGGTCTTGGCCTTGTCAGGCAAGCATTTTACTGTTTGAGTCAGTCCCTCAGTCCTATTTTTCAAATAGGTTCTCACTTTTGCCCAGACTAGCTCCAGATGATCCTCCTACCTCCACCTCCAGTATAGCTAGTATTACAGATGTGATCCACCACATCTGGCTTTTTAGCTCACTTTTTTCTTCTTTTTAGGTGCTGGTCCTGGGGCTTGAACTCAAGGGTCTGAGATAGGATCTTGTTAACTATTTTGCTCAAGCTGGCCTCTAACTGTGGTCTAGCTGTCTCAGCCTCTCACATAGCTGGGATTACAGGCAGCTACAAGCCACCACACCTAGCTTCTTTATATGTATTTTTTTTCTTTTTGCAACTATTCATTTCCATTGTAAATCACTTAACCTAGGAAGAACTATATAAAGTTAAACCTAGTTTCCCATTCTCTCAAATATTATTTTTACTCTGTTTGCTATGTTTTTAAAAGCTTTCTAGTATTCTATCCTAAATATTTATATATGAGTATAGCATATGATCTATGTATGTAATATTAAATGCTTTCTTTCTTTTTTCTTTTTTCTGAGACATAATCTTGCTTTATAGCCCAGGCTGACCTTGAATCTTTGATACTCCTGTTTCAACCTCTCAACCTCCCAAGTACTGGGGTTGCAGATGTGTGCCACCATGCCCAGCTATACTGTAGTGGTTAAGCTGTTAGCATATAAGTTGTGTTCAATAATAAATATCCAAACATATAATTAAGCTGTTAGCATTTGAGTTGTATTCAATAATAAATATCCAAACATATAATTTAAAAATGAGACCATTCTCTACAAATGCTGCAACTTGTTGAAAAAATTAAATGCAATTTTATTTTCCTCTTGGTAGATTGCACTGACATATCTGTGATTTATGAATATAAGACAACAACAACAAAGTAGCAAAACAACAAAACCTAGAAACTTTTTTTTAAATTTTATTTGTGAAGAGACTGTACAGAGGGGTTACAATTACATGGGCAGGATAATGCGTACATTTCTTACCAAGCATTGCAGCCTCCTCCTTTTGTTTACCCTTCACATCCCTTCCCAGACTCCCCCCTCCCCCCCAACCCCAATCTTTCTCCTTCCCCCCTTCCCCCCCCCGCACCAACGTTGTAAAGCTCGCAAAACCTAGAAACTTTTTAAGCCAAGAATTACCAGATAGATGCATTCATTCAACTATTATTACTTTTTGCCTATCAGTATGCATTAGGAATTGTTTGGGGGTGTTGGGAGTAAAAGAAATCACAGTCTTCACCCTTGCAGTAAGGACATTTTGGTGGTTATGGTGTGGGGATGAGAGGCAGGCAATAAAGTATAATATGTAATGAGTTGGAGTTTATAATGGGGCCAGGGTAGGGGCCTCACCAAATCAGTTGGGTAGTTTGGAAATGCCTCACTGAAAAAATTGAGCCGGGTGCAATGGCTCACACCTGTAATCTTAGCTACTCAGGAGGCTGTGATCAGAGGATAGAGGTTCAAAGCCAGCTTGGAAGAAAGCCTGTGAGCCTCTCATCTCCAGTTAACCACACACACACACACACACACACACACACACACAGACACACAGACACACACACACACTCACACACAGAGCACAACATTGGAATAACTGGAAGGGAAAGGGTAATACCACATGGATAGCTGAGGAAGGCCATCTCAGGAAGGACTTGAAGTTCAGCAACCCCGAGGAAGAAGGTGCCCTGCTCAGAAAACATGAAGAGGCCCCTGTGGCGAGGGAATGGTGAGAACAGCGGGAATAGAAGAGATGGCGAGTGAAGGTTTCTTTGTGAGATATTTAGACCTTGGGCTTTTATGCTGAGTGCTGACAGGACAGGAAGAGAGAGGGGTGGGAACAGAGCATCTTCTGATGCTCTGATGTGCATTGTGATGTAAGCACTCTGGCTCCTGTTGAGGATGGACCTCCAGGAAGTCAATAGAGGGAGTGGTGACGAGATTTTGGACGGGCTGTTGTAGTAAAGCTGGGGAAATTGTTGCTTCTGGATACATTTTCAAGGTAGATGTGGGTTGTAGAGCTGACATCGACCTATCAGGATGAAACAATGTGTGCAGTATTCCTAATCAAAGCTGGACTAGGCAGAATTGCAAGAGTAGACAGATGACAAGGAGCAGTAGGTCAAACATCTGCAGGACCATCTTTTCCCTCAATTCTTTGTCTTCATTATATTAGATACGGGAAGGTCCATGCTGGCTTTTCAACTGTTACCCGGAGCAATCTCCAGGGGAATCCTATGCTTTCCAGATGTCAGGGCTAGAATTCCTGGCCATGACAAGCAAGGCATTGTATTAATAACCTTCTACTAAAAAAATGTGAATGTTGCATTCTATTCCTAAGTATGTATCTCTTTCACAACCTGCCTCACTGAAAATGTTGAGCTGGGTGCCAGTGGTTCGTGCCTCTAATGAACAATATATTCATTATGTATAATGAAGCAAAACCACTGGGCTTGTATGATGACCTTCTCAAACGCACACACTAAAAATTTCTAAGGAATGTTGTAAGGTTTTGGGACATTCAGGGTCAGGTATTTCCAGGCGTTTGCCTGGAGTGCTGCCTCCTCAGGAATCACTGGGTTGTAGCTGTCTCGATGCACCTCTGTTCTCTAAGAGTCTTTTGTTGAGAAGGGTTGTACCATACCAAACACTTTTCTCGCCAGTTTGGCTGCACTGTAGTGCAGGTTCTTTTGTACAAATGGAAACAGGAACGTTTTCCTTCTTTCTACCGTAAACAATGGCTATTCCTGGCCTGTTCTTATTTTTGTGCTTGCACTGGGACTTGAACTCAGAGCTTTGGCACTGTTCCTTAATGTTTTCCTTCAAGGTTAGCACTCTGCTATTTGAGCCATACTCAACTTCCTAGTTTTTAGTTGTTAATTGGAAGTAAGAGTTTCATGGACTTTCCTGCCTGGGATGGCTTTGAATCATGATCCTTAGGTCTCAGCCCCAGAGTAGCTAGGGTTATAGGAATGAACCACCAAGTGTCTGGTTTATCCTTGGCCCTTGAGCTTTCTTAAAGCGTTCCTCATATTCCACATCCTATTCATGATGTCTTGTGTCACTGTTCAAAGTGATTACTCATTTATTTCAGTGGGGAGTGTGGTACACACTGGGAAGGGTGATGTTTGGTGTCAGAATAGAGCCTTGGAATCAAATAATGGAAATTTTAATGCAGGCTCTGCCATTATCTGTTTGTGTGGCTTGAGGCAACTTCCTTTATCTCTGGGTCTATAAAATGGAGTTGAAAGTGGGGGCTGGCAGGAAGATTAAATGAAGAGCATATAAGCAACACCTCACGGAGTGCACAGACATTTGATAAATGTTATTTCCCTGCTGCCTTCACCTCTGCATTTGTCACGTTCAATATCCTACCTGGTATGATTCTGCCTTTTGAATTGTTATGTACTTCAGCTTTCCAACTAGACAATAAACTCTTATACGTTAGAAAGCACCTCTTATATTTTTTGACATCCCTTAAAGCATCTATCATGGTGCTTTGGCCATGGGAGATGATGAATAAATGTTTGCTGATTGATTGATGGATTCCTTGACAAGGTTAAGGCTGAAGGACATAGTGCTCTCTGAAGTCAAGCACATAGCAATGAGCCTCAGAGAGGAAAATGAGCCTCGGCGTTTACAGAGGAAGGTCATAGCTTTGTACCGCTAGGAGATCTGCTGCTGATGGATGGGAATACAGGACCATTCTGCTGTGTGGGCTGCAGCCCCTGCTTGCTAGCGT
The DNA here is from genome assembly GCF_000151885.1 of Dipodomys ordii. NCBI lineage: Eukaryota > Metazoa > Chordata > Mammalia > Rodentia > Heteromyidae > Dipodomys > Dipodomys ordii. The sequence goes on along the minus strand of NW_012267219.1, from coordinate 10,114,613 downwards.
GGAAATAGTTACCCAGTCAGATAGTGAGGTCCTGATAACCCCAATCCTACCAAATACATTTAGTAAAGCATTTCAACAAGCCATTGCTATGGCACATGGATTGACTAATTGATTGCACAGCTGCTATTGTGCACTTACAAGGGAAATTAGCAGTAAAAGTGATGACTGGGGATCAATAATAGTAAGATATGGAAGTGAACAATTTAATTTTTCTTCCTAAGTAAAGAGGTAAGTGTAAAGATCTCATATGGTTACAATATAGGGATCCATGTCATAGACAGGACCAAACCACCCAATTTCTTCCATTATGAAAGAGTTTTAATTTTCAGCTTCAATTTACTTTTTAAAAGATCATTTTAAAAAAAGGTATGGCCAGTGTCCTCTTGGGTGTGATTTTAGAATTAATCCTTTCCTTCTCTCTCTTTCCCCCTTCTATTCTCCCTTTCCCCGTTCTCTCCCTTTTCCTTCCTCTCTCTTTCCCTCTTCTCCCTTACGTTCTCCATTTCCCTTCCTCTTCCTTTCCCTCTCCCCTTGTCTCCCTCTTTCTCCCTCCCTTTTTCCTCCTCCTCTTTGTATATGTACATCCCTAAGCTAAAAGTAGCATTAAAAGTATAAGAACGTTCTGTTCATCTGTTATTCCCCTTTGGTTCCTCCATGTACTTTGGGCAGCTAGCCTAGCCCATGCAGCCTAAAATTGATTTGACTGATTGATTTGATCTATTTTAGTCAGTGATTGACTAGATCTATTTTAGCTGTTTATAAAAATGATTTACATTAGTCTGATACATCTTTGCAGTAAATTAACACAAGACGTACAATCTGACATGTCTGGAAAATAGAGCATCTCAATTTTTTATGTATTGGTACAATAACTTAAAACCATCTCTTTGAATATCTATACAGAGTGGAGCACCACTTTGGAAAAAATACATATCACTTGAATTTAAATAAGAATGGATTAATAATCAATAAACAATTTATGAAAATATGTCAGAACACTCCTGCAAATTAATGATAGCTGTTTCTTTTGGGAAGTTTTATGCTTTTAAAATTGCCTCTTTTAGTTCATAAGCCAGATAGTACTGTGACTACTATGATTGCTCTTTGTTGACATTTCTACTATTGTTTTTATTCCCATTTATTTACCAGGTAGTATTTTCCATGCATTACCTCATTTAATCTCATAGCAACATTATCAGATAGGTACTATCATCACCTATTACAGATGAGCAAACTGAGGTGCAGAAAGCTGTTAGCACTTTGCTCCTGTTCATTCACAAAGTTCATGGCCCAACAGAGACTAAGGACCAGTGTGACACTGGAGCACACCTTCTATTTGAGATGACAAAATCCATCTCTTTTTTTTTTTGCCAGTCCTGAGGCTTGAACTCCAAGCGTGGGCACTGTCCCTATGCTCAAGGCTAGCATTCTTCTACTTGAGCCACAATGCCACTTCCAGCTTTTTCTGTGTATGTGGGACTGAGGAATGGAACCCAGGGCTTCATAAATGCTAGGCAAGCACTCTACCACTAAGCCACGTTCTCAGCCCTCCATCTCATTTTTCCCAGAACTCAAACATTCTTACAGATCATCTTTCCTATCTTCCCAACAACTTTTGGTTCAATTAACAATCTAAATGTACTTTCAAAAAGAGTTATTTGTTAGTACCATGTTTTTTAAAAGACAGATTTTCAAGCCAGTTCAAAAATGTAGTCACCCAAATGGGCTACATTATCAAAATGAATGACCAGCTTGCTAAAGTACCTACTTTGAAAGGAATAATATATCCGTTTGCTTTCAGAAAATCTGCTCTTTCATTTAGTCAACTCTCACATGTTCAATCTATTTAAAAGAAAAGGGATTTGAGGAACTTCTTGTTAGAGTTATATAGTTAGAAATACTCAAGTTCCTATATTTCTTCACATTTCCTCACCAGGGCTTTATAATCCAAATAACCCAGGCAAATCTGTAAATTATGCAAAATGTGTCTTGCCACATTGCTCTCTTTCAGTGAGTGCTTCCTTTTAATTATACTTTCATTGACCCTAGCCTCTCTTCACTCAAGAATATTGAGAGTTTGGTGAGCCTAGAGCTGGGTGGCCATATGGAAAGCCTTTAAGGCCCCGCTCTGTCCTATCTTGCTCAGGTACTCCTGCCATGAGTTCCAAAATGATCCCTTTCTTGACCATCTGGCCAAAATCCTGTTGTTGTTGTTTTTTTAAAATAGGATAACCAAAAGTATGCTAATTTAGGAAAAGAGACAGTGGAGATAACCAATCCATGCTAAGGTACAAATAACTGATACCTCAATATTGAGGTCTTGATAGCGGTCCTGATGTTTAGTAAGAGAAGCTTATTAGGTTAGAAGGAGTTGATTCTTTTTGGCCTGTGTAGCATTCTTATCCTTCTTCAACTACAGTAGATCCTACTAAGAACCCCTCGACTCATGATAATCTCACATCTGTAGTTGGATATTATTCTTCCATGACACTAGAGGCCCATTTCTAATTTTGAAGTATTGTGGGGTGCTTCTTTGGTTGACAAAGTAGGCTATTAATTATAGGTATTGATATGGAGGAGTATGGATCTAAGGGTATCCTGGATATATGAATGAGAGGATCATTGGATTTTTTTTTTTATTTTGAAGAATGTTTGCCATGGAAGTGGGGATTTTGCTTGGGGGATTTTGTTGGTCTTTAACAGGAAGAAAATGAAAAGCTTCTCTTGGTCTTCATTTTATTGTCTCTAACAATGCTTTTAACTTGCAGGGTGTCTGAGGTTCCTTCCTTGACACCAACTTCTCTTCTAGTTCCAAAGTTAAATAGTATTTGGGCATGCCACCTAGTGGCCATAGCATTTGGATTATTGCTCACTGAATGAATAAATCAAATTGAAGTAAATCCATCTCCTTGAAGTCACATAGGAGGCCACTTAGGTCATCCTTTAGCTTTTACATTAAGAAAATAAATCAACTTTTCTGTGAATCTGAGACAGAAAAAATGGGACAACAGTTCAAAGCTTGTTGGGCTCAGAAGTCTACAGGCTCACCAGTGAACTTTGAATGCCTGTGACCTGCCTGATGGAGGTATGCCCTTATGCCCTGCAATCCAGCAACAAATGCTTGGAAGAGGACAAGGCTCTTTCTGAGTCTTAGCCCTGACTTAACATTTGTCCTCTTTCTGACCCCTTTCCTCCCTTCCCACTCTTCTTGGCTGATCTCTCTTCTGTCTACAAACTCCTGCTGTGTTTAGTGCTCTCTTTTGATTGTCAGCCTTTATGTACCGAAGAATCACCAGATAATACTTTCTGTTATTATTGTACTTGTGTTTTAATATTTATGTTTACTTTTGATTCCTAAAAGGATTCATGCTTTTATGCGAAAGCCAGAAGCCATAGAGAAACATACATTCACACACACGCACACAAACACACACAAACACATACATACACATACACACACAACCATCTCTTACAGGGCCAAAAACTAGGTAGCAGTAATAATGATTAACATTTTGTCAAAATACTTTTAGACCATTTTCCTATTTGCATGACATGAGTAATAGTTTTTTATGATATAAAATACTTTTTGTTTAGTAATAGATCATGGACATTTTCTCATGTCAGTGAATGTTCTATATCACGGTTTTAATAAGCTGTAGCATAGAATATGCTAGTAATTTAATTGCTATTAAATCTAGAAAAGGGAGATTTCAGGGAACCTTTTTAATGTATATGTTCACTGAATATTATGTGCTGTGCACTTGTACAGGGTAATGTTCACACTTATGGTTAACTTTACACTTACAAGTTCATTACGCAATAAATATTTGTGATGACATTTTACAGAAGAGAAAACTGAGGGTCTAAACGGTTCAGTAGTTTTCCTAAATTCACTCAGTTTGTTGTATGAAAGGCCAAATGAAAACTATAGCCACTCAGCTAATCCCGAGCTCCTATTAGATGGAAACATGACTTTCCTGAGCATTGGTTCACTCGTTCTCAAGATAGAAACAGAGAGAACCCCCAAAGGAAGCTAGCATAAAAAGCTTCAGAGCCAAGGTCTGTGAAGCAGAGCATGTGAAAATAGGAGGAAAGCTACTTAGGGAAGGACTTCTGGGTTTTCGTCATAACTCCAAGAATAATTCTTATGAACAGGCATCATTTTATTTTATGTATGGAGAAAATTAAAGTTAGAGAAGTAGTGGGTCCCAGGTCACCCTGCCGGAAGGACATAGAGTCAGGATTAAAGTCAGTTTGTCTGCTTGCAGAACCACTTCCCCTACACTGCAGACTTCCTCTTCATGGTCATTAGTGTCTGGTCAAGGATTTTAGAGTGCTTTAGTCATGGGTTCCATCTCTAGCATTGAGGGTGTGGTTGGAAGGGGATTATGGAGAAGATGAATGAAAGGGATTGGTGAAGACTGCTAATGTGAATCAAAGCCAGGGCTGAGAGATGTCAGGTGCCATAAATGTAATGACTGTGGAAAGTTGGATCCATGGTCTTTGATGCAAAAATGTTTGGAAAACAGTGCTGCACTGTTCAACAGTTGGAAATTTTGTAAGCAAAGAAAAACATATAAGGCAAGTAAAAACAAAAGATAAAGGAAAAAGTTAAGATAAAATTGTCAGGAAGCCTTTTTTTCCCCAGTGCTCCAGTTTACAATTAGATATCTATTTTCCAAAAATGATTTACTCCCAATACTCATGATCATACATGCCAACAAAATAGCCTTTGCACCTATTATTTTACAAGTGTGCACTATAGAATGAAAAATACTCTTTCTGGCATTGTATTTGTTCAGATTGCTCCCATTTTGGTTTCTAAATTTCTAAAATAAACCAGGCAATTCTCTGTATTTTACAGTGTCTTAAAAATTAATGAATATATACAGAGATGCTAATATATACTACCATCATATACTCATTCCTGTTCTTAAGTCATCATGCTTTGATGGTGACACTGTAGTCTTCACAATGGAAACTGATGATAGATACCTTCTCTCTTTGGGCCTCTCTCCAACCTTCAGCAAACTCCAGAGGCTGCTACTAAAGCGATTAGCTCTCTCTCTCTCTTTTTTTTTTTATCATACTTAGGTTCTTCATTACAAATTTGAATGTGTCCCAGTATCTTTGTCAACCTTTTCCTGATTTCTATTATTCTCCATTCTTGCCCAGAGCTGTAGATAGGACCACATAGCTTTCTATCCCCTTGCTCTCTCCTCCTTTGTTCTCCCTTCCCTCCTTGTATGTAGGAACAATCTTCATTGCTTTGACAAGTTATTTCTTATCCCTCCTGTTAATGTCTGCGTAGAGCAATTGAGCCAGTTTAATGTTACCAACTTCAGGGTGGCTAATCAGTGAGGTTTCTCTGTCTGTGCTTCACTCATTAAGAGGTTGCCATAAATAGCTTGCTTTAACTGTAATTCCTGAAGACAAGGGATATCAAATCAATAACTCTAGTCTCCTCTCTATGGAGCAGCAGGTGAATATGACACCAAGTTGTTTCTATTAATAACCGTTTGTCAATCGATTCAATTAGATTTAAAAAGACTATGACATTCTTTGTTCTCTTAAGGATGAGGTTTCTTTTGGTAATAATAAATCTGGATCAATGAAACATATAAATTCCCTCATGAGTATTTTAGCGAAGTTTTTCCATGTTGCCAAGTAATGTGCCGTTACCGGCTAATGCAGTGAGATCTGATCTTATAGTGACAGGAAATGGAAAGCAGTGGTTTGCCTTGAAGAGAACATTCAGAATTGAATGGAGCTCTACGAGCTGTGTGTGGTTGTTTTTGACTATTGAATTGCCTTTCCCATTTCTTTCCTTCTTTTTGAGTCCCTTAATGTGAAAAACTGGGGGAAAGTATACCAACTTAAGGATTTTTATGAGCCCCCAAATAATCCCCCTTTAAAAAATCTTCTCACTTCAGTTTCTCTTTCTTAGTGGGAAACCATGTATTTAGGTGTCTGATACCACTTTGTCATGGAGAGGCTGTGAGTATGTGAGAAGCACCAAAAAGCTATAGGAACTCTAATAAGCCTCCTGACAGAGAGAAAGAACTGGAAGCTTGGCTGTGATGTGCATGCCCTGTGGATAAATACCTTTGTCTTTAGAATCACTGTACAAATATGATTCTAATTGAGCTTCAGGCCACAGTGTGAGATGCTGGATACCTTCCAAAGCACTAGATGGCCTTCATGTCTGTGGGAGCTTTCAGGCAGCATTAGCGGAGGCAGGGTGGGGCGGGGGGGGGGGGGGGGGGAGGCATTTTTCACCTGCTGGCTGCTCTGGAGCTCCAAGCAGGGGCCTCCTATTGATGTCAGTCTCTGAGTAAGCTTCCATTTCCTTATGTACTTTCCCTCTCCCCCTGCCAAAAGTCGTCCCACTTACTTCTAGCTCTTGCCCTATATACTCAGCTTGAGCTAGAACTAGTCATAGCAGGTGGCAGATGACCAATCCCAGGCTGGCTGTAGCCTCATTTAGTACTTGTGGATTTGTAGACATAAAGGAGCTAGAATGAGTTGAATGAGTACACAATTTGCTTTGTGGCTCATGTGGTCATCTTCCCTTTTAGCAGAAGGGACAGGGAGGTGGCTTTGGCCTCTAGCTTCATAGTAGCTTTAGCATTCCCTACCTCTCTCATTGGATGGGATGTTTGCAACTCTCCAAGCAGGTACCCTACTCAGAGCTATACAAAGAATTACTATTACTGCTGTGTGAAGATCATTGTATTTTTGCAGATGGTGCAACATACTTCCATTATTATTATTTTTCCACTATTTTTTAGCCTAAGTGCAGAGCTCATGGCTTTATATATACTGACGTATTAATAGTGTTTTATTATTAAACGGGAATTGGCCAGTTCTAAAGAATTGGCCTCACCTTGGGACCCAAGCATTAAAAAAGAAAAAGAATTATAGATACTGACTCTTTAGTAGTAGGATTTCTGTGGAGACCACCTTTGTCTTTAATCCTGTGACAGGGGGCTAATCTTCCTTCTCTTTGCTGTGCCTTGATTGTAAGTCATCTGGACAAATGCCTTCTGATTATATTGTTATGCTTAGATTCTTTTAGTTTTTTTTTTCAGCATGAAACATTATGTGGGTAAGTATAACTAGTAGAGAAGCAGTAGGCCTAAGTGGTTTTTTTTTGGTCGGTCGTGGGACCAGGCCTGAACTCTGGGCCTGGGCGCTGTCCCTCAGCTCTTCAGTTGAGGGCTTAGTGCTCTACCACTTGAGCCATAGCACCACATCTGGCTTTTTTCTGCTTATGTGGTACTGAGGAATTGAACACAGGGCCTAATGCATGCAAGGCAAGCACTCTACCACTGAACCACCTTCCCAGCCCGGCCTAAGTGGTTTAAATCAGGAAAGATAACTTCTTTCTTACAGGGCTTCTTTACATCTTTGATATGCTAGTGTGTACTGGGAATCCCCAAAGGGATGCATAAATATTTCATCAATTCTAAGCAGTGCTTCCCTCTTGTATTTTATCATCTCAATGGTGGCTGCAGGTTAGGCAGGGGTAGTGTAATGGTGGTCATTGCTTGGTCACGTGGAAACTTATTTGGTCAAAGCTGTTACTGTTGTCATTAAATGACTGGAGTTTATGATCTTCTTAGTACAACATATGGTGATGCTTAATTGCTCTCTAGAATGTCTTCATAATAATTCTGCCATGATTTGGCATTGACATGAAATTACTGTCTATCCCAAAAGGAATAGAAACCGAGCAATGGGTTATATGTATGATATTAGAGCAGGAAAAGTTCATCATTGCAAGGTTAGCTACATGTTTTAGTCTGCTCAGGCTACCATAACAAAACACCATAAATGGAGCAACGTATAGAAAACAAGAAGTTATTTTCCAGTTTTGTAGACTAGAAAACCCAAAACTAGGGTCATGGAAGATTCAGTGATTGGAAAGGGAATATGTTTCTTGTTCATAAATGCCTTTTTGCTGTGTCCTCATATGACTGAAAAGTGTGAGTGGTCTCAGCTCTTATTTTTTTCTTTTTTAAGTCTGCTAATCCTGTTCATCTTTCAAAGGCCCCATTTCCTAATACCAGCATTTTGAGGGGTAGCATTTTAATGTATGAACTTTAAGGGAAGGTGAACACTCAGGCCATAGCATTGCATTTGCCTATTTCCTTTTGAAGCACTAGCCAAGTCCTTGATAGAATTTAAGTAGACACCCAGTAGTTGAGGCTACATTTTGTTACTCAAGAAGATATGAAAGGATTATCTACCATGTGTCAAGAAGACAATGCAACTAAAGCCAAGAAAATTGCCAAATCCTCAGGATTACTACTTTAGGCCTATAATTGATGGCTTCACAGATCTGATGAAATATGTCAGCATGAAGCATTTGCAGTTTTACTTGTCTACAGATGCATGTTTCCCCAGCAACATCCTTAAGAACTAGCATTCTGTAGCATATAATAAAGACAATATCTAGCACTTTACAGTTTGCCAACCACTCTATATGTAGAAGATAAATAAATTTTCACAACCATCTTATAAAGTAGGCACTATTTCCTTTCCCATATTGCAAGAAAGAAAATCAAGATGTGGAGATTCAGTGATTTTTCTAAGCTCTCACAGTTAGTATAATAGAGCCCGGACACCAACCCAGGCAGGTGGCTCCAGAATATGGGTCTTACAACAGTGTTTGGAAAACACTGTTCCAGTCACAGATCAAGGGAAGAAGTAGTGCTGACAAACTTGTGAATAAGAAAACAAGTAAGACTTTTTCTCTTTCTGCTCCTGTTCCTGTTCCTGCTCCTGCTCTTCTTCCTTCTCCTCCTCTCCTTCTCCTCCTCCCTCCTCCTCAGGTACTGGGGTTTGAACTCAGGGCCTGGTCATTGTCCCTGAGTTTTTATAGTCAAGGCTAGTGCTCTACTATTTGAGCCACAGCTCCACTTCTGGCTTTGTGGTGGTAATTGGATATGAGTCTCACAGACTTTCCTATCTGGGCTAACTTTGAACCTCAGTCCTCAGATTTCAGCCTCCTGAGTAGGTAGGATTATAGGCATGAGCCATTATCCACCTGCCATCCATTACTTCTTGAAACACAGCTGGAATCTCTAGCTGAATAAAGATTTCCCTGCTCTTTGTTTATGCTGTGATTGCATCATAACCTTTCACATATGCCAAAATGATTTGCACTCACTCCGGGCTATAAAGATTAAGAAATGAAGTCATTTTCAGGAGAAGACTGAAGCCTTACAATTTTAACCTGAATAAAAATACCAGACACAAGCAGAGTAACTATCATTCCAATCTAGGCTACATCTGAATGCTCTGGAAAGCTCTATTATCTTGTTAATAGCAAGCAAAAAGGACAGTATTGCTTTCTTTTGTAAACCTGGGAAGCTGCATACAGAAATTAGACTATTGTCCTGTTCTTCCCACCTTGCGACTTGCTACTATTTATGAGATAAATTTTAGTGAACCAGATGGACTTGCTGAGAGGTAACAATCTTCTATTAGCAAAACCCCTAGGGAAGAAGCAGGTGACAGAAGGATTTAAGCAGAAAAATGAACCTGAGAACAAGAGATGGTATCATTGCTTGAAGCCATCAGCTGTTTAGATTTCATTGACTCAAGTTTCCTGGGCAGGTGACCCAGGAAGATGATTCTGCCTACTCCATTTCCTTAAGTGTTTTGAACTCCACGACAGGGTTTCTCCACTTGCCAGTTGCTTTCTGAGATTTGTTGGGCCTTCCTGAAATATGCTGGTCTCTGTAAAATCTGCAAATGAATACAACTAGCACCTTATGGTAATAGAACGAAATTATCCTCTTTAGAAGACAAAATGCCATTCAGTTGCTCTTTATCTGTGCCAATTGGGTAAAGAAAGGAAGATTGACTCATAGTTCAGTCCACTGGGACCCAAAAGAGTCTTGATTACACTTTGGTTCCTGGCTGTCTTATGGAACAAATGCTTTGACGTTCATAGGTTCCAGAAAGACTGTAAACAATTACGTACCATCCAGGATTTAGCTTGGATATTGGCTTTTATAAGAGAGAACACACAGGTGTTAGACTGGTGGAAGACAAGTTCTTTTCTGTCTTTCATTCAAGATAAGTAAAAGATAAGGATTCTATTTTACTTTGAATTTTAGCCACAAAGAAATCCGACAATGATGCTATCTTTGGGTAGCTAGCTAAATAGCAGCTTTTGAAATAAAAACAAAGACAAAGTGACAATTTCCAAGGTGAAGAGAAAGGTAACACATGGAAAGTTCAAGTGCATTAAAACAAGTTATCCTTGTATACACTAGCCGCCCCTCCAAAGATGTATTATGACATAATGAATTAGTCATAAAATTTTGACAGGGTTTATTATGCTATATTTATAAATCAAGTTTCTGGGCTTCAGTGTCAGAGACCCTCTTTGTTCTGGAAAGCTGCAAACTAGAACTTACTTGATAAGAAAGTGCTAGAAGGAGTCCAGCTGTTAGCTATTATGTTTCTTTTAAACACACTGCACAGGCCAGGTATAGGAGTAGGCTATCTGAGGAGATTAAAAACCATGGTTACATTAGCACACACCTGTCTCAGGGGAACTCCACTGACCTTTCTCCCACAATGCATGTTGCTTCCTACAGCTTTTCTGCTTCATCTGGCAGTCTCTTCATCTTTGAAATCTGTATTGCCTCAAGTCTCTTTTGGCAGGTTTAGATGATAGAAGCCAGTAAAGCAGAAGAGATGCCAGAGGCAAGACAGCTAATGAATCAACTCGAATGCCAGTCAACATGCTTGATACCTGAAACAAACTCTCATACAAATATTTTTCTGGAGGTAGAATGATATATAGATTGTTCTGAAATTATGTTAATTGTCTTTAATAAAAGTCAAATCTGAAGTTTCCTATCAAAGGAGCTTAGGAAAAAACATATTCGAATACTAATGAGGTAGGAAAATATTCATGATATGATGTTTTTTAGTTCTCATTTCATTGCTTCAAAAAGTCACCACCATACGCAAAGGTAACCATGTCAAAAACCTTTAAACTAGATCCGTAAACTTCCAAGAGGCAATCTCAGGACACACACCCTAGAAGGCAGATCACTCATCAGACACAGTTTTTTGAGGTAACAGGCCACAGTTTTCCCCTCCTTCTCTATCAGAAAAGCCAAGAGGTACACATTCCTACTTAGGTCACAGGAAAAGGACAAATTTATTCAACTCTGTGATTCACCACCTCAGCCTTTCACGGGAGACTGCGTGCAGTCGTTCCTTGACACAAAAGGAAGTAAGTGTGAAGAAAGAGCCCAGCTGGAGAGGAGGCAGAGCCTAGCATGGAGCTGTTGCTTTGAGTGGGTGTTAGAAGAGTGGGTACCTAGAATTCCGGTAGGTGCAGACAAGCTGCTGTTTTGGGGAATATTTACTGATACTAAAGCAGACACAGGTCTATCTGTATATTGCACTTCATTACTGTGCATATCCAAGACTCTGCCTTGTGATAGGCAATGCAGAGAAACACAGGACTTTCAGAGCACACTGTATTGCCTGTGTCTCGTTCTAGGTGAGGGAAGCTGCCAGTTTTAAGGTTGCTTATTTCCTAGGAGACTGATGGTTGTGGCTGGATGAGCTCATAGAGAAATCCTAGTGACCTCACTTAATGAAAGGCATGAGGTACCAGACTCTTTTTTCAGGTGTATTAGTCAATAATAATCAGAAGGAAGGGTATCATTCAGAATAAATATGAGGCTGATAGATCCATAATATCAAAATATGTGAGTTTCCTTATTAGGAACTACAAAAATGAGGAGTAGAATGAGTCAAATAACCTGCTCACATTTTAAACTATTTTTCAGTTTACATTTAGACATTGCCTAGCCACATAGTTACAGAGTTTAGCTTTCCAAGTGATGGATTGGTATGTACAATTGTTACTATGCTGCATGGCCAATTAGGCATAAGTGGTAGTGGATTGTGTGTGTGTGTGTGTGTGTCTGTGAGTGTGTGTACATGCATGCCTGCCAGTACTGGAACTTGAACTAAGGGCCTGGATGCTGTCCCTGAGCATTTTTGCTCAAGGATAACACTCTACCACTAGAGCCACAGCTCCATTTCTGGCTTTTTGATGGGTAATTGGAGATAAGAGTATTTATCAGAGGAAAAATACATCCTCATCTTTAGTTAGCAATTCTAGAAAAGTTTGTTTCCTTGTATGTGCTTTGTGAAGGGATGATGATTTAAGTCAATGAATCATCAGTGAGGGAAAAGGAAGACAATTCTTAGATAGCAGAGTTATCCACAGTGGAGGTGTGAAAATGAAGGGAATTTTGTGCCCTTAAATTTTGTTCCCTGTGTCTAATTATTCAGCTGAAGCACAAAGTGCTATTATGGTATGTGAAGCTCATTATGGTTTATGCTTCTCTAGGAATATTTTGTTCAGCCATGGCCTTGTACGGTAAGGAGTTCCTCAGGCTCACTGAAATTTAAAACACACACACACACACACACACACACACACACACAGAACCCTTGTTAAGAGAAGCTGGAGTCCCTCCAAATCCTTCCCAAAGGTGTCACACAGATTCAAAAGCCAGAGATACTCCATTGTCAACAAAGGCATCCTATGGCTAAAAATCTGGAGGGCAAATTGCACTTGGCTCATTGGTAAGTCTTAATCGCTGATCCTGTTTATTTGATTCTTACTGACATTAATGAGAAGTATCAGCAATTTTGCTCCTGAGACAGAGTGCATTGATTTAAATGTCATTTAGTTTTTAGTTGTGCAATCAGAAAAAAACATTCATGTGAGGGGAAAAAAAACCCAGTCACTGCTTAATGGTAGAAGGTAAAGAAAGGGCTCATCAATGTGATTACTTTTTGGCAAAAGTTGGGTTTAAGCTTTACCAATGAAACTCCAATTAAGTTTCATGGAGAGAAAGGTACAGAATGGAGGAACCTGAGGCCTGGAAATTGGAATTTCAGTCACCTCATACGGAACTGCAGAGACTATTATCTATTATGTAAAGACAATGCAGTTTTTAATACTCTGTTGATGAATGAGTAGTTTCTAAAACAACTTGACTCTGATTTCTGAATCAACCAAGTAGAGGGCAGGCAGGGATGGAGTATGATTTACCTTTTTTGGAACTGATCTGGAGCAAATCTTAGTAAAATCTTCCCAAGGAAAGTTTGGTCTGGCCTGGATTCAATAACCAGGGGCAGAACAAAGAGAAAGTAAAAGGCCCTAGAGCAGGTGTTTGCCAGGATGGAATTTAAAAACAGTTCCTTTATACCGCCTGTTCTTTAGTCCCATCACAAATTAAACTTCTTTAGCACTAGATTGAAAAGCATCTTTAGTCCCTGCCTTGCTTCCTCCTTTCCTTTTATTTCCTGTGTTCTTTGTATATGTGTCTTCCTCCCCTGTGACCATCAGATAACAATCGTCATTGAAGTCAGGCCTGTGTCTTACCTATCTTTATATCTCCTTTGTTCAACCTGTGTCTCATAGTGCTTTCCTCCTACAGAGTTTTTCTTATTGTTGTTGTTAAATAAAAATAAATACAGTTACTGGCAAATACAAATTCACCCATGTTTCAACAGCTACTGAGAAAATGAGAGTTGGTTAGATTTATAAAATGATTGACTTTTGGTTTTAGTTGAATGAATTGTATACCAGAGCATTTATAGCTGAGGGCCAGTGGTTCACACCCGAGTGGTTCACACTCAGGAGGCTGAGATCTGTGGATTGTGGTTTGAAGACAGCTGGGGTAGGAAAGTCCATGAGAATCTGATCTCCAATTAACTATTAAAAAGCCAGAAGTGGTGCTGTGGCTCAAGTGGTAGAGTACCAGCCTTTAGCAGAAAAAGCTCCCTGAGCTTTCCCTACAGCACCCAGGCCCTGAGCACAAACCCCTTCCCCAAAGCATTTATATTTTAAGCACAAATAACAGTTGCTTTAAAGGATTTTTAGTCTTTTTAAGAAGCAATAGTTTTATATGATATATGTAAATTAAGATAATTCTAGAAAGGACCAATGGAAAGAGTTATTTTGGGTTAAGAACTGCCCGAATGACAGTTACCAATACTTTACTGTTTTTATATGTATCCTTATGGCTGATTTCTATGGAGCGGAAGGGAAAATGTCCCTATGAATGATGCCATTATATGATACCTTATGACAGATTTTTTTCTTTTGCCATCATCTTTCTTCTTTTAATGTCAACTGATGCTACATCACACACACGCATGTGTGCGTGCTCACAAACACACACACACACCTCTACCTCTGTGCCTTGCTTTTTTCTCTGCCAGTTTTGCCATACTAGCTTGTATGGTTGCCTCTTTCTCTTTAAGGTTTGCATGAGTGTGTGAAAATGAATATGCAGTGGCCTGTTGATTCCTGATCCTCAGACTCTGCAAACCATAAGGCCAGCTCCCTGTTAGGCTAGCCAAGAGAAGACAGTGGGAATGCTCTCTTTTGCCTGCTGCTCCGCTCAGTAGGACCTAAGCAGTGACCTTAGTCCCTATGGCAGCAATCATCCCACAGTGGCAGCTGGCTGATTGAAGGCTCCAGCTTCCCTTTTTTCTGTTTTCCTTTTTGGCATTCCTAAAGGCAGCCTCATTTGGTTCCTTCACAGGCACTTGCACCAGCTGGACAGTGACCCTTCTCAGAGGTCTGACCAACTCCACAGGCCTCTCCCATAAAGCTCTGTATTCTAGGGACCTGCACATTTTTGCTTTGTGCTCTTTGCCTCAAGGTGTGAGCTGTTTCCTGGAGTGACAATCTCCCTTTTCTTCGTTTGGCTTTTTAAAGTCTTCTGATCAGTAATTGGCCAATAGCTTATAATAAATTCTCTTTGTTGAAATGCCTAGTTTTTGTTCTTCTCAATAGATACTTGATACTCAAAGGGGGACCCAGCCTACCTGGCAGCCTGGGTCAGGAACTCGTATGTGGTAGAGCAGCCTGCACTGCCCTTTGGACTTGCTGTAGAGCTTGCTTTTTCTCTGGGTCTCAGATGAGCCATGGTATATTTAACTAGTCCCCTCTAGATAGACAGGTTGTTTCCTACCTTTTGTTATTAGAAACAATGCATTAAATAATCTTAAATGCCTATCCTTTTAAAATTTGTATGGGTCTATCTGTAAGGCAAATTTATAGAAGAGGAATTGCTGGGTCAAAAGGATTGTAATTTGTCCTTCGCTAAGGTTCTAATTCAGTCTTTTAGCGGCAATAGACAGAAATGTATTTGTAAGAGAAATGGGGAAATCCATACAGGGAAGCTGTTATGATACCTTAATCCCAACCAGAGCACCTCCTAGTGGTAGAGGGGAGCATAGCATGAGTTCTATCACTAGAAGAATGGCTGCCCTACCTTGGCTCCTTGGACTTCACTTAGAACCCACTGGAGATGAGGAAAGTTAAAGCAGAACTGAAAGTAAAAGCATAACAAAACCCAAAACAAAACTAAGGCACTCACTTAAAAGAGGGAACACAACAAAGGAGAATGGGGCTTTGTCACAAGCCCCTAGGTGGGACAGTTTCGTATTAGCTGTGCCCACTGGAGACTCAATACCAAGCTATTGTGGGCAGCAGAGTGACACCTCCAGATCATGATTATTGGAACTAGTGGTGATGTTGCTGTGCACATTCATGTAGCCATGAGCATGTGTGAGACTCCCAAAACACTTGGGTGAAACTTTGGAGGGTATTGGGTATATTTCCTATAGTAGCAGAGAAGACAAGACCTAGTAAAACAAAGTCTACACAACCTATTTACAAAGAAGCTGTCCCATATTCATTTCCACACTTTTGACCCATAAACCAGGGATAGATTTTTGTTTGATAATCACAAAGTAAATTTTTCTTGTAGTATATCTTTAGTAAATCTCAGACATGACTGAATTATTTTTACCACCAGCCATTTATTCCCTGCCCGGTAGATCTCTACTACAGTTACCATCATCCTTGTTTATCAGAAAGACTACATTCTACATGTTTGCTTTTGCTGATCCAACCTCAGCATTGTGTGGTAAAAAAGTGGTATCTTTCCCACTCTATAAGATCTGGACTATTTATTTTCCTGCAGAGGATTTTTGTTTTATGTTCCACAGTGTATTTTTCTTTGTGTCATTTTAAATTCACACAACAGAGATGTTGTCATCATCAATTAACATTAATGAAGGGCTCCCTGGATGCTTGGCTGCATAGGGACCAATTTAATATTCTCTTTGTTTTAGTTATCAGGTGGTTCCTTCAAATGAATTTTTAAGTAACTCAGTGATGATGAAGAACAGAGACATCAAATGAGAATAAGGAAGATGAGCTTTTGCAGCAAATGTTGAAAGGACAGCATCAAGGGTTGGTGTTAATATTTGAACACTTAGAAGAGGTACAGTTTTTTTCCAGTCAACACACGATTAGAGTGAAAAAAGTTGTTCCTGGAAGAAGTCTGGCAGCTTCTCATCCTTATATCTGCTCTGTGATCCTTCTAGTCTTCAAGGCCAAGTTCAAGTATTTTCTGTGAGCTTTTCCTAGTCATCTCTACCCTCCTGGAGGACTCTTGCTTCAAACTCCTGTAGCCCTTTTCATTTACACTTCTTATTTGGAAATTGAATATATGATGTACTATACCATTATTGAATAAATATATTTGCATATCTTTCCCAAGTTTGAGGGTGGTCTTTTCCCCCCAATTCTGATGATGATGGCAGTAGCCTGTTAAAATCAGATGGAGTTATGTTTTAGAAAAAAGGAAGGGAGAAACAGAGCTCAAAGTTTAGAATATGAGACTCACAAGCGGTTTTAATAAATGCTTCCTAATCAACGTGTGGTATTTTTTTTCCTGGAGGGGTCTCAGCGGTTGATAGGAAGAGTGCTTTTTCTTTTTCTTCGAATGTCAATAAAATGTATGCTAACCTGCCTGTTTTATTTGTTTACTTTTTGTTATATATATATTTTTATAGCCCTTTGGTATGACAATAGTGCAATGTGGCTTTGGGATGTTGATTTTCAGGGATCTGAACATTTTCCTTTCAGAAAAACATTTCGATCTGCTGTACATTCTGGAATGAAGAAAGCGGTTTTTCATGTTTTCTGATGTCAAGGTACTCCATCGCTCCCCCCTTCCCCCAACCCAACCCACCAACAGCGGCTACTCAGACCCATTGTGGCGCCAAGCCTCAGTCCAGGATGGTGGGTTCAGTTCTAAGACGAAGCTCCCGCGGGGCCACGCCCACCCTGGTTCCGGGAGCCTCATTGGCCAGCCATCCGCCCGCCATCTCTATAACCCCTGCTGATTTGGCACGGGAGGCGGGGCGGTCCCCTACCCAGTACTGATTGGTTGAATCATAAGGCCGGCCGGGAGCTCTGAGCGCTCCTATTGGTCTTTCGGCTCAAAACTGGGCGGGGAAAAGCGGAACGACAGCGCTCTAGGCGTGAGGCGTGGAGTGCGCCGGCGCGTAGTCGGGGACGCCAGGCCGAGGCTTTTGCCTGGGAACCGATTGTTGTCACCCCGCCCCCTTTGGGGCTTTTTATCCCGTTAACTGTCGGAGTGGCGGGGTCTTCAGCTCCGGGCGACATGCCGGTTCGCTTCAAGGTGAGGCTTGGGTCTGTGAACCCGACGGAGCGCCG
>NW_012267219.1:10086103-10096904 GCF_000151885.1 Dipodomys ordii | reverse complement strand
CTGCCGACCCCAGCCAGTGTCAGTGCTGGGGAGCGGGGAGTCGTCCCCCGCCACCTGGCTCCTCCGCTTACCCTCCCTTCACAGTCGCCTGGGCGGGGAGAATCAGATGCGCTTGAGATTGATTTGGGGGCACCCAGCAGTGGATGTGGGAGGAGGGCACTTTGTCACAGGAAGGGTAGGCCCACGGGGACACCTGTGGCCCATCCCACAGCTTTGCATATACCCCTGCCCTTTAAATCTTCAAAGTGCACAGGTCTTTTCACGGCTTTGAGACATGGGCCCTTAGAGTAATAAACATTTTTTTTTTTCATAGATGTCCTTTTTTTTAATGTTGGAAGTTCCAAGTAGCTGATAGGGACTGATAGTGCAGTGTTCCATAGATTTCCAACTCTGATGATGATGATGATGATGATGATGATGATGATGATGATTTTGTTTTGTTGGGGGAGGGAGGTGGCTGGGTTTGAACTCAGAGCCTAGGTGTTGTCTCAGCTTTTTCAGTCAAGGCTAGTGCTTTACCACTTGAGCCACAGCTCCACTTCTGACTTTTTGCTAGATAATTGGAAATAAGAGTCTCATGGGCTTTTCCTGCCAGGGCTGGCAGTCTTTGAACTGGGATCCTCAGATCTCAACTTCCTCAGTAGCTAGGATTATAGGGAAGAGCCACCACCAGTGCCTGGTCCAACTGATTTGTAAGGACTTCTATTAAGTACAGGACGGAGAGGTGTCTTTGGTTGACTTTACTAAAACAACGAAGGGACTAGTATAATGTCTGGGAACTGAGGAAGAATCTGTAATGAGGAGGCTTTAAGCTCTCACATTATCCAGTGAGCTCACACTTTGGAATCTAAGAAAGGATTCCAAATATCAGGGAACTGCCAGCAGAAAGGTAGCTTCTCTGAGCCCCAGATTGGGGCAGATGCAATCTGTCCCAAGTGGTTTTCAGGATTAAAGGATAAAACACCTGAACTGCTTAGCACAGGTCTGGGTAAACATTAGCTATGATTAAGACAGTCATCTGTGTTTAGTTACTAGTCTTCGGATCTTTCGACTCTGGAGATTCAGAGTTATTTTTACCGATGCCTGCTTTAAAACAAATGTTCATTAATAGCACTGTGTTTAGACTGTACTTTGTATTACAGGGGCTGAGTGAATACCAGAGAAACTTCCTGTGGAAAAAGTCATATTTAGCAGAGTCTTATAATCCTTCTGTGGGGCGAAGGTACCCATTGGCTGGACTTAGATCAGATCAAATAGGTAAGTTGAACAAATGAATAGCCATTAAAATTTGAGTAAGCCTTAGGCTTCATTTATAAAGTGGTTTATTCAAAATCTAGTTGGCCTTGTTGTCCCATTGATTCAATGTGTTTATTGAGCATATAATGTAGTTCCAGAATATTTCCAGCTGTTAGGCTTGCAGTCTTGAACCAGATAAAGACCTTTAACTGTAGAAGCGATAAATAAGTTGATAAGGAGATTTTTGGTGGTATATAAAATATTAAGGGAAGTGTGATAGAGAATATTCAGTAAAGGGGAGTTTGAGGGAACACACATTTATTTTTGAATTAATATACCTTTGCAATGTGAGTGCCTTTTGTCATGCTATTTCTATACATGCATACAGTATACTTTGAACAAATTTACCACTATCCCTTCCCTTTACCATAATGGAATCCACTTTAGACTGAATGGTCAGGAAAGGCTTTTCTGAACTGATGACACTTGATCTGGCACCTGAAAGTTGAAAGGAGACAAGCTTGGGGGGAAGAACACTCAGTCTTGAAGGGTGGAAGCTTAAAAGTAGTTCTCTCCAAGTTTATAATCAGTAATCATGATTTTAAATCAGATCAGTTTTGTTCAGACCCTATGGTTCAGAGGTCATGTTGTTATGCTTCCTCTCCATAGCCCAGGGAATTTAGAGCCCTAGATCAAGATTTCCCAGTGCATAAGAGAAACAGACTACTGTACCTGCTTGTTTAATTTGCTTAATTTTCCATCTCTAGAATATAAGATCTCTGAGATCTTATATTGTCAATACCTAAAAGTCTTTGTTAAACTCATTTTTGAATGAATGAATAAATCTGAGTTTGAAACTACAATAGCTTTATGGCCTTGGTCAAATAGAACTTGTTTTTCTACATGGGACCTAGCAACTAGGCCCACTGCACAGGATCTCTGGGAGGAATGAGATGAGATGTTAATGAAAGGCTTGGTACATATACACAGGTCAGCATGTGGTTCCCTGTTGGTGACATGTGTGAGAGTGACTGATAATTGTGTTAGATGTTTGAAGCCAAGAAAAGATAAATCTGGGAAGTTAGTAAAATAAGGCAAGGTTTCGGGATTAAGTTTTGGAAACAGGGAAGAGTGGAGTCAGTGGCTCTTTTGGATTCCTCTGCAGCATCCAGATGTTTAGCCTAGGGCCACTTGGGTGTCCCTGCTTCTCACACAGGGACACTTTCAGCTGGGATCACTACTCTGAAATTATTTAAGAATGCTGAATCTCAACGAACTTTACAACTTTGGTGGGGCGGGGGAGAGGATTGGGTGGGAGGACGGGGGAGGGGGGGAAGATAGGAAGGGGAAACAAAGGAGAAGGCTACAATGCTTGATAAGAAATGTACTCATTATCTTGCCCATGTAATTGTAACCCCTCTGTACAGTATTTTCACACACACACACACAAATGCTGAATCTCTTAAGTGACGATAGCCCACAAAAAAATCTATAGGACGACACTGGACTATGGATTAACCACATCCTTGGCTCCATAGCGTTGAGAGGACAGTGGTTAAAGGGAGACCATGAGAGCCAAGCCGTTCTGGAAGATACATTTAAAGACAGGAATGATCTAGGGGAGGACTGTCATTGGGAACTGTAGGGAAGGGAAAAGGCTGGAGTGAGAATTCTAAGATGCTCAGAAACAGATGTAGAAACTTAACAAGTTACAACAGCAGTTTTACCTAGGAGTGGCTGTATATTCTCTTAACATAGTGTATTCTTACCCTGGGGATTTGCTGGTGCTCAGAGCCAGAGGATAGAGCACTTGAGAATTTTTCTCTTTTGTTTTGCTCACTGTGTTCAAGCAGTAGTCTAAGACAGTGATCTTCAATTTTTTTTTAAATTTCATACTGCCTAAAAGAATTCAGAGCATTGAGGATGATGTAGTTGAATAGTAGCGTGCTTGTCTAGCACATACAGGCCACTGAGTTCAGTGGGAGAGGTATCAGAAAATTCTGGTACCCCCTGTCCCCATCATTTAAAAATAGACATTTAATTTTCCTGTTTGTTTAAACAATTACACTTTCTGGGATATGAGATATTCTGTAACATACATTTTATAAAAACTGGAATTCCAACTTAGTTTATTCAGTTGATGAAAATGTTCATCATGTAATTGTCAGTCAGTCTGTCTTGGCAAACAAACCAGCCAACGTAAGTTGGCTGTATCCTTTGATTCAAAGTAAATGTGCATATGCACATTTCATGTTCTAGCACTTGAATTTTAATATAGGTAAAATAGGTGGATAGAAATGATGTGAAGCTTCTAGGCTGTCTTTGTTTTCCTGTCAAATTGTCTCCCTCAGGAATTAGGCTTTCTTGAATTGCCTCTGAGATTTTGTAAGATGTTGGGTGGTGCATCATTAGGGGGTGGCTGAGAGGCATATCTGTTGTTTTGCATGGTGCGAGTAGGCAGTTATGAAAGGGTTGTGGGAAATGGAATTGCAGATGGCAGAGGCAGCTCTCAACTCAGCATCAAGCTAGGGCACTTATGGAGTTTATTTATGCCCCTCTCGGTGTACCATAGTCATTTGTACACCAATAAGAAGCCAACTGGTCTGGGGATGGATGTAAGGATGAGAACTTTGAGTTCCATCATTAGAGCATATATGAGAGAGGCTAGGGTTTTACCTCATGCCTGATTTTCTGTCCACTTTTCCTTTCCTTCTGTTCTGGTCTTAATCTTCCTTTATCACTCTGTGACAACCTTCTATTTAAAGAATGGCTCCAAACTAGGGCATTAGCTCAGTGCTTGTCATTGCCGAGCTCCTCTTACCTCAGTGGAGGGTTAAGTGTTTGGATATTTGCTTGCCAGACAGAAATATAGAGAAATTGTATCTTAGCTCTTGTTAAAAGGGTTCATTCATTATAATTCTCAGGAAATCAAGGCAAAAGTAGAACCAAGATCCAGCATAATGACATCTCATTCTTTCTCATCTTGGTCTGCTGTGCATAAGAGAAGCATTGTGACACGTTCCAAATTTTGACAGACCAGCGCCATTGTTTTGTTAAGTAGCACAGGAAAGTAATTAGAAACGGAGGCAACATGTCCTCCTGGCTTGCCCGCCAGTTGCTATTCCAGTGACTTGTATGAAGAGGATAAATGGAACATTGTGACCCAATTTAAAATTTTATTATGGTCAAACTTTGAGCACTTCTTAAAAGCAAAATTAATCTTGAAAACTGCTCAGTTCTCTGTTAGTTTTAAAATCCTATAAGTTGTGTGTGCATAACTAAATTTTAAATTTCTTCCAGTTATAGGCGTTATTAAAAGTTATCTTTGTAGCATTGTGCTTAGACAGCTGCTATTTTTGTATATTATGTTTTGTAGGGATTACGAAAGAGCCAAGTTTTATTTCAAAAAGAAGAGTCCCCTACCATGACCCACAGATTTCAAAGTCTCTTGAGTGGAATGGAGCCATCTCAGAGAACCATGCGGTTGTATCACCAGAACCTGAAGCCCCAGGATCAACAAACCCACAAGAGGCAGAACAAAAGGAAGTTGTGAACCAGGAAGGAGTTCTCTCATTAGAGGCCACCAGGGTTCCCAAGAGAACCAGATCACATTCTGCAGACTCCAGAGCTGGGGGGACTTCAGATGTCGTGGAAAAGAATGAAGGTGTAATAACAAACCATATCCCAGTGAATAAAACTGTGGAACCGGACAATTCTGCTAAGCTTTCTTCAGAAAATGTAGAAAATGGGGTAAGTGTATTCTCTGGTTCTTTTCAAAAGCATATAATTCTTTTATTGGTTTCATCATCATTTCAAGAATACAATTTTCATTTATCTTCCCCCATGGTTCTTTTCCTGTCATCATCTGTGGGATAGTTGATAGGAGGCTGTTGACTTTAGTTTTTATGAATGATTCTATGCATGTTTTTTTCTGGTTGAATTAGACATACCTTCATTGGGTGGGCAGTCTGCCTCTGGATTTCATTCATCCTAGAGAAGCACAGGAGTCCTAAGGGAGAGATCAAGTTCAGACAGAAGGGGAGTAGGCCACTGCTTCTGGCAGAGGTGCTGAGCTGACTTCTTCCTATTCATTCCCATTTCACTTTCTTATTGTATACCAGCGAGAAAACAAACAGCGTCTCATTTGATAAAAATGCAAAAGGACGGAGAGTGCTGGCTGGCTCTCAAAGGTTTTGCACTCCTGTTCTCTTGTGTCACTGCTGGCTTGTGGCAGATCCCCACAAGAACATAAGCAGGGGCCACAGAGGCAGTGTGGAGATCTCACTGCCTCCCATATTTACGCCTCCAGTCCACTGCACATCTTCCCACTCTCACTTCCTCCACTGACTGGAACTTGAGAGAGGCATATGGGAGTGCCAGAGGAGCTTCCGTGGCTTGTTGAGAAAGTCAGGGGACCCAGGGCAATCAAGGAAGGTGATGTGTGTGTGTGTGTGGTGGGCAGGGGGTGGAAGAGCCACAGAAACAATGGCTAGACAAAGGCAGGTGCTGTGGGTTTTTAATAATAAATGAATGATGGGTCACAAGACACTGAGGGATGTTATCTTATTCTGGGATGCATAATAGTCACTTGAGAGTTTTAAAGAGTTTTAAAAAAGAGAGAATATAGAAGTTGAAGTAAACTTGCTATACAACAATGTGCATATAGTTAGCAATACTGTAAGGTGCACCTAAACTTAAAATTTGTTAGAAAGGTAGATTCATGTTATGTATTTTCTTGATTTGTTTTTAGCCCAATTTGAAACAAAAGTTGGAGTAGAAATCTCTAATGGCTTTGAGTGTTTTTTCCCCCCCTAACAGGTAGATAGACTTCTACGTAAGAAAGCTGGGTTGACTGTTTCTCCTTCTCATAATGCCTTGAGAAATTCTGAGTATCAAAGACAGTTTGTTTGGAAAACCTCTAAAGTGACGACTCCAGTGTTTGCAGCCAATCAGGTAGTTTGATGGATGTAATACATTTCTAAGTTCCCTCATCTGACCTAGTAATGTAGATTTACGTAGAACTGAGAGCTGAAAGAAATCTGGTACTTCAGTAGGCCTGGAGGTAGGTTCTAGAAAACTGGGAATGAGTCTGTGGCTAAAATCATCCTGTTACCTATGATTTATAGTAGTAATATTATACTGTCCTAGGCTACTGATGATCATTGTGGCCAGATCCATCACATACACTAAATATGAGACAGGGTAATGAAAACTTGGGGAACTGGTAAGTTTCTGCATGTCAAAAAGATTTTTTTATTTATTAAAAAAATCATTAAATGGTTTTATTCTAAAATGTTACGTTTACTTGACTAACATTTTTGCATGTCTTCTGTTTCTTAAGGATAGCATAATTGCTTTAGATATTTACTTGAATAAATATAAAATGTGAAACGTTAACACTAGATATATAATATAGTTCTTGTATCTGATGAACAGTAATAGAAAGGAAAGTTTGTATTTGTAAAACTCAGAAGCTGTACTTATAACCAGCTGTGATGCTAAGTTTCATCATATCCTTGCACAGTTTTAATACTGAGCTATGATTGGTTCACTACTACTGTCCTTTAGACAGTTCCTAAGCTCTGAATGCTCTTCTGTGTTGCTAGCTATACTTCCTGGTCTAAGTAGGAAATGTCTTAATTTTCAATCTCCCAGGAGCCTGTGGCAACTCAGTCTTATTTTTCTTGTTTTTTTGTATTTTTATAAATACACACCCTGTCACACATGTTCACATTTATTTTCTTAGGCAGTTCATCTACTTGTATATTTTAAATAACTCTAAAAACCAAGAGGAATGTGAGATTCAGCAAGACAGAAATGCCAGTCATCTTATACAAAGATAGTAACACCATTGATCCTTCTAAATTGTGGCAGCTTTGTTTACTTGTCACTGAACCCTATATAACATTTTAGTAGCCTGAAGAAACAATGTGTACTCTTGTTTCTTTTCTTTCTTTCATTTCTTCTTCTTCTTTTTTTTTTTCTTTTTGCTTATGTGGTGCTGAGGAATTGAACCCAGGGCCTCAGGCATGCAAGGCAAGCACTCTACCACTGAGCCACCTTCCCAGCCCCCTTTTTTTTTTTTACTATTTTTATTAGCAAATATTAGTACAAGTGTGTTTCATTGTGATAATCTTATAGGATATGGTCTCTTTTAATCTAGTAAATAGGATCAATACTTTTTTTGTGGGGGGGTCAGTCATAGGACTTGAATTCAGGGCCTAGGTACTGTCTCTCAGCTCTTTTTGCTCAAGGCTAGTACTCTACCACTTTGAGCCACAGTGCCACTTTCAGTTTTCTGGTGGTTAATTGGAGATTAAAGATTTTACAGACTTTCCTGCTCAGGCTGGCTTCGAACTGTGATCTTTAGATCTCAGCCCGCCACTGGTGCCTGGCTTCAGTACTTCTTTTGCTGCCTCATAGATCTGCTCTTGATCATAAGTGTACCTGAAAAATTAGTTAGGATTTGAAAATTGTGATAATTCCACTTTTGTCAAGTGACCTGTCAGCTAGAGCTGAGTCAAATCAAAGCCCTATTGACAAATTTACATGTCAGCAAAAACGTTGTACAGAATGTTATTTTTATTGGATCAGAAGTACAATATAAAATCACTAGCAATTTTTGCTAGTGATTTTATTGCTTTCATTAGTGTGGGTTTCAAAGCACTTCTTTTGGAAGCAAATGCTCTTTGTAAGTTCAAAGCATATCCTTTTCAGAGTGTGCTTAAAGAGCTCTGTGACAAGCTGTGACATTGCTTGGTGGGAAACCTGTAATGGAGCAGTTCATCTCTATTCCATCAGACACCTGCCCTTTAAAAGGATGTCTTACACCAACATAGAAAGCATCAGAACAGTATGTTGTGCTAAAAGAGGTATATTATTTGGATAAGATCAGCATTAAGGGTGCTATTCAGCATTATAGAGCAGCAACATTGTATACTTTGCTTGAGCTCCTTCTCTTCCCTATTTTCTTTCCTTGTAATCCATGGCAATATACCACAAAATGGAGCTGTTTTGTGAAATATTAAATAGAAATAGTTTAAAATGAGGAAGCGAAAAATAAGCAAAGAAGAAGAAAAAAAACAGGTTGAACATATCAGGTGATCCAAATATTAAAAATTTCTTGTTGTTGCATGAAGAAAGTTCATGTCAAGAGGAAAACTGTAGAGCCAACACTAAGGCTAATGTCTGTGTCTATGCCGACTCTACCTACCCCAGTACCAGAATGAGAGGAGAAGAACTGGTGTTTATTATTTATGGTTTATTATTATTTTGACTTGAATACTATTTTGATTATAACCATTGTACTTTTAAAATGTATAAAATGTACCTTTAAAATGGAAAAAGTGTAGAAATTTGACCTTTGGAAATTAGATATGTGAAATGAAATTGCAATCATATATAATTTTGCTTTTTTGTATCCTGTAGTTCATTATATATGTATTTCTAACAGCAGTTGAAGACCTAAGTTCTGTATTATCTAACAAAAGCCCTCCAATTTTTATTTTAAGGTTTTCTACAATAAAAGCAAATTTGTTCCACAACTCAAAGGTAACTCAATTGTCCACGAAACTGAATACAAAAGAAATTTTAAAGGTTTGTCTCCAGTGAAAGAATCAAAATTAAATGATTTGAAAGAAAACAGAAATCTTGAAACAGTATCCCCTGAGAAGAAGGTATTCCCTCATTCTTAACCTTTAAACAAAATTCTCATGATTTCAGACTAAACACGTTTTTTTGGTCACTACCCTCTATGATTTTATTTGCTAGTTTATGAATTCATTAGTTTATTTGTTAGTTTATTGTTTCTCGGACATTCATTGAGTATTTGTTAGGAGTCGAGCACTGGATAGGTGCTGAGACCATAGGATAACACGCACACCAAGGCTGGGGGGAGGCAGGTTTGGGAATCATTAAAGCTGATTATGAATACTTAGCTATCCCTTAGTGTGGTGGATACTTAAAGTACATCTGTAAATCTTCTACATCTGATACCAGATGATTGGCCTTACAGTAATACAAGCTCTGGGTGTAACAAATGATAGCAATTTAATCCAAGTTAGACGCACATACATGTATTACATGTGCATCAAGACAAAACTTTAATAAGAAAAATATAACTGGTATAGTTCAAATCATTTACCCCAGTGTATACAAGTAATTAATATCTGTGTAAAATTATGTCCTTATTAAGTTGGAGTATTAGTCTAAAATTATTGTAAATTATAGAAGGTGAAGTATAGTGTTTTTGAATTTCTTCTAATGTTCATACATCATACATTATGTTTTCTAGAAGTACAGATTATATGGCTAAAAGTAAGATCGCATACATATACACAAGATTTTTAGAACTCTGACATTCTTGGGAGACAAAGCATTTAATCAGTAAATAGCAACTTAATCAGAACTATATGAAATATGCCAAATGTAATTTTAAGAATAACAAGGACACATCTACAAATGCTGTTCAATATGTGGTAACATTTTGTTCCGATGTATTTTTTAAATCTTTCTTTTCTAGTAAAGGACTTAAAAATCTTTATTGTTAAAAAATGAAGCTGAATCCTATACTAACAAGATACACTGGTTTCACAGCTTAGTTGTTGATTTATTGTGATTTCTGTTATCTTTTAGTTTGCTTCTAAAACAATATCCAAGCCTACCGTTATGATATCTTAGTTTTTCTCTTTAATGTATAACATATTTTAAGCACAAAAACTTAAATCATTTCCATTTTAGAGTAATAAAATGGATGATCCTGTAACATTAGAAGCAGAGATGGCATCAAAAGACTCCAACAAGCCTAAAAAGACTGCCACTCCCTGGAGGCATCAAAGGCTTGGGTATGTGTTCACCTGAAACACAGCATAGTGTTAGGTAGTAGATATACTGAAATCTTACTTTTTCTTAATTCTCTGTTAGGAAGGTGAATTCTGAATACAGAGCAAAATTTCTTAGCCCGGCTCAGTATTTATATAAAGCTGGTACTTGGACCCGTGTAAAGGAAAACATGCCAAGTCAGGTAAGTCTGAGTTTTCACATTTTTTTCAGCCTGTAAAGCAATGTTAACTTCATAGTGAGTTTCATTCACAACTTAGAGATAATGTCATACAATAATAGCATCAAGAGTATCAGGAACTAATCTGCATTATATTCTTTATCAACATGCTTACTGTTTTTTTTATTTTTTTAATTTTAATTTTTTGTGAACATACTCTACAGAGGGGTTACAATTACATGGGCAAGATAATGTGTACATTTCTTATCAAGCATTGCAGCCTCCTCCTTTGTTTACCCTTTACATCCCTTCCCGGACACCCCCACCCCCCCCACCCCCCGCACCAACATTGTAAAGTTAGTTTTCTGCATGACAACTTGCACTTCTCATTGTTGCAACAGGTCCATCTGTATCCTTAAACGACTTGTTTTTCCCATCTCCTCCACAAATTATACCAACATCAAATATAGTGAAAGCAGGGGCTATATTGTGGGGGAGAGACATACAAAGCAACAAAGAAATAATCTTATAAATACATTAGAAACAAATGCATGAAAGAAAAAAAAA
>NW_012267219.1:10070210-10081908 GCF_000151885.1 Dipodomys ordii | reverse complement strand
CATGAACATTTGAATTTCCTTTCTAATCTCTTCCATGACCCACTCGTGATTCAGCAGTGTGTTGTTCAGCCTCCATGTGTTACCGGACTTCCTTTGGTGGCTGCTTAGTGTTTTTATACCATTGGGCTCCTTAGAGATTACTATTTTTTATTAGAGTATTTAAGTAAAGAGCACTTCTGTTTTACAATCAAACATCTGATTATTTTAATAAGCTAAATTTATAGAACTCTAGCATGTTAGATTTGATTCTCCTACAACATCGAAGCCTCCCAAGTCTTACCTAAAGATTAATTTTCAAGATAAAATATGTGTACTCAAAGGCAGCAGAAGCAGAGTAAGAGACAAAGCTGCAGCTGTCCCAGATTTTATCTGGGCCTACCTTTATGTGTTTACCCTAGTGAATTCAAGTTGAAAATTTGAGCATCAAAGACTCATGATAAAAAGAATTGTGTAAGCTGAACTCTTGAGCAGTTTCTGAGCATGTCAGATCTTGGCAAGAGGTCTGTGTCTGGGGAGTCTGATGGGGTCAGGGGAAAATCTTGGGACACAGATAGAACAGAACTTATTCACTGAGGGCCTGGATGGCCAGAAAATAAGAGCATTTCACTAGGTCAGGGTCATGAGAAGGTCTTGTTTTGGAAAGATTCTCTTAGTCTCTGGGACTTACTTAAATGAAAATGAGTTGGGGGGCTGGGAAGGTGGCTCAGTGGTAGAATGCTTGCCTTGCATGCATGAGGCCCTGGGTTCGATTCCTCAGAACCACATAAGTAGAAAAAGTCGGAGTGACGCTGTGGCTCAAGTGGTAGAGCACTTGCCTTGAGCTGAAGAGCTGAGGGACAGTGCCCAGGCCCAGAGTTCTGTCCCCATGACCAGCCAAAAAAAAATGAGTTGGTAGTTAGGCCTCAATTCTAAGCATTTAATGGGCAGAGAGGGCTAATATGATTGAAAGGTGAAATTTATCTTGCCCTGATAATGAGGTGTCTATGATACTCCGTCATTTCCATACTACAGACTAAATGAAGAGGCGTTGTCAGACTTTTCACATGCATTTTGACCTCCTTGACTTTATCATGAGAATACAGATTCACTCTGGATCATGTTAGTTTTCTTTTCTTTTTCCTTTTTTAAATTTTATTGTAAAGGTGATGTACAGAAGGTTTACAGTTAGATAAATAAGGTAATGAGTACATTTCTTTTTGAATAGTGTTACCTCCTTTCTCATGTTAGTTTTCTTAAGCCAGACATAATTTGAAATACTGTACTCATTGAATCATTGTACTCATTTGTACTCATTGTACATTCACTGGTGGTTGTATCATCAATCACAAGTACTTGTGTGATTGGCTTTGTCATATGGTTGTATAGTTTTTGTCTCCATAATAGGACCCCTTGTACTGCTGCCTTGTAAAGTACTTACTGAAAGTTGTTTTTAATAATAGTCTGCTGACTATTTTATTTCAATGATTAAATCCATATCTGTATTAAATTTCCTTTTTTGCTTAATATGTAAGCTTTTCATCATTTAAGCCATTTTATTCTAATGGGTCTTCACCCATTGGAACAGGATAGACAAGACTCTGTCAAGTCCTACATTTGAGAGACAATGTGTAATATGTAAGGATTAAGTATAAGGTGACTTCTCAGTTTGATTTTTTTTGCACATAAATTTTAAATGACTTAGTTGAACTTTTAAAATGATTTCTCCCACTTCTTTATTTGCATCAATTAGTTATGCAAAGCACATCAATATATGTATACCATGTATTTTGATCATCACTCTGCCCTCCTTAGTTGAATTCTTAACTTGGGAAAAGTAATGCAGTAATCAAAGGAAAAGTAATTTTTTACTTAAACTGTTACTTATAGTTAATATATAATATGAGGGCATTACTTGACCCAGAAGTGTCTGGGCTGGATTGTTCCTATATAGAAGGATAGGAATAAGTGGGAGTTGATTTTGAATCCACACTATTGATTTTTTTCTAAGATGTCACTTTGAAAGATGTCAGCCTCCTTAATTCTCATCTTAGTTTAGGATTATAGAAGCATAAAAGCTTGCATTTGTAAAAACATGGCATCAGCACTGAGTTATTTATAGAGATTTCTGATAATTATTTCAATTATTGTTAGCAAATGGAACTACTGAATAAACTAAAGTCTTACAGAATTTCTGCTTAGTATTACATTGTCTTTTCTAAATGTAAATAGTTTCAAATGGGATCCCTATTCATGTAGAGAAGCCATTTGTCCATTCTCTTACTGGTCAAAGAGTGTGGTACTCACAAGTGAAGCGAAGGCAACCTCTTCTGCTCTTTCCCTTTCTTCCTTACCCATATGATAGTACTAATTAGACCCCCTTTGTACTCTCTCTTTTGCTTATTATGCTGTACACTAAATATTGGCATAATAATCTAAGTACAAATTGGCTCTTCCTCTTAGATTTTAAGCTTCTGCTCATCTCTAGTTGCCAGGTATCTAAATCAGGCCTTTGCTTAGTCCACACTCAGGACAGGTAATGGAATCAATGCTTAAGTGCATTTTCCCTCATCTTAAAGAGTTCTCACAGGTTAATGCAGCAGGATGTTGTGAACGTAGAGGAGGAAGTGAGGGGGAGGTGTGTGGGCTTTACGCAGTGGTGGAGTGGCATGGAACATTTGTGGGCACTCACTAGAAATACAGGGTGGAGAATGTAAAGCATATTATAGCGAGGTTTTCTGTGCATTCACAGTGCTTGGGGTGGCTATTCAACAAGTTTAACCCATGTGTTTCGCATCTACCCGTTAAATGCAGGAACCACTAGTAATTTTCTGTGAAGTACAGGAGTGGATAGAAATGACCCAAGCTAAATTTTTGGCAGTTAAAAAAACCTCAGTATTTCAAATTATTCTTTAGGATTTTGCTTTTCAGGTTTGGCTTGTTAAAATAGTATTGATGATTGCATGGTTCTTATGCCATATGAAGGTGCTCTTTTGCTTTGACTTTTTTGCCCTAGAGGTGTAACATTTTCAATCCATATATATTACCTTGTTGCTGAGGATATGTTACTTTTTAATTAAAAATTTATAGCAATACCATCCTGATATCTTAAATGTTTGGTTTACCTTCATAGAAAAATAAACATTTTTTATAAAGATTTTAATCAGAATTTTAAGTTTCCACCTAATTTTTTTTTAACACTGAAGAATTGTATTTAGAGAAACCAACAGGTGGCAGTATGATACATAAAATAAGGGTTTCAGATGAGTATAAAGGCTCCTTTTCATAGGAAAATACATTGTTTGCACATTGGGGAATTCATATTATCCTGTAGTGCAATAGTTTATAGAACATTTTACACATATATTCAATATATTGAATATATGACAAATATCTAAAATTTTATATTTAGAACATTTTTGAAAATGTTAGGTTTTGCTGATTCCAAGGGAATGTGACAGATTGGGGGAGGGCATCTCACAGTTCTCTAGGTGGGGTTTCCATAGTAATAGCAGCCTCTGGGTGAAGGTTGAGGGTTCTAGCATGTAAGTAGTAGTCCAGAGGTGGGGAAATAGGAACAGCAGTCATGTTACCTGTCCTGCCAGCATCCTAGATATGCAGGAATGTGGCTAGCTCTCAAGATACATGAAGATGTGTTGGTTACTGAAGTGTATTTTACTAAAAATACAAAAAGTATTGATTGACAAGTTTGGTATATACTTAGAAAGTGGAATAATAAGGTACAGCATCACATTGATTCCCATTAATATTCAGTTATGGCATTAACCTATCATTAAGTGTGTTTCTGTATTCCTCCCTTAGGATTCTCTAAATGCCATGTGGTATGCAGAGGTTGGTTGCTTTTTGAGCTTTTAAAAACTGTAATAATGCATAGAATACTTGTGTAATTTCAGTTGGACTAAAAAGTAGGTGTCAATATTTTTTTTAGCTGCTACGAATTTGTCCTTGCTTGCTGATTGCAAATAAAATAACTGCATTATGCTTTAGCTTATTCTGTTAAGTTCTGCTTAGCTGCACATAGATTGTATGTGGCTATTTTTGCCTTCCTTTCTCCTTGGTCTCTGGCTGTGTTTGTGCAATGTCTTTGATAAGCTACTTGATGGCATCTATAAAGGAGCCTTTATAATAACAGATGATGTCTGAACTCTTCTACGTAGGTTAAAGAACTCCGAGAAAAGGCTGAGTTTTACAGAAAACGGGTTCAGGGAACACATTTTTCTCGGGATCATCTGAATCAGATTGTGTCTGATAATAATTGCTGTTGGGATGTCTCCTCAACTACAAGTTCAGAAGGAACCGTTAGTAGCAACATCAGAGCATTAGATCTTGCCAGGTGAGATGTTTTTTGAGATGGTGAAAAAGTGTGTTATAGCTTATGTAGATCATAGAGTGGTACCAGAATTTATCTTCTAGTCAAATGGAGATATACCAGCCATTCATTTCATTATTTTAGATTTATTTTCTGTGACAAAGCTACATATATTTATATATGTATAAATATTTCATAATATAATCTGGAAACTGGATTTTATAATATTCTTTCAAACAATCTAAAGAGCAAGAATGGTTGTAAAGTAAGGCCAGGCATGATGATTCATATCTATGATCCCAGCTACATGAAAGTAAATACCTGGAGGATCATGGTTTTGATGCTGGGCAAGGCAACAAATGAGACTCAGGCAAAAAGCTGATGATGGTATTCTTGTAGGAGCCTGTAGATAGACGGATGACTATTCAGGCTGGCCTGGCCAAAAAAATGAAGCCCTAGTTGAAAAATAAAGCTATTGAAGAAAAAAGAGTTACGGATATGGCTTAAAAGCCTGACCCTGAGTTCAAGCCCCTATACTGCCAAAAAATTAAAAAGATTATATGGCAGATATAAAAAGACTTTACAAGTAAAAAAGACAGCTAAAACTTAGAGAATAAACACTATTACTACATATCCATTATTACTCCTTAGTGAATTTGAGGTTAATGTTTTTGTTCCTGATTTTGTGGGAGAAGTCTCCTGCTTGAGATTTTAAAGTGAATATGATTTCACTATTTGTAAGAGAAATTATGTGTTGAATTATAGGAAATATAGTATTCAGTATAGAGTCATGCATACTAAATTTATAAATTCTAATTATGTAACATCTAATTTAAGTTAATCATAAAACATACCACTTAATAGTGATTTAGAAAGATGAATCTAAAGTATAAAATTTGAATTATATTTGGTCCTAAATCTTGAGCTTTTGAACAAGCATCAACTTTCAGTAACTGAATATGTCTGTGAAGTCCCAGGTACTGTGTGACTCTTTGTCACCAGAGATGCAATTATGAATGTGTGAAGGTAGAAGTGAGGAAGATAAGTGTGTTTTGGACTATTGTAATAGAAACTCAGAAGATACTGTCATTTGTTATATTACAAAATGAACTTTTTTTGCCGGGGAAGGGGGAAGGTATTAGTTGTGGGGCTTGAACTCAGGGCCTGGGCAATGTCCCTGAGCTCTTTTTTCTCAAGTCAAGTACTCTACCACTTTGAGCCACAGCTGCATTTCTGGTGTTTGAGGGTTAATTGAAGATAAAAGAGTCCCATGGGGACTTTTCAGCCTAGGCAAAATGAATTTTTAATTATATTTCTTTCCTCATTCAGTCAATATCAATGTGAACAATTGAAGGAAATGATAAACTCATTGAAATTAGTATGTACAATTCTAACTGCTCACATTAAAAATAAAACTTTCTTTGCCATGCAGAGATCATACATGCCATAAGACATTACAGAAACATTCCCCTACAAAACCAGAAGTAAAGAAAGGTATCTTGGAAGAACCGCCCCAGCAAAATGCCACAGACAAATTGGACATGTCTGATGCTCCCACCATACCTGTTAGCAGGCGGCTGGCTTGGGATGCAGAAAACACCGGTGAAGATGGGCGTAAACGTCTCAATGGAGAACCGGAGGAGGAGCAGGGAAGGGACAAGCCGTCTTGCATGGAAGAGCCAGAGATGTTGGATGTACATGAGAAATCTAAGGCAGACAAGATAAAAGAAGGGTGAGAATTTTAAATTTCCCAGTTTATGGCACATTATGGTATGTGACTAACATGTATTTTGTTTTGTCAGTAAGTATAGTGGTTAAGTTTGATGACTAATGCAGAGCAGATTTCATTTTACTGTCAAAAAGGCAGCCCTGCTATCTGGTAGATGCCTGTAATTTGATTCAGATATTGGAGTCACTGCGAATGGGTAATTGAACATTTAAACAGTGGGCTACTTGGGGAAGCAGTTGGATTATTTTCATTTGTGTTCTGCAGTTACAGTGCTAGAATGACTTTCTTCATTTAGTGAGAAAGCTGATCATTAGTGTAAGATGGTTTTTATCAAACAACAGAAAAGAAAGGAACAGTATTTTATAATATATTTTTATTTTTTATTTATTTTAAAAATTTTCTTTTTTATTAATAAGTTTTTTTTATTGTGAAAATACAGTACAGAGAGAGGGGTTACAATTACATGAGCAAGGTAATGAGTACATTTCTTATCAAGCATTGTTGCCTCCTCCTTTGTTTCCTCTTAGCATTTCTGCCCTCCAAGCACCCCTCCCCCCCCAAAGTTGTAAAGTTCGTTTTTTTGACATAACATACATCAGAAAAGAAGGGAACAGTATTTTATAATATGTTTTTAAAACGTGGTTTGTAAGACCTGCTAATTCCTGCTGTTTTATTTGTACATTGTTGGGGGCATGGTTTTTTACAGTTAATAATATATGTGTGGTCTGTTGCTGTGGGACTTGGCCTCTGACTTAATGGAAGGACTCTCAGCCATGTTGTTGCTGACTTGCCACAATCTCCCAACTTTCCTAGTATTCAGTCCCTCTTAACTGTATAGAATTTGTTATTTCATTTTAGAAACAAAATAGCCTTTTTAGAAATTTTATATAGAAATGATGGCAAAGTACTTTTGGTTGTATTTTCTCAAGTAAATGCTTCCTAACAGATTGTTTCCACTTGTAGGTCAGATATTTCTTCTGTATCATCATCAGGAAAAGGAGGCAGGCTTCCTACTCCAAAGCTGAAGGAGCTTGGAGGGGTCCAGAGGACTCATCATGATCTTACTACTCCAGCTGTTGGTAATAGGGAACACCAGTGTAGTTCTTTCATAGCCTGCTTTTTCTATGTGATAACTCAGTTTACTTGAACCCCCCTTCTCCATTTTCCAGGAGGGGCTGTTTTAGTGTCTCCCTCTAAAGGGAAACCTCCAGTCCCAGAGCAGAGGAAAAGAATGTTCTCTCAAGATGGCTTGGAAACATCAAAGAATGTTTTTACTAAGGTAAATACTTACACTTTGGAGGAAGACATCTTTTATAGTACTGGTTATTTTAGTTTCGTTAATGAATGATCAGATTGTAGAAAATTCAATCTATTGTATGTGGGTGATGTTATTATTAAGCTCCTTTTAGTAAGGCAAAAGTATTGCATATTTTTTTTTGGTAGTGGCATATGATTCCACATGATACATTCTCCCATGTTCTCCCATGATACATTCTCTCCCTCCCTCAGCCGGGAGAGGAGACACTCAACACTGTTTATTATGTGGTAGTTGTATTTCATCTATGTTCTAGGACCATTTTAGCACTGGCGATAACAGCAGAGAAGAAAATAAATGGAAGTCCTGGTCTTTGTTGATCTTATGTAGTCTGGAAGGGTAGAAACAATAATCAAGATAGCTAAAGTAAAGTACCCCATTGATAGTGAGTGGTAAGTACTAAAGAAAAATAAAGCAGAGGAGGTAAATAGGAAGGGGCCAGGGAGGTCCTCATTGAGAGGCTGGCATTAGAGCAAAATCTGAAGAAGGTGAAGGATTAAACAGGTATTTGGGATGAAAACAGCAAGTACAAAGTTACTGAGGTGAGAGATTCCTGATTCCTCAAAGACTAGGCTTAGATCATGTGACTGAAACACAGAATACTGTGTGATAAGTTCAGTGATAAAATGAATGGTGTGCTAAATCACATATGACTTCGGAAGGCCAAAGCAAAAACTCTGTGTTACTCTCTATGAGATGGGAAACCTTGGAAGGACAGAAGGGTGACAAGATTTGGCGAGGATTTTTTTCTAGTCTTTTAAGCTGTTGTGTTGAGAATGGACACAGAGTAGATTCATAAAATCGGTTGGTCAATTACTATAGCAGGCAAAAAATGATGGTAGTTTGGATCACATTGCTGAGTTAAACAGGTTATTTGATGAAGTCTATGTCTAGATGTACATTGAAGGTCTAACTGACAACATTTGCTGATGAATAAGCTACAGAGTAGGAGAAAGAAAAGTCAAGGATGGTTCAAGATTTTGGGGACAGAGCAGTAAGAATTGGAGCTGCCATTTAACTAATATTGAAGAAGATTGTGAGGAAAGCATTCATCAGGAAACATCAGACATCAAGATCTCTGTCTAGAATGTGTTAAATTTGAATGGCTTATGAGTTATGTAAATAGACATATTGAGTAGGAAATTGACTGTGTACTTGGAGTGTAGAGAAGTTAGGCTTCAGGGAGTTGAGGCACTTTACCATATAAATGGTACAAGTATTTGAAGTTGTAGAGAGGAGATCATCAAGGTAGTAGTGGATATGGACAGAGAGAGAAGAGTAGGTGCAGACACATCTGAGCTCCAAGCTTTTGGTATTAGGACATTGAAGAGTTAACTGGGAAAGACAAATAAAGGAGTAGCCACATGAGATGGACAAACAATAGACTGGTGTCTTGGAGATGGCAAGGAGAAGGAAGTTTCAGTGCTCCCAGTATGCAAGGAAAATATGAGACTTGATTATTGGATTTAGCAGTTTGGAAATCAAAAGTCTATATGTAAAAATGATTCCAGAAACAGGAGAGGAGAGGATTTGCAGACAGCCAGCATAGTGTTTTCCCAGTGCTTTCTCCAAAAAAGCAAGAAGACTAATGAAGTACTAGTTGTAAGAAGTGAGATCAGGATAGAAGAGATGATAATCCCTGTGGGTGTGCTGAGGAGAGTTGCCATTTAATTGAAATAATGAGAAATTAATTTGATTTAATAATTTGAGGGGCTGATAATATAGGAGTTGGAAGTTGTTGGAAAGATGTTGTTGACTAGGAAGAAGGGCTTGTGAGGATCTTTTGAATTGAGTCTAAGCGCTGGTGTCAGGTACGCTGACGGTCCCTTCATTGTTAGAACAGGGAGAACAGCTCATGAGCAAGGAGCTCCTGAAAGTCTCTTCTGATTGTGTTATTTAGTGATACATGGAAAATAACTGATAAAATAAAAATTGTTGATAATGAGGCTAAGAAAGAAAATTCTGGAAGTTTGAGGAAAAAGGAGGCTACAAAAGAGTCTTGTCATAGAAGGGAGTGTGAGTTAAGGAAATTTGAAATATTATGGAACAATATTAAGAGGGCACTTAGGTTAGTTGCCACAGATTTGATGATAAGCAGGGTGATTTTTCAGTTTTCCTTCTGACATGTTTTGGTTGCAAAGGCACAGGACAAGCAGAGTGCTAGATTGAACTGGATTTTGCAGTATGTTTTGTCAAAAGAATAAGGCAAAGTGGGGAAAGGAGGTTGGGATGTTAAAGTATATGCAGAGAAGTGATTGTAATGATTGGCTGTGGACATTGAGTTGGTTAGGGAGGGACAGTAGTACCTGAGAAGGTAAAGTACAGTGTAAAATGTGACAGCAGATAAGGGAAAACATGGGACCTATGTTTCTTTGAGTTTGGCTTACTTCATTCACTTAATATAATTTTTTCCAAGACTTTCCATTTCCTAACAAATGGGGTGATGTCATTCTTTCTGATGGAGGCATAGAATTTTCTTGATTCATTCATCTACTGAGGGGCATCTAGATTGGTTCCATATCTTAGCTATGGTGAATAATGCTATGATAAACATAGTTGTGCTGGTAGCTTTAGTATGGTCTTGTTTGTCATCATTTGGGTAAATGCCTAAAAGTGGGATTGCTGGGTCATAGGGGAGTTCTATGTGGAGTCTTTTGAGGAACCTCCATACTGCTTTCCAAAGTGGTTGAACAAGTTTACACTCCCACCAACAATGCAGTAGGGTTCCCTTCTGTCCTCATCCCCTCCAGCATCTGTTGTTATTAGGTTTCTTGATTGTAGCCATTCCACCTGGGGTGAGGTGGTATCTCAATGTGTTTTGATTTGCATTTCTTTCATGACTAGTGAGGTTGACAATTTCTTCATGTGTCTATTGTCCATTCTTATTTCCTCTTCAGAGAAGTTTCTCTTTAAGTCTTTAGCCCACTTATTAATCAGGCAGTTGTTTCTTTGAGGATTTGTTGTTGAGGGATTTAATTTTTTGAGTTCTAAGTATATAATAACTAGTATATGTCTAGGACAAGCAGAAGAGGTCAAAAGCTATATGACTATATAAGCTGGTGCTAATCAAAATGAATTCCAAGATAGGGATACAAGAGATTTTATCTTTCTTCCTGTTCTTTTTAATGTGATTTTTTTTTTGTGTGTGTTTCTTTGTATGTTCTTTCCCCGGGGTTATAACCACTGTTGTCACTGTATTTGATTCCGGTGTCCTGCATCTTATATATACATTTTTCTAATTTGGGGAGGGGAAGGGAAATAACAAAATGCTGAAATAAGGATACAGGGTGACCCATTGTAACAATGAGATGTACAAGACACTATTTTGAAAAAGAACTTTACAACTTTGCGGGGTGGGGTAGGGGATGGGATGGGATGGGAAGGGAAAAACAAAGGAGGGGTAACAATGCTCAATAGGAAAAGGACTTACCTTGCTCATGTAACTAATCCCCCTGTACTGTATCTTAAAAATATATATTAAAAATAAAAAAATAAAAGCTGAATTTGAGCTACCACTAAAACAAAAAATGTGACAGCAGTCAGTGGATGGAAACAGCTTGTAGACTTGAGGATTTGTTAGAATTGGGGTACCTGTGGAGATTAGTTGTAAAGTTAGGTGTGGGGCTAGGAGTGGAGGAATACTTGACTATACATTAGAGCCCATAAGTTTGATTCCCAGCAGTGCACAAAATTAGTTATCTGACTATTAAATTTACCAGGATTAAGATTATGGAGAGGTTGCAATTGCCAGTATTATTTACACTCCTTGTTTATAAGTATTTTTATTAATAAGTATTAATGAGTATTATTTATGCTCATCAATGAGTATTATACTATAGTTTCCTAATCTCAACATATTTCTATATCACTAGATATTATATGTCTTTTTTTTTTGATTGTGGGGGCTAAACTCTGGGCCTGGACGCTGTCCCTCAGTTCTTCAGCTCAAGGCTAGCACCCTACCACTTGAGCAACAGCACCACTTCCAGCTTTTTTCTGCTTATGTGGTACTGAGGAATCAAACCCAGGGCTTCATGCATGTGAGGCAAGCACTCTACCACTGAGCCAACTTCCCAGCCCCATGTGTCTTATTTTTATTGCAGCATGATATGCAATCTGTACTATCATTTTAACCAGATATTATTGAAACCTCATATCATTGAAACTTCATATTATTATTGGAACCTCAGATTTCTATTCTTCATAACTTTTCTATTTTGAAAACATACCAAGAAGAAATCCATTCTTTTTTATTTATTTTTTATTGTGGACATACTGTATAGAGGGGTTACAATTACAAGATAATAAGTACATTTGTTATCAAGCATTGCAGCCTCCTCCTTTGTTT
>NW_012267219.1:10048652-10070078 GCF_000151885.1 Dipodomys ordii | reverse complement strand
CTGGCTTTTTTCTTTTTGCTTATGTGGTGCTGAGGAATCGAACCCAGGGCCTCAGGCATGCAAGGCAAGCACTCTACCACTGAGCCAACTTCCCAGCCCCCCAAGAAAACCATTCTTATCCACACTTTTGTTCATAGCTCTTTCTGTGTCCATCCTAAGTATCATTGCATGGTTTTGCTGGTTGCCCAAGTCCCCGAAAAACTGTGATCCCAAGAAATCTTTGGAAAGTGGTAATTTTCATACATCCTTGCCAGCTCTGGCTATTATTTTTTAAATGTTATGGTTTGTTAAGTGAAAGATTTACTTTTATAGTATTTGAATATTCATGGTATAGCATATTTTTGCTGTATTTGTATGTGTATGATTTACTTATTTTTAATTAGGTTTGCCTTTTTCATATTACTTTTAAAGAAATACTTCAGTAGCATGACAATAATTCATTGTTATACAGATTGTGTATTTTCCCATATGTTTGTTATTGAAAGATGTATTTTCACTTTTTCATATATCCGAAGTGTATTGATTTACTTACACTTATTAAGCCCTGCACCCTATGGAGGCTAGGTAGCATTTCCTCATATTTTCTCTCATTACTTGGTGGTAGTTTTACATTTGGATCTTTGGTTTCTTCCCTATACATATGTATCTCTTTTTTTGTCATTTAGAAAGAAAATCATACTAAATATCGACTGACTTCTCCCACTGCTGGTATCAAAACAATTGACCCCCTGCCTTTGCGGGAAGATTCGGAAGCCGTTAACCCCAAATTTGCTGAGGCAACTCTTCCAGTTTCCAACAATCCCGAATATTCAGCAAACACCCCTGGACAGTTGCCTTCTCCACCACAGGCTCCGTCCTATTGGCATCCTTCTTGTCGCATTCAGGGGTCTCTGAGACATCCAGAATTTCAGCATAATGGTAATAATTTTGATTTTAAGTTTTGGTTTTTAAAAATGAAAGTGTTACCTTGATTGGTAAAACACTACAAGTGTGGATAAATTGTTATCATTTGGGTTTATTTTAAAGTTAATATAAAAGACGACTTTTGGGACACGGGGGTGTGGCTGGTGCCTGTAAGTTCACTCTTACAGAGTGTGAGATGTCTCATAGATAGGGACCCCTCTAGGCAGCAGCACCTCTTCTCCAGGCACGGTATTGAAAGGTCTCCTGACATTGTCTTCTGTTGGCTTGGGTATAAAAATTCAAGAAAGAAATGCTTTTATTAGGCACTCCATTGCCATTTTCTGCCTTCTATTGTTATTGCTGAGAAGGGTTGACCTGTTTTTATTCTTTATCTTTTGTATGTGGTGGTGCTTTTTGGCAGCCTTTAGGATCTCTTAATATTCAGTGTTCTGATTATTTGTGATGAAGTGTCTTAAATTAGGTTTCCTTCTATCCATTTTACTGGTAGTTTGTAGACCTTTTAATCCAGAATATTCTTCTGAGAATTTGTTTGTGTGGAAGGTTGAACGCTAGGGCTTTATGTTTTCACTTGGCTATTTTTGCTCATGGCTGGCATTCTATTCCTTGAACCAGCTTTTTGCTGGTTAATTGGAGATGAGTCTCACAGGCTTCTCTACTCAACTGGCTTTGAACTAGTATCCTCAGATTTCAGCCTTCTGACAAGTTAGGATGGATTCCAGGGTATCATGCCCAGCAGAAATTTTCTTAAATATTAATTTCTTCTCTGTTTTCTATGCTTTGCTGGCAGTCCTATTATTCACATATGTTTCCTATGTCTCACTTTTAGAATTTGAAAGCCTTGCTAATTTTAGCTTTGACTTCTTGCTTCTAAAAAGTTGCAGTTATTTTCAATTTGAAGAGTTATATATGTAAATACAACACACATATGAGTATGTACACACACACACACACACACACATACACACACATATATATATATATATACACAGCTATATACATATATTTGCACACACATCCATAAGTGTGACCCCCACCCCACATTTGGGGCATGGTCTTTTCTGTTGTCAGGCAATACTGGTCTTTGAGCCACAGTGGCTGTGATGAGCTGTGATGAGAGACAAACCTTTGTTGTTCTTTGCAAGGTGAAGGCAGTTATCCTGATATATAAATTTCAAGATAAATCTGGTGGTCTGTTTTCTAAAAAGATTTGCAGCCAGTTTTTTGGTTCATTTGACCTTGACTAAGGACTTTTAGTGAGACATCGCAGTGCAAACCCCAAGCCATTAGGGGAACAGATGGTTGTTTCTTAGCTTCCCTCCTCATCTGCTTAAGAGTTCAGCTTGCTTGGGTGCAATTACACACTCACTCTTCTATTTGCCTTTTGCTTTCCAAGATTTTGTTGGTGTTTTCTTTGTTCTGTGGGTTTGTCATTTTTATACATGTGTATATTCAATCTATCACTTGTCAACAGACGCCTACTACATTTCTTTACAGTAAGAGCAATATCATTGAAATGAATCCTAGGTAATTCGTAGGGTTCTGTATTTGCTAAGTCCATTAAATACCCATGAATGGCTATTTTCATTGAGCTACTAAATTAATAACATTTCTGATCGTTTACCTTCAGGAAGTTTATTGTACTTAGTATTTGAGAGTAGGTAATTGATCATGAACAGACCAATTCTTGGCTCTTGGTTCTGGAGGCTGGGAAATGCAAGATGGAGGGGTTGCTGTCATCTCTTGGCAAAAGAACAGAGGGAAGGTAAAAGAAATGTGATAATGGCATTAGTCTGTCCTTGAAGGCGGACCCCTCAGGAACTCCCAGTGCCATCTCACTGGCAGTTCAATCTCACCATGAATTTTGGAGGGACAGACATTCGAGTTATACTAGTAATGCATGATGTTTGGCGACTCTGAAAGATTATTTTCTTCTGCTTTTTTGTTTTTAAGTAGGAAAAGCCAGGATGAACAATTCCCAGTTACCTCCACATGAAGCCTTTCACAATGAAGGTATTTTAATAGTCATCTAAGATAAAAATAGGTTCTGTTATTGGTAGTTTATATTAGATTTATGATCTTACATTCGATTAGCATTTTATAAAGAAGACTCCCATGGATATTTTCTCATTAGATCCTTAAGACTTTGTAATGGGGTAAAATCATTCCCATTTTACAAATGAGTCTTGTTGGGACCCATGTGGTGAAGAACCATTTCTGGGGCAAACATGGCAAGAGACTGCCTGGCTTCTCCTGGCCTCCTCTTCACCTGGCAGAGGCCAGTGCTCCACTTCCACCTGTCTCCCTGGGGCTCAGGAATTTGGCCTACCAGTACATTCATGTTTTTATTAAATGCCGCTACTCTTACCAATTTTCAGTCCTCAAACAAATATATAATTAGGGAAATGCAGTTTTTCCTTCTGTGCAGTTTTCTTCCTGATAAATTTGCTTCTAAAAGCAGCAGGAGGAATTTTGAATTCTTGATGTCAACAGTCAAAATTACTGTATTGATTTATCGTAAGAAGTATAGAATTACTGAACTTATTTTGAAATAGGGAAATAAATTTGATTTTAATACTTCATATGTTATAAGTTTACTCAGTTTGGGACTTTTTCCTCAGTAGTTAGGGAACTAGAAATTAAGTTGTTTTGAAATACAAAATATCTGGCAATTCTTAATCCACTTATTTTTCTTTTAAATGGAAGAACAATGCTTATATGTTTTTTTCTTTTTTGTCAGTTGTGGGGCTTGAACTCTGGGCCTAGGCACTGTCCCTGAGCTCTTCAGCTCAAGGCTAGCACTCTACCACTTGAGCCACAGTGCCACTTCTGGTTTTATGGTGGTTTATTGGAGAAGAGAGTCTCACAGACTTTCCTGCCTGGGTTGGCTTTGAACCGCGATCCTCAGATCTTAGCCTCCTGAGTAGCTATATTATAGGTGTGAGCCACAGGTGCCCAGCAATGTTTAAAAATCTTATAACAGATTTGCATTTTCAGAATGAGGAAATAAAGTGATAGCAAAGTATAGCATGTTAAAGTCAGACATTATTTCTACATTTAGTAAGATTATTCTATAAGTATATTAAAAGTTACATGATTTTTTAACCTTTTATTATTTTCTAAATAGTTGTACAAAGGAGTTTCAGTTTCACAAGTCAGGTTATAAGTACAATACATCTTTTTATATTTTTTTGGTCGGTTGTGGGGCTTGAACTCTGGGCCTGGGCGCTGTCCCTTAGCTTTTCAGCCTAGGCCCAGAGTTCAGGCCTTACGATTGACCAAAAAAAATACGTTTATGGACTTTCCTGTCTGGGCCGTCTTTGAACTGCTATCCATAGATCTTAGATGTGATCTACTGGCACCCCAGCTTGAGTCCAATATTTTAAAAAATGTTTTAAAAAAGTTTAGAAACAGTTTCACCCCAATTTAGCTGTGCTTTTGAAACTAGGACAAGTCAGTATCATGATGAATTGTTTCCAAGAAATGCTGAAATCATAGGCTGCATTTAG
The DNA here is from genome assembly GCF_000151885.1 of Dipodomys ordii. Lineage (NCBI taxonomy): Eukaryota > Metazoa > Chordata > Mammalia > Rodentia > Heteromyidae > Dipodomys > Dipodomys ordii. The sequence continues at coordinate 10,065,648 of NW_012267219.1, read as the reverse complement.
TAAATGACATGGGATTTCAGGAAGAAAAAAAAAGCTTGCTTAGGTTAAAGTGTTTGATATCTATATATGGTAAACTTGGGGAATTGCCATGAGCTATCACAAAATGTTAATACCTTACCTTTAATAGATTGCTTTTTTTTTTCTGACGAACATTGATATTGCAAAGCTTGATGACTGATTTTCTATTACTATTATATTAGATGCAGTGTTTATTTAGTAGATGTTTTTGCACTGAACATAATTTTGGGATTATTTCATTACAGATGAAGACAGATTGTCTGAGATTTCTGCTCGCTCCGTGGCTACTAGTCTCCGGGCTTTTCAAACTCTGGCACGAGCACAAAAGAGGAAGGAGAATTTCTGGGGCAAAACATAAACTTAGCTGACTTCTTTTTCTCTAAGGAAACTCTTGGAAATTTTTTTTGCTCACCATGTTAAGATTTTTGAGTTAGTTTTCTTCTGACATTTCCAACATAAATTTTTTCAATAGTTCATTTTACCTGGAAATTCTTAACACAGGCTTACACAAGTTTGACTTAAAAAATTCTTTTTTATATTTATCCCAAAATGCAAAGGCATAGATGAAATAGTTCTTCACATGCTCTGTCTTTGGGATTAGTTGTAAAAGATAACTGGTAGAATTATGAATTTTATCCTTCCAGAGATGAATCTGAAGAGAAAAAATGGAGTAAAAATTAAAATTCAAGTGTGGAGTATCTATTCCCTGAATCTTGGCCCTATGTTTTTACAATTATAGATGCCATAAAATGATTTTTTATTGTCAGAGTGATGTACAGAGGGGTTATAATCACATAAGTAAGGTAATAAGTACATTTCTTGTCAAACTTGTTACTCCCACCCTCATTTTTCTCCTACTAAAATGATTTGTTTTTATTTTGAGCTTTTGCTTTAGTATTTGTTCTCCCCTTCTGTTTATGGTTGCAGTGTTATTTAAGATAATTGTACTTTGAAAATATCAGCTGAATATATTTTTCTTATTTATGTAACAATTTACTGAGAATATGTATATTTTTGATCTTTGTGTGTAATCTATTTGTATAATAAGTTTGGCTTATATTTAAATAATGTCTGGATTTTGAAAAATGTACAGTGGAGAATTAAAACTTTGTAGACATTTTGAAATAAAAATGATCAAGAATGTGTATGTTTTGCTTCTGCAGAAAATTATTGCGTGGAATAAATTGTTTTTAGAAGCATTCTACTTATTACTAATTAATCAAAAGCTATACTACTTTAGCAGCTATCAAAATGAAATGACATTTAGTCTAATATTTGTCAGAAATGTAGGACACATTTAGAATTTTCAAAGCACTCTAAATATTTTAGAATTTAATGCAAGCTTTTTATTATAATTCTTTTTTTTCCCCTCTGGTTTTGGGGCTTGAAATCAGGACCTGGATGCTGTCCCTGAGCCCTGAGCCAATGATAGTGCTCTACAACCTGAGCCACAGCACCACTTCCCTCTTTTTCTGAATATTTTATTGGAGATAAGAGTCACGGACTTTTCTTGCCTGGGTTGGCTTCAAACAGCAATCCTCAGATCTCAGTCTCCTAACTAGGCTAGGATTACAGGTGTGAGCCACTGGCACCCTGCTTTAATTATATTTCTTATGAGAACTGTTGAATTATTATCTTCACAGTAAATTTAAATTTCTAAAAAAATGCAGGTTTTATAAAAGCTATCATAGAATATATGTATGAGGGCACATAGAAAGTACTTTTTATCTTAAATGTCCATCCAAAACTTCTTCCTAGGAAGTTTGGTCCTCAGATGATGTCACTGTTTGGAAGTGTAGAAACTCTTGGGGCCTCCCAAGCTGATGAAGTGGTATGCCTTTTTTTTTTTTTTTTTTAGTTGTGGCACCTGAACGCTGGGCCTGGGTGCTGTCCCTGAGCTCTTCAACTCAAGGCTAGGCTCTACCACTTGAGCCACAGCGCCACTTCTGGCTTTTTCTGCTTATGTGGTGCTGAGAAATTGAACCCATGTATGGGAGGCAAGCACTCTACCACTGAGCCACTTTCCTAGCCCTTGTAATATGCCTTTTTTAAGGTATATTTTGTGCCTGGCCCCTGCCTTTGTGCATATCTCTGCTTCCTAGCTACTATGAAGTGAGCAACCTTATCCTCCTATGAGCTTTCTGCCATGATATCATGTCATGACATTAACCCAGAACAATGCAAAGCTGACCATGGACTGAAACCTGTCACTATGAGTCAAAATAAACCTTTAAGTTGATTTTTCTTCAGTACTTTATTCCAATGATAGAAAGGCAACTAATGTAGTAGTTAAGATAAAATACAGACATCAATGCCTGTTGATGAGGAAACAAGTGGACAATTCATTCTGAAGTGCTTGTTTTGTCAAAAGTACTTTTGGAAATCACTAGTCCAAAGTACTAGATTGTAGGTGTACAAATATTCATCTGCATTCCACTGACCTTTTAAAATTGATGGCTAAAAATATTAGGGGCACCATAAATGGAAATAAAAAATTTGGAATTAGTAATTGGATTTTGGAGCACAGCTTCTGAATAAATGTGCTACATAATTAGGTGAAAGTTTGCCATCCTTAGTAAGCTTAGAGATAGGCATTACTCTTCTCAGAAATTGGTCACCAAATAAATTGGTTGGGACAGTTCAGTGGCTGACCACTTGATGTCTGGTACAGTGCAGACTGATATTTGGGTATATCCATTCTAGTGAATCGAGTGAGCCACATGAACTTGATTTACCAGGTGTGAACTGGATTTAGGTGGGTTTTTTTTGGGGGGGGTCTGGTTGTGGGGCCTGAACTCTGGGCCTGTGCGCTGTCCCTCAGCTCTTCAGCTCAAGGCTAGCGCTCTACCAATTGAGCCACAGCGCCACTTCCGGCTTTTTTTTCCTTCTTGCTTATGTGGTGCTGAGGAATTGAACCCAGGGCCTCAGGCATGCAAGGCAAGCACTCTACCACTGAGCCACCTTCCCAGCCCCTAGGGTATGGTTTTCATGTGGCGAGGTCATGTCCTACTCTGTATGATGATTTAACTCTGAAATACCGTTGCATCTTAATAGCACAGGGACTTAGAGTTATCAATATTACTGTTCCATCATTTGTGTTAGAAGAGCAACTGGAAGGACATGAATTTGAGTTGATAGGGAAGTAGTCTTAGTAACATGAGAATTGTTTCATGGGATTTGCTTGTATTTTGATACTGAATTTGTTAGTTCATTTTTTGTCAATTTCATTAAGGCATACTTAGTACAGAAAATAGAAATAGTTATGAAATTATAGCCCAGTGGGTTTGGACAGATGTACATACCTGTGAAAGCAATATCACAATCACAATATATTTGTATCACCTTAAAAATTTCCTAATTTCCCTTTGTAATCAATCTGTCCTTCCACTCTTGGTTCCCTTGGTCCCCAAGGCAGCCATGGAATCTTCCTGTGAGGAATTTTAACTTGGAAAAATTTTACAGAAATGAAATAAATATGTCCGTCTTTCAGTTAACACAATATATTTGAGTCATTTTCTTGTTTTGGTGTTCATGTGAATTTATTCACCCACTAGGTTAATAATTCAGATAAAGAGCATGATGCTTGATACATGGTAGGAAATGTTACCATACAATTTAAACCAATATTAGGTTTTATAGGTTGGGAAGTAGATTAGATGACCCACTATTTCAGTGAATCAAATCTAGGTCTGACTCAAAATCTACCCATGCTACCTCCTCTGTAACTTGTTGAAAGTGAGCCCACTTGATTCAGTTCTCTCTGGTTGAATCATTTTGGAATTGATTTCTTTTCTTTGCATTCTAGGCAAATAACTACCTACTCTTTCTATTTAGGAAAATAGAATGTAGACACGGAATCATTATACACATGAGCTCAACCAGAATGAAAGTGAATCAGTATGCAAAGCAAGTTTGTCCTTTTGTAGAGCCATATGGAGGTTGCCTACCCAAGAAACGAAATCATACAGTATGTACCTTTGTTGTATGTGCATATAGAAGACAGCCAAAAAATATTTGTCTTGCTTTTGGATTTGAATAAGCTAATAACAAACTAAAGTGGAAGATGATCCTAGAATGGTTTACATTTGGTTTTGGAGTATATTTAGTACTTTGACCCATGCTGGGTAGTAGTCATGTTAAGGTATTAGGGTCCCAGTACTAGTTATCTTCCATAATTACTCCATCTCCCAAGGTGATTAGGATGCACAAAAGGTACTCCAGGCAAAGGAGCAGATTCTGCTGTTGAACAGTTATCCCCACTGTGTCTAATAATAGCTTGCCCCTTTAGCTTACCACATGGATTGAAAGCAGGCCAGGGGTCTCTCTATGTGGTTGGTAGTGCTGACCTTGACCACTAAAGATATCATTTTTCTTGAGTAAAGGCACAGAAAGACCAACTCCTTTGCCCTTAGACTCAGAGTAAAGTTGCATTTCCACTCAGGTGCTCTTAGGCAGTGGGCAGCTCCCCTATCCTAGCCCTGGCCACATGGCGGGAGATTGAAAGAGCAGCCCTCAAAGGGGTATCCATTTCTCTTCTACCAAGAGCTCATCTGCTGGTCACACCCATGACTTCATCATGCCCTAGACCCTTATCAGAGCATTTCTTGGAAATATTCGGGAGAAATTTGGACTTAGAGGACTCTGCCTTTGAAAATTGGAACTTGAGGCCAGTAGGTAAAGTGATGAGAGTTCATATGATTTAGAAAATTCCAGGGAATTGCTCAATTACCTTTCTTTATATTCTGTACTCAGTAGTATGTGAAACTGGCTCCTATGCCCATCATTAGATATTAGGGAATTTTGTGAGCAGGTTGTTGCATCATCAGTAGTTTGAAACTAGCTATGGTGAGGGTATGTACTCCATGGAATTCAGCAAGCTCTTTAAATAGAATGCCTCCTCCGTAACTTCCCCACACTCCTGGACTCTCAGTTTCTCAATTTCTGCTGCTTAAAAAAAATCATTTGGGAAACGATACTTCAGAAAGGAGGTAAGAGGTACCTCAAGGAAAATAGCTATCAATTTATTATACTATTCATCTTTTCCTTGGTTTGGAAAATTGACTTTGTTTCTTTTCTTGGCTGAATTCCACCTAGAAAACAAAAACAAACCACAAATAGCAGATGATGGAGGCTACCTATATGGACCTGTGGAACTGATGGTACCCTTACCAGAGCATTTATTGGGAAATGAGACAGGACCTAGGAAGACAGAACCTAGGAATTTCTATGTACAATCTTCCAGTTGATACTGATATCCAGATAGTTTGGAAACTGTCTGAAAAGGGTCATAATAACCTTTGGGCAGATCTCAATTTCTCTTTGGGCAAGCCTGCTCAACTTCTTGAAGTGTGTTCCTTATCTTGTAATCCTGCAGTTGAGGAATATAACTCATCAATTTAGTTTTCTATTTTTTTTCTTATGGTGCTGAATTCATAACCTTGTATTTGCTAGCTTGCTTTCCTCAATAATCTGTTACTTGAGCCATGCCTCCAGCCTGGCTTTTTTTGTGTGCTAGCCCTCGGGCTTGAACTCAGCTTTTTTTTTCTCTCTTCTCAAGGTTGGTGCTCTTCTGCTTAAGCCACTTCTGTTTTTTGTGGTTAATTAGAGATAAAGAGTCTCATAGACTTTCCTACACGGGCTGGCTTTGATCCATGACCGTCAGATCTCAGCTTCCTGAGTAGGAGCCACTTGTGCCTGACCAGCCTGGCTTTTTGCTAGTTGGTTTGGAGATGAAGTTCATAAATACTTTCTTTCCTAGACTGGCTTCAATCCTGGGGCCTCTGATCTTAGCCTCTCCAGTAGCTAAGATTACAGATGTGTAGATACTGGTGCCTAGCTCTAATTTCATTTTAAGATTAAATGGCATAGGATGTGTAAAAATCATTTTATTACATAAGGAACTTTTAAAGAAATAATAGGAATATGTTCCGAAGACTAAGACTAAATCTACAAGCAGGAGACAACATATCCTGAAATTCTCATGGAGCAATCTTTTTTGACCTATATTCTGCATATAAGTGCAGTTTTGGGTAAAGGTGCTGAAATGATTTGTCTGTTTCCTTTATGTGGTAAAGTAGAAAAGATTCTGACAACAGTGTTGTGACTCAGCGATTGTAGAAGGTGGAATCAATTACTTGATACATGCAAACCTTAGCCTAAGCATGAATCAAAGATGTTATCAGGTAAGAGTCAGGAAATGCAGAAATAAAGAAGCTATGAGAATTACTGATGAAAGGAAAGATAGGCATGGTTGGTCCCTGAATGAATACATGCTCTGATATCAAGGTTTCCTATGTTTGCTGCAAGGTATTTCTTTTTGAAGATGAGCTAAATAGAAGTCAGTTTTGTAATTACAAGAAGAAAATAAAAGTAACCTACATGCCACACACTATGGGAAAATATCGATGCTTTGCTCTCATGACTTCAGTTAGAGTCAGAGTTTGGACAGTTTGAACATTTACCCACAGTGACCTTAGTATTCAATGTTCCCGTTAAAGAAAGTTTTCAGGTCAAAACAGTTAAGGTGTGGGGAAACCGAAACAAAATTGAAAATAGGTTGTGTGACATTATTAACATCACTGTCTATAAAAAACTCATAGTGGGATCATTTACCTTGTAATTTTGCAAAGATGAAATATTCAGAGTGCTTTCATACTTACAGATCATATACTTAGCATTAACAAACACCCTAGCCTGTAATTGACATGAATTGCTGAATGGTGGCTACCAAGACTTTAAATTATTATGGATCAATGCTCTAAAAAATGTCAATAAAGGGCTAGGAATGTGGCTTAGTGGTTGATTGCTTGCCTCACATACATGAAGCCTTAGGTTTTATTCCTTAGTACCACATAAAGAGAAAAAGCTGGAAGTGGCGATGTGGCTCAAGCAGTAGAATGCTAGCCTTGAACACAGAGAAGCTCAGGGACAGATCCCAGGCCCTGGGATCCCGAACCCAAGACTGGCAAAAAAAAAAAAAATGTCAGTATATCAACCAGAATAAAAATGTAAGCACCAAGATAAAAGATTTGTTCACATTTAGTCATCTAATTTGAAGAAATAAAAAAAAAGTAGAATAGTAGAGACTAACATATCAACATGGGCAGTTTGTTTTTTTTAAGTAAACTTTAGATAATAAAAAGTAAAGCAGGGGCTGGGAAGGTGGTTCAGTGGTAGAGTGCTTGCCTTGCATGCCTGAGGCCCTGGGTTCAATTCCTCTGCACCACATAAGCAAAAAGAAAAAAGCCAAAAGTGGCGCTGTGACTCAAGTGGTAGAGTGCTAGCCTTGAGCTGAAGAGCTGAGGGACAGCGCCCAGGCCCAGAGCTCAGGCCCCACGACCGGACCCCCCGCCCCCCCCAAAAAAAGTAAAGCAGTAAATGTATTTTTGATTAGAGAGTTTCTAGAAAGCCTGATGATCCTTATGCAGATTTAGTAGTTATTTAAGCACTCACTTAAGCACTCAAGTTGCATGCAAAAAAAAAAAATCCCATACACTTTTTTGTAGGTAAAAACATTAATATGAGTGTCTCTTTTGGTAGTAATCCACTTACACAAGTCAGAGTTGCAACTTACTAGGTATTCAGTTTTCAATTTTTTAAAATCATTTGCTTTGCTGTTGTTACAGAGGTGACCTACAGAGGGTTTACAATTACAATTGATTACAATTACAATTATGTAAGTCAGGTAAGGGGTACGATTCCTTTTGAACAGTATCTCCTGCTCCCAGTCCCTCCCTCACATTTCCACCACGAGTTTCATTGTTCACGTTCATCAGTGTCCAATGGGCTCCACTGCTGCACTTTTTAAAAAATTTTAAATGACTTAGAACTATTTTCATTTATTTATATTTATTATATTTTAATAGGAAGTGGGTCTGCATTTCTTTTTTTGAAAAATGCTCATTACAGTGATGTGGTAAGGCCGGGACTCCCTAGGGATGCTGCCATCAGGGACACCGTGCGCAAGGGCCAGGCTCCTCAGAGGCTCTCTATCCAGGCCATCATCATGGGATTCACTGCTGTACTTTTTCACCTTTTCCCCTCAAGTTCTTCATCCTTCCCCCAGTCCTTCTGAAGATACACACTTGGATACACAATAGGTCAGGTAAAGGAGACAGAGGTCTCGTGTCCATATCTTGGAGTTGGATTCAGTATGTATATTATCTTATATAAATATGAAGAGGCACTTGGGCACCTTTGTGTTTCTCTCCTAAGAGGATCCTCTTTGGGCTGCACTGTGGGTGAGTATCCAGAATGCTGTATAATTTTTCATATGCCAGTATATTTTAGTATAATTTCCACATATCAGAAAGGACATGTGCCATCTGTCTCTGTGAGCTCGGCTTACCTCACTTAACATGATTCCTTCTTGTTCCGTCCATTTCCCATGCTTTCGAATGGCTGTGTAAGATATAAGGAGAAATATAATTGTCCACTGACACTTCCTGAACTTTTCAGTGACAGGTAATTTCCATTTCCTCCTTTTCTCTGAAGTACAGCATTGCCAGCAAACCTTACTTTTGTCCTGTATTAGATTTCCTTTGTTAAACTCTCCTACTTGCTAAAAACAAAAAGTCCATTTAAGCCACAGCAATATATGACATGTCTGGTTAATAGGTGTATATGTACATATGTGTGTGCATGTTTGTGCTAACATTGGCATACTCATCTTGCCATTTACCACAGTTTGCTTATATGAACTAAAGTAAGATAAAAAATAAAGTTTTATATATTTTGTTTCTTTTGATATACCAGTCTGCCTTAAAGAATGTCTGCTACTTTTGCTCTTCTAGTTTTCTATCATGGAGCATGTATTTTTTTTTCTCCTGAATCCAAAGGTACTGGTTGTTTAGGACTCTGGAAATCATCTTTTCCTTGGCCTCTGAAGGATGCCTCAAATATGTATGTGGCAATGGCACAAACACAAAAGTACTTAGAATGGACTTGTTTTACATTTTTACTTGGATAAATGATTCAATCTCAGCAAGTCTTCTTATAGATTTTACCTAATACTATTATGCCTTCAAAAATCTTGGGAAAAAGAAACAGCCACAATTTGTGTGTATGTGTGTGTGTGTGTGTGTGTGTTCTGGTCCTGGGGCTTGAACTTAAGGCCCTGACCATTTTTGCTCAAGGCTAGTGCTTTACTACTTAAGCCATAGCTCTACTTCTGACTTTTTTGGTAGTTCATTGGAGATTAGAATTTATGAACTTTCTTGCCCAGGCTAGTTTCAAACCAGGATCCTCAGATATCAGCCTCCTGATAGGAGGCTAAGATGACAGGTCACCAGCACCTCTCACAAATGTCAATTTTAAGCAGAGTTTACACTCTTTGGTCATCCATGAGGATGTCTGAATCTTGGTTCTGACTCCTACTAGGCATGGGATTCTGAGCAAGGGTAGGGTGAAGTCAATCTCATAGGCTTGGCTTTCTGGATCTATAGGGTAGTAGACAATGCTATAACTGCAATAATGTGTTTCACCATTCCTGAAGTCATTTTCTCTGTGATTTTTATCATGACATCATGATAGTATAAGCCATGTAAAACTCACAGGTGGTAAACTCAGGATTATGAGTCAAATGGGTACCTTCATTGGCACTGGACCCTAAAATTGGCATCGAGTTTTATGAATCTGCCTCCAACTTCCAGTAGCTTCTGGTAGAATTCTGGAGCAATTCTCATGTTCAGGTCATTGATAAGTAAGGAAAGGCTTGACTATAGTTCCTTCTGGGATAGTGTCTTTCAGAGAGTTTCAATCTCTGGAAATCTTCACAAAGTCATTCCGAATCAAGTCCAAATACTTCTGACAATACCTTGTTTCCTTGTCCTTGAGGCCAATGCAGAACTGAAGTAACATATAATCAGAGAGATAGCAGTATGATTTCACAGGGAATGATGCTCAGCTCTCCCTGCTGGGTTTTCCCAGGTGTCTCTTCAACTCCAATGATGTCTCTTAGATGCATTTTGTTATTGATACAAATGAATTCTGATTCCCAAGATTGTCCACAACTTATAAATTGACTCACTCTTCTCAAGGGTCATAGAAGGTGAGCTTTCCCCTCAGAAGCTCTTTTTGGCATGGGTCCTACCTGCCACATGTAATGGCAGTTGAGTGGCTCACAGGCTATAGATGATTATATTCTTGGATGAAGTGGGAAAGTGAGATGGCTACATGAACCTGTGTGTGGGCCGATCATCCCCACTGACTGGTAGACTGCTTGGGCATGAACTGTGTAGTAGTGACGTCTGCCCTGGCTTTCCTCCTCAGCACCCGCACCATTCTCAGTGATATGGCTGGTGGCCTGAGCTAGCTGCCTCTCACTGAGCCCTTTCTGTTGTTTGCATCTCTGCCACTTCTCAGCTTTCAAGGATTTTTTTTTTTACTTCACATCCTTTATTTTTTAAAGTCAGAAACTTGCTTGTCCTAGTGAAGCACTTCTGACTCAGGAGCAACTTGACCAGTCAAAGCCCCCTCCGACCCCACTTGGCCCAGGAAGTTTGTGCCGGGACCCCCTAACAAGCCTTATCCCAGTTTGCATGAACATGGCAGAGCACCTGGAACTCATTATTACCATGATATTTCAGTGTCCCATTTAACTTTAGACCTTCTTGACAGCACACACAGTCCTGCAGCTGAAAGGGTCTCATTCCTGGCTACTGCAAATGGTGCACATTTATTTCTCCACTTTTCGTTGACCATCTACTTTCACCTCAGCCTCCTGCTGTGGAGTCATCTTCTTAAAGGCCCAGATCCAAAAGTCTTGTATTTATTTTTATTTAAAACATGTAACTCTGGAGGAGAATGATGCAGGGATTACCGTTAGTCAAGATGCATCGTAGTCATAAACCAACTCGTGGAATTGGAACGTTTTTGTACGACTGCTTAATGACAAGAAAATAAAAGGCTTCACTCAAAATTGTATACTACTTTGTGTTTTTAAACTAACCTGTGGGACTTTAATGAAGTTTTGTCTTGCTGTGATGTTAGCTTTCTGTCACTGTGACAGAGTACCTGAGAAAATGTAAAGGGAGGAAAGGTTTCAGAGGTTTTAGTCCACGATCACTTGTTCACTTTGCTCGGGCCTCTGGTGAGGCAGAGCATCATGGTGGAGAGGGCACAATGGGGACAAAGCTGTTCCCTCATAGTGATCAGAAAACAAGAAAAGACAGGAAGGAACTGGGGCTTCAGCTGGGGGCTGTTATCTCAGTGTCAAAGTGGTGACCGAGATGGTAATAACCAGTGGAAGAGGCTTGTCCTTAAAGTACCTCTCTACCACACTGCATGTGAGATAAAGGTGTACTAGAAACGTTGCTTGTCTAAGTGAGGTTAAATGAAAAGGAGTGCCCAAAGCCCATGCCTATAAGTCTAATAATCAGAAAGTTGAGATCTGAAGGGTAAGGTTTGAAGCCAGCTGAGGCAGACAAATCTACAAGTCATATCCATGGAACCAGTAAAAAAATGTGGAACTGACATGGTTTGAGTGGTAGAGCATCAACTGTGAATGAGAGCATGAGCCTCTGACTTTAACCCAGAACTTGTACACACACGATACTTAAATTATTAGACTGAATCATAAGAAACTGCAACTTTTACAGTAAAATGGCCAAATAGTAGTCACTGATGTGATTCAAATTATTGCTGAAATTGAGATTTCAATTCCAGATTAACTTTTCTTCTTCTTTACAGTAGGACTGGATAGTAATGATTGTAATAGGATGAGAACCTCTCTGTCCTTATACTTCCTGAGCTCTGTGTTCACAGATTTGGTCTAAGTTTTCTGTATACTTTAGTTCACTTTGTGCCAAAATAATTGGATCAAGTGAGAATTATTACTTTTATATTGGGCAGGCTTATAGAATTATGTAGAGTAGTATTACTAAACAAACTATTGATAGTTTGGGGTATGTGCTATTTATTACTAAATACTCTGCATGATAGAATTCTATCTATGATAGAATCCTCAATATTCAGAGAGAAGGACCTTGAAAGCATGAAAGGCTCAGAATTTTTCTGAGGCTCATACAACATAGGATGCTAAAGAGAACTGGAAACGATTTGGGTCTAGGTCTGGGTCTGAGCATCTAACTCTGAATCTGCTCAATTTTATTCCATTGTCTTTTGCATCCTTCTTTTCCAAATCAGGACAGCTCCTCACCTCCTCCCTCACATTATCTGATGAGTTAAAACTTAGCTCACTGATAAGCTTCTTTGCATGCACATCAATAAAAATGCTGCTGGGTTTTGAGAATGTAGCTTTGCCCAAAGTGTTTGTGAAACTAGGCCATTCAAGTACATCACTTCCAATAAAGGTCTTATGAAATTTGCTTCTTCATGTTCACACTGAGAATCTGCCATAGACATACCACTTGAGCATTCAATTTCCTTAAATTGGGTTTCCAGACATGCACCAGTCTTATAGGGCTTACAGTGTTTCAGAAGATACCAGATACACATCCCTGCCTTGATGTGGCAGTGAAATGATTTTTCTGGGAAGTAGCTCCATTTTTCATCCCTAAGTTTGTATTGACTGATATTACTGTTATTTTGAACAAAGAGAGTAGGGACGTTGAGACATCAAAGTGATTTTAAAACAACTAAATTCACAATGGCCATTTTGCACCTGTATTGAAAAGAGTTTTCTGAAGCCAAGTGATTTCACTGGTTTTGAAGAATTGGCTGAGTTAGAAGATGTCTAGCCTTAGTTTAGATGTTGTTCCAAACATGGGTGACATCCTGCTGGGAGGCACAGGTAGATTCCAGGTCTGCACATGAAGAAAGGGCTCATTTGGAAGACTGGCCATACTCACTCTTGGCCCCCATAAATGCTTTGCACAGAAGAGCTTTACTAACTTCAATTTCCAATCTCAACCAAAATGAGAACTATGAAAAGAGCGGGTTAGAAAAGTTAGTTTGTGTGTCTCTTCAAAACTACAATGTGCTGGGTGCTGGTGGCTCATGCCTGTAATCTGAGCCACTCAGGAGGCAAGATTGTAGTATGAAGCCAGCCAGGACAGAAAAATCTGTGAGCCTTTTTTTTTTTTTTTTGCAGGTCTGCTGCTATAGTTTATTTTCATGCTGGGTTTTACTCATAGTGGATTCACAGTTTGTTTAACATTGAAAGTGACAATCTGTAGCTGGAATTGTAGCACAATGGTAGAAGATTTGCCTCATATACTTAAGGATCCAGGTTCAATCCCTGACACCAACTAAGAAAAAACAAAAAAAAATTCTTCTCACCTGTGAGGCTTTTATCTCCAATTCACTAGCAAAACATGCTGAGTGTAGAAATGTGACTCAAGTGGTAGAGTGCTAAACGTGAGCAAAAAACCTGAGATCAAAAGTTCTATTACTGTGGGCTGAGAAGGTAGCTCAGTGGTAGAGCGCTTGCCTTGCATGCCTGAGGCCCTAGGTTCGATTCCTCAGCACCACATAAGCAAAAAGAAAAAAGCCCGAAGTGGCGCTGTGGCTCAAGTGGTAGAGCGCTAGCCTTGAGCTGAAGAGCTGAGGGACAGCGCCCAGGCCCAGAGTTCAGGCCCCATGACTGGACCCAAAAAAAAAAGTTCTATTACTGTTACTACTGTCCTCCCATCACCCAGCTACAGTGTGCATGCTGTTTTGCTTGGTGAGATGCAGAACAATAGACTCTATGTATTACAGGCCAAATAACACTAATAACTACTGTTTACTAAGCGCTTATGTGCCAGACAGTGTGTGTATGTTCATAATTTTATGTATCTTATAAGTGAAAAACCTGACATCTCATGTAAATAGTGCTTTGGGGCTAGAGCTCATGCTTCACTGATTCTGCGGACACCGGCTTTGAACATTTGGTAGATTGCCTCTCATGGAAAATGTAACCATTTAGCAGCAGTTCCTTGGCTGAAGAGTCCTGATTTGTACAAGTCACTTGTACATAGCCCAGATGCCCTCTCCCGAGTGACAGATCACAGTAGGTGCTTATCCCAACCACACATCCAGCAATCTCATGTCCTGCCTTCCCTTCAAATATGAAGTCTACCTTTGATCCATTCCTAAGCCTGAGAGTTCTTGAACAAAACCATCCTACAATCCTCCAAGAAATCTCCCAATGAGTCCTCATGGATTCACTGCCCATTAATATATGCCAATTTCTGCCAAATGTTGAAAATGTTGTGCTTGATGGATGTCACTTGGGGTTCTAAATTTTTTACTATTAATTTAGAACCTGGAAAAGAAAAGGGAGTGGCCCTGAACTTTGACTAAGGAACCCCCGTGGTATCTTAGTAGAATGTTACCATTGTATCAGAAGTTTTCTGGCATCACCATTGGCAGGATGCATGCCTAACCAGTAATTGCCACTTCCGAAAAAGGCTGATTCTGGAATGAAGATGAATTAAAAGATGTGTGTAGAATGAAATAAATCTGTGAACTTGCCCAAAGTGTATGCAGTCTGAGATTGACATTCTACTCACTTATGGTAATATAACTTAACATGAGTCTGCTATTATGCTCGATTATTTGGGTGCATCACCCCATTGAATTACCAAACAGCTCTGAAGGATTTAGTCATTTCCAGACTGTGCCCACAGCAGAAACATGGCAGAGCTAGTGGCTTGTGCGTGCTTATGGAAGGTGAGTTGAGCCAGGAGGTGGAGGCAGGAAACCCTCTGTTCTTGATTCTACAAATGTCTGAGTCATTTTCTTTCTCAGCATGTGTCTGTTTTGTTAATCCTTAGATGATCTATGATTTGTTTCTAGCATGCTTCTGCACCCTCGCAGAGGGAATGCTTATCTGTTTTTTCCCCCTACTGTCTTCTGTTTCTTCTTCTGACTTTTGTCTTTCTGTTTCTGTCTACTTTTTTGGGGGGGGTCCTGTTATGGGGCCTGAACTCTGGGCCTGGGTGCTGTCCCTCAGCTCTTCAGCTCAAGGCTAGCACTCTACCACTTGAGCCACAGCAACACTTCTGGCTTTTTTTCTTTTTGCTTATGTGGTGCTGAGGAATCGAACCTAGGGCCTCAGGTATGCAAGGCAAGCCACCTTCCCAGCCCCTGTTTCTGTCTTCTTTCATTGTCCTTCTGGATCCATTTGGTGTTTGAAGAAGCCTTCAACATTTCCCGAGTGGTAGCTGGCATCCTCGTGAACTTGTGCTAGGTGTTGTTGGACAAAGACTCACTGACATGTTGGATAATCCATTTCTAGTAAAATGCACTTTCCCCTAAAAGTGTTTCTTTCCCTGAATGTGTTTCTCTTAACAGAGGTGAACATATACATTAAATAAAATTCAATTGTTACATAAATTGTAAGCTTCATTGTCGACTGCCAGCTTCTGACATGTTACAAGAATTTGAACTAAAGGACCAGTTGGTCTGTCCTAAAAGAAGACAGCATCTGGATAAAATTCAACATGTAATTTGAGCTTTGGGTATATTTTAAGTAAAAATGGTTGACTGAAAAAAATAAAAGTAAAATTCAAGCACTGTAGAAATATGTATGTTCCAAGTCTTTCCATTTCCTAACAAATGGGGCAATGTCATTCTTTCTGATGGAGGCATAGAATCCCATTGTGTATGTATACCACATTTTCTTGATCCATTCATCTACTGAGGGGCATCTGGGTTGGTTCCATATCTTAGCTATGGTAAATAATGCTGCAATAAACATAGTTGTGCTGGTAGCTATAGTGTGGTCTTGTTTGTAAACATTTGGGTAAATGCCCAAAAGTGAGATTGCTGGGTCATAGGGGAGCTCCATGTGAAGTCTTTTGAGGAACCTCCATACTGCTTTCTAAAGTGGTTGAACAAGTTTACACCCCCACAAACAATGCAGTAGGGTTCCCTTCTGTCCACATCCCCTCCAGCATCTGTTGTTGTTAGAGTTCTTGATTATAGCCATTCTAACTGGGGTGAGATGATATCTCAATGTTGTTTTGATTTGCATTTCTTTTATGGCTAGGGATGTTGAACATTTCTTCATGTGTCTATTGGCCATCCTTCTTTCCTCTTCAGAGAAGTTTCTCTTTAAGTCTTTAGCCCACTTATTTATTGGGCAGTTGTTTCTTTGAAGATTTGTTTTTGGAGGATTTAATTTTTTGAGTTCCAGGTATATTTTAGATATGAGACCCTTGTCTGTTGTCTGGCTAGTGAAGATCTTCTGCCAATCCGTGGGCTTTCTATTGATCTTGCTAGCTATGTCGTTTGCCTTGCAGAAGCTCTGCAACTTTATGCAATCCAATTGCCCAAACCTTCTTTGATTTGTGAAGTAAGCCAGGCCCAAAGAAACATAGGTCCCATGGTTTCCCTTATTTGCAATAACTAGTATATGTCTGAGTCAAGGAGAAAAGGTCAGATAAGTTGATGTTAGGGGAATGAACCCCAAGAAAACTATTCAAATCTTTTTTTTCTTTCATGCAGTTGTTTCTATCATATTTATAAGATGATTTCTATGTTGTTCTGCATGTCCCTCCCCCTCAGTATAACCCATACTTTCACTGTATTTGATGTAGGTATAATTTGTGGAGGGGAAGGGAAAAAACAAATCGTTTAACTAGGAATACAGGTGGACTCATTGCAATAATGAGATGTACAAGTTGTTATGTCGAAAAATGAACTTAACAACTTTGGTGGGGGGTGGGAGGAAGACTGAGTAGGGGGAGGGATGCAGTATGGGAAGGGATGGGAAGGGGAAACAATGAGGAGGCTACAATGCTTGATAAGAAATGTACTCATTATCTTGCCCATGTAATTGTAACTCCTCTGTATAGTATTCTCACAATAAAAAAATAAAGAAATATGTATGCTCACAAATGAAAGTGTCTTGTAATTCCATCCTGCAGTAAAACTACTTTATCTAATGATCCTCAAGGTTCTTCCCCAATACAACTAATTATTTCTATTTCACAAAAAATGAGTTTATATGGAATAGGAGAAACCCTAGGTGTCCTTGGCTCAGGCCAAAATTTTCTTAATAGAGACCCAGAAACACAACAAATCAAAGAAA
>NW_012267219.1:10022634-10048004 GCF_000151885.1 Dipodomys ordii | reverse complement strand
ATGTTTATTGCAGCATTATTTACCATAGCTCAGATATGGAACCAACCCAGATATTCCTCACTAGATGAATGGATCAAGAAAATGTGGTATATATACACAATGGAATTCTATGCCTCCATCAGGAAGAATGACATTGCCCCATTTGTTAGGAAAAGGAAAGACTTAGAAAAATTATATTAAGTGAAGTAAGCCAAGCCCAAAGAAACATAGGTCCCATGGTTTCCCTTATTCGCAATAACTAGTACATGTGTAGGACAAACAGAAAAAGCCAAAAGCTATGTACATATGACCATATAAGATGATGCTAACTGAAATGAACCCCAAGATAGGGACATAGATATCTTTTTTCTTTCTTGCTATTGTTTCTAATGTATTTATAATGTACCATGTGATTTTTTTTGTTTCTTTGTATGTTTCTCCCCCATGGTATAACCCCTGTTTTTACTGTCAATGCCCTACATCTTGTATATATACTTCCTGAATTGGGGAGAGGAAGAGAAAAAAACAAAATGCTTAAATAGGGATACAGGTTGACCCCTTGTAACAATGAGATGTACAAAATACTATGCTGAAAATGAACTTTACAATCTCAGCAGGATGGGGGGTATTGTGGAGGTGGGAGGGAGGGAACAGATGATAGGGGGAAAACAAAGGAGGAGGCAACAATGCTTGATAAGAAATGTACTCGTTATCTTGCTCATGTAATTGTACTACTCTGTATGGTATTTTCACAATTAAAAAAATGAGTTTATGCTCTATACAGTTTTCTAGTTTGCTTTCTTTGCTTGGGAAGTCTTTCCAGCCTCCCCATATGCTGAAATCCATATTATAACGGGGAGGCAATATGATTTCAGTCTCAGTCATTTCCACTTATGTCCTTTCTGTGACCATGAGGTATAGACAGAAGGTGTCTGAAGAAGAGTGAGAATTTAATTCTGCCTGTGGCTAGCTGCGTGACTATGGATACATTGGTGAAAATTTGGCCTCAACTTTTCTCTGTAATGGTGAAAGGTTTGGTCCTTAAAAGGCTCTGTAATTCTATCAGATTCAGGCCCATGAGACCCAATATGAATTCTAGATGCCGACAAAGCACTAAGGAGAATAAGAGACGAAAATTGTGACCTTCACTGAGCTTCCATTTCAACGGTGAGCGTATTCCCTTCTGAATGGTGCAGCCAAACTTCCCCAAAGCATTCTGTCTCTCTTCCCTTCATTCATCCTGCTTATTATTCTCCAGGCTTTAGCAATTAAACTCTTGCTTCAACCCTTCCCTGAGAATGCTCTAACATTCTAGAAATTACCTTTAACTGATGCCATCTAATGGAGTCTATCCAGGCTTCATTCTACTTGAGCTATCCATTTAAAATGTTGATATTATTATGTTTCTCCTCATGATTTTTATTTTTACTAAGTCTGCTAGTCCTTTTTTGCAAAGGACTATTTCTTTCTTGGAAGTTATATACAGTTAACTCTCACCATTTGAGAGTCTATGTTTATAAATGAAGTCATCTTTTCCCCAACTTTGTAACTCCCAAAGCAACACTGCTAGGACTTTCTTAGTCATTCACAGACATGGCTGACTACTGAAACTTTTGAGTTGCTCTATGGTCAACTGAGCAAGAGGTTGAGTAAAACTTATTGCCTTCTTGTTCTAGCTCCCAAATGACACCCAAGTTTCCTTTATCAGAATTTATTTAGTGCATACATTTTGCATGTCAATGAACTTATTCTTTACAATGGCTTCCAAGTATAGTGCCTGAGAGTGGTATAATGTGCCTAACCACCAGAAGCCAGTGCATGTCTTAAGGACAAAGTACATTTCAAACAACTCTGCCAGTAGTCAGCAGTCCTCTACCTCTATGCTGTCTTCCCCGATGAGGCCCTGAAGAAAGTTCTAGCAATGAAACATTTATTTTTTTTTAAATCGCTGTGTCCTAAGTATCCAGCTAGAGATTCAACTCCTTTTTTTCCATAATGAAATACACACAGTTATAAAAGGACTTTCAAAGGGGATCGAGACATCTAACTTTGGAGCACTAGAGCACAAAACCACTTGCGATTCAATCTTTCTGGCTTGACAAATGCAATGCCCTCTGCATGCCATCCTCTTCCCTGATCTTCATGAGAATGTACACAACTGGCCACACTCAGCTTACACATTGTCTCTTTTAATAACACAGAACTTTCCAAGTAGAGATGACCACACCCTCTTCCTGTTCCCAGTGCACTATGTAGAAATTCCCGTGGCACAGTGCATTACCCCATTTACTGTTCAAATGTCTTCCTTTCTCTAAGTAGACTTTCTTTTTGTACTCATCATTCTTCCTTTGGGTGAGCTCATCCTTGCTCATGACTTCTGTGACCACCATTAAGATATTGGTCTACCAGATCAACATTAGAGCTTAGTGGCCTTAATTTAGGTGCTTGTCTTTGTTTCTCACTGGGTACTGGGTCTCTGTCCTCAAATGGCCCAAACCAATTATCTTCTGTCCCTACTTTGCCCTTCTATAAGTTGTCTAGCTAATGAAACTCCATCAGTCTACTGATCATGCCAGAAATTTTGGAGTTGTCTTTTTCTCTCTACCTCTCTCTTGTATCCCATCTATCATTGAGTTCTATGTACCCTGGGAATATCCTATTAAGATGTTAAAATTCTCCCCATCATGATCACCTCAGATCACTACTTTGTTATGAATTCATCAGCCTGCTGACTTGTTGCTCTGCTGCAATCTTGGCAGAACTTTCCCCTGTACTCTTTTTTCTCAAATAATTTTATTTTATTTCGTAGTATCCTTAAGCCTCTGTTACTCTTGACAATGCTAGCCCTGAGGAGCAGATTGAAACTCAATGTTTCATCCCATTAGCATCCTTTGGTGCCTTGTTGGGGACCTGCAGGAAGAAGTGTAAGCTCACAAGCTTTTTTTGTTTTTCTTTCCAGCTTTGTTTTCCTCTGCTTTGTCTTCTGAGACAGCTTAAGTCTTTTAACCTCACCTAACAACTCACAGTTATGTCAGAGATGGAGTTGTGCCTGTTGCGATCTAGCCTTTTGGGATGGGCACATTGTGCATCTTTTCCTAACTTGGCTCAGAGAACCCTAGCTTGGGGTGTCTGCTCTACCTTTGGGGAACTCCCTCTTAGACATTACAAATTGTGTACTTTGAGCAGCTGGCAGGCATGCATCATGCTCAGAACAAGCCTGGGGACCTGCATGGGGAGGTGAGGTAGAGATCTTGGGTGAAAAAATGAACTTACAATTTGGAAGGAGTTTCCCGTGGACACTGTTGATTCGGTACATATTTGACTGATCAATGGACAATATCACAAATCATTCCAATTATCTATTCTTCTGACCACATCAGAGAATGTGTCACCTGGAAAAAATAATCGCTTACTTGTGCATTCAGAGACATATCAAAGCTCAGTCATACTTCCTCTCATCCCCCGAGTTTCATTAACAGCAACCATTTCCATTGTTGGAAAAAATTCCAAATACCTTTATGTAGTTAATAAGTTATCTTTAGGACAATGTTTGCATAATGCAAAATGTTTCTAGGTTAATTTCGTTTTCATGGAAAAATAATGTGTTTACTGACTGCTGCATCATTTTGACTTGCTAATTTTTATTTTCTTTATTCTTCTTTCCTCTAATGAAGTTAAATATGAGATTGTAAGACTTGAACACCTAGTGCCATTAGTGATAACCTAGAACTACCAAATAAATACAATATTTTTTCTTGGGGTACAGTCTTTGTTTTTAATAGTTACAAGCAGGTTTAAATAGGACTTTTCCAGAGTCTATATCTCCTGACATGATTAGGACTGGTGATTGGCATGATTTGTGATGTTGTCCATATCTATCAAATATATTGTGTCTATGGCCAACTCCTTCCAAATTGTGAGTTGGTTCATCAAAGATCTCCACCTCACCTCCCTGAAGCTGAGTTCCAAGGGACCAGCCTTAGAAAGGAGCCCCAGGTATTGTACAACTTTTGTTTAACCATTTAGAGATGTGAACTTTCCTAATAACATGATTCTATTGTAAAAGTCTTTGCTCTCTGTCATTCAGTGAATAAAATTTGTCACGTGCTTAAAGTCATTTCCAAGTGGTAAGAAGGTTTTTACTATAAGTGGAACTTGGGTGGGGCTGTGGTCCATGGGAGTTGGGCCACAGTTCCACACTGGGAGTCAGAATGGAGCTCTGCAGAAAGGAGTTCAAATGCCCCCACCAATGCAGGAGTTTTCCTGTGACATTTGTGACATGAGAGAGGTCTGCTCCAGACTCTTGGGGGCTTCCCATGCTTATAGAGCGAAGCCCAAACTCCTAGAGTATATCAATGTGTTAAGGTTGAATAAAGCCCTACTACCAAACAGTACTCACATCAGTCCTCTGAGTCTAGTTCTTCATCTTTAAAATACCTCCTGTAGAGGGTTATGGTGAGCATCACAAGTGAGCAACATACTTCACCTAGCAGAAGGAGGTCTATAGATGCAATAGGAACTTGTTCCCTTGTGAGACAGCCAGCTCTGTTCCATGGTCTAAGAGCTTTATTAAGAGAAAACTCTTGTTTTGAAACTGACAAAACTGGGAATAAATGCCTTCTTTAGCTAAGGCCCGTTTTGATTTTTCAGTCATAATTAGATGATTATTTAAGGACACAAGAAAAAGAATACTAGTCCAAGTATTTTATTGACGTGTAGTTTACACACACCAAAATTCACCCTGTATAAGAGTATAGTTTTATGGAAAAAAAGTATAGTTTTATGGATTTTGACAAATGCATGCAACCTTGCTACTATTGTCAACAAAAGAGCTTAACTTTTGCATTAAATCTTTTTTGCTAACAACTCAAATTAGTCTACTGTATTTCTTACATTGTTCTTAATTTCTACTAAAATGAGATTCTCTAATTTCAAATGTTTTTGGCTTGTTGTGTCAGTGCTGGGGGCCTGTACATCCAGAGGGTGACAAGTTATATTGGCAGAGTCTCTGACAGTCTGGAGGATTATCATTCCAAAACATAACCAAATATTAACCAAAGTCTTATTACAGTGATCCTGTTTCCTCTTATTACTGTCCATCATAGGAGGAATTATGAACAGGTAGTGAAAATTCTCTAGCTTCATTTGGGATCTTGAAAGGCAAATTTCTTTCTCTAATAAAAATAGAAAAAGGAAGGAAGGTGTTAAGATTTTCTAAAAAAAAGAGAAATTCTCTCTCTCTCTCCTCTTCCTTCCCCCTCTTTCTTTCTCTCTCTCTCTCCTCTCTCCTCCCAGAACCAAGGTTTGAACTCAGGGGGCTTTGTGCTTGTTAGGCTTGCTTGCTTAGCTGATGCTCCGCTCTGGCACTTTTCTGGTTAATTGGAAATGTTCCTGAGTAGCTAGGATTACAGATATGACAGACAGCACCCAGCTTGAACAAAGAGAAATTCCTCATATGTACATTTCTAATCATAAATGGAATCCTTAATATGATTGATGTCAGCATTCATTGTCACCTTTTTTTACCATATGTATTTTTACTATATGTTAATTGTACCTTTTTATATCATGTGTTCTGGTATGTGTACTATTGTTTTTATTGTCATTTTAATGTTCCTTAATGGTGTTTATCTTTGTCTCCACTAATTCAACTACAAAACAAATATTCTTAAAATTTTACTGTAAAGGTGATGCATGAGGGGTTACAGCTATATAAGAAAGGTAATGAGGACATTTCTTTTTGAATAGTATTACCCCCGCCCTCAGAGGAATTTTCTTTATATGTCTTTCTCCTACACAGTGACAATTATAATAGCACATAGCTGAGCACACAGTAGTCACTCAGCAAATACTTTTCTGAGAGATGGTTTTGTGGAGAGAAATGACCTGGTAAATGCCTGGAAAGGTCAGAATTTGGGGACAGAAATCCCATTCAGAATACTAAGACTTTTCCTTTTTTATGACAGATGAAGCCCTTGGCTGTAGTCTCAGTAACTCATGACATAGACCACCTAGCAACAGAGTATGGCCAATTTAGAAATTGAGTAGGGTAGGTTATCTCCAAAGATCTAGGCAGAGAATTTTGGTTCCACTATGAGTCAAAGAAATAAAATAAAAAGGAAGTAACTGTGGCTCTTGAGGTAAAGTGATGTTAGCTTCCAGTTCTTCCCCCAATCCTTTTCAGCTTAAAGTCATTGTCGAGAATAGCAAACCACCAGTGAGATTGAGGGGAATCCCATAAGAGAATGACACTAGAACATCTTCTCAAGAGGTCCTTGGAAGAGCTTTTCCGGACATCCGGGGGGAGTTAATGGCTGCCTTGGTCTTAGTGTGCAGGCAATCCCTGAAAGAGGCCTGCTCCAATCATCCATTCTGGAAGCTTCTACCAAAATAATCAAAAAGACCTTAGACTTGTTAAAAAATCACAACAGCAATGAATATAATATATTACAAATATTTCAAAGAGGCTACCACAATTTTAATGCTTATAGAAAGAGTCCATCCCCTAATGTTAGAGGTAGGGCTTAGCCTAATACATAAAGAGGCACAGAAAGTTGCTAAGAGATACATATTATATACTCTATAACCTTGTAATTTTATCTATCAATCTATTTATGTATTTATTTATCTTTATTTATTTATTTAGTCAGTTGTGGGGTCTGAACTCTGGGCCTGGGTGCTGTCCCTCAGCTCTTCAGCTCAAGGCTAGTGTTCTACCACTTGAGCCACTGTGCCACTTCTGGCTTTTTCTGCTTATGTAGTGCTGAGGAATTGAACCCAAGTTTCATGCATCCAAGGCAAGCACTCTACCACTGAGCCACCTTCCCAGCCTCCAATCTTGTAATTTTGCCAGAACTCTAATTAATTATTCATTTGGGCTATGAAAGAAAGATTCTTGCAAAACTTTCTATCTGTGCCTAACTTTTCCTAGCTAGTAACAACCAGTTATAGGTTACCTAACCATTATAATGTCTGGGCCCTGGTGCCATGTTGGGTAGTAGCAACATATGCCAGGTAAGGTTTTGATGATGTTGGAGCAGGATGTAGGGTCCAGAACAGAAGGGAGGGAATCTTCTGTAGTTGTATCTCCACTGGGGACATACTGAAACTATGAACAGTCCAGAGGTCACTATAAGGGCATCAGAACTGGTACAAGATGAGAATGGGTCTAGTGAAGAAGCTGTGTGTGGTTGGCTCTGTGGTTTGCCCCTAGAGTATTTTCTTTCAACAAGTCCCTGCAACTGATGAGACAGATGATCATTGCTGAACTACCCCTTTGGGGTAGTCATGCAGGCTTGCAGCAGAAAGATTGGGGGAAATCTCTTGAGATGCAGAAGCATCATCCTGCCTGATGGAGGACAGGGTACAAAGGACCCTGACTTAAGCCCAAAGGAAAAGGCTTACTAGGGCTGTCTTGGTCACATGGATGCAGCTTGATCCTTCATTAAGTGAGGAAGTTGAGAGTATGCTTCTCTTGTTTTCTTGTGGACATAGAACTCTCTTTTCTTTCTTGTCATCCTTTCAATCAATCTCTGTATCTAACACAAGGGGAAAATTTCTTCTAAGAACTACCATGTTCAGTCTGAATCCTAAGTTAGAAGTTAAGTAAGTAAGTAATCCTATTACAAGTTAAGTAAGAACAGTCATATTCTTGTCTTCCATTGGATTCCATTTTCTCCGGGGCATTCCCAGGCAAAGCATAAAATAGTGGCGGTGGTGGTATGTGTGTATGTGTTTATGAGAGAGAGAGAGAGAGAGAGAGAGAGAGAGAGAGAAAGAGAGAGAGAGAGAGACTGAGAGGAGGATGATGAAGAGAAGGAGAAGAAGAAGGGGAGGAGGAGGAGGCAAACTAAAGGAGAGAAGTTATTTCCTGAAATGAAAAGACAAAGCAAGTAAGCATTGTCCTCTGTCTGTGCCTCCTGCCCTGACAGAGCTGAGTAGCTAGTTGAAGAGATAGAGAAGTATCAAAGTATTTTAATTCAGATTGTCACAGGTCATTATGGGAATGAACACAATCTTATGGTTACAAAGTGATCTATTTTCATGGATTATGGGAAAGTTTCCTTTACTGATTAAGCATGTCCCTTATTTGGCTCAGTTAGCTAAATCCTGTCAGTGATGGTCATTTAGCTTGACACTTTACTCTGAGTCATCTCTGTGAGTGGAAGAAGCTCTTCATTAGTCCTGGATTTATCACTTTGTAGTAATCACCTTTCTGAGCCTCTTATTTCTTATCGATAGAATAAGATAATTTGACAAGTAATAATAAAGATCAAATGAGACAAAATCTAGGAGACCAGCTTGAAAAACTATGGATGGTATTAGTTGCATGATTTGTGACTGAATAAATATAAAACAGACTGGGTAGACGGTGGGGATGGGAGAGAGGAAGGAAGAGACAATGGTAAGTGAATTATAATAAGAAAGCAAAGGGGTCTCAAAAGCATTGTGCTATTTCACAGTTTTATTTCAAGGTAATCCTGGTTAAAGATAACAGCTATTTAGAGATGTGGTTGGAAAAAAGGAAGGAAAGGCTGGAGATTGTATGGCTCAGTCAGTGTTAGCATTGTGCCTATGGATGCACCATTTCTTTTTCTTCCAACATCTAGTTCAGTCTTAAAGAAAGTGTGATATCAGAAAGCCCAGCAGGTCTGTTCTTGTACCAGTACTAAGCTGTTTTGATTACTATGGCTTTGTAGTAAAGTTTGAAATTTGGCATTGATATTCCTCCAGCACTGTTCTTTCTGTTAAGGATTGTTTTTGCTATTTGGGGTCTTCTATTTGTTCCATATAAATTTTTTGGATTACTTCTTCTATTCATTGAAGAATGAGGTTGGAATATTGATAGGTATCGCATTGAATTTGTAGATAGCCTTGGGAAGTATTGCCATTTTCATGATGCTGATCCTTCCAATCCAGGAGCATGGGAGGTTTTCACACTTCCTAAATTCTGCTTTGATTTCCTTTTTCAGGTTTTGAAGTTTTCAGCATAGAGGTCCTTTACTTCTTTAGTAAACTACTAGGTATTTTATTTTTTTGGGGGTGGTGCTATTACAAAAGGAGTTGCTTTCCTGATTTCAGCCACGCTCTTCTGATGGTTGGCATACAGAAAAGCCATTGATTTTTGAGGGTTAATTTATACCCTGCTACTTTGCTAAAGTTTTGAATCAGCTTGAGTAACTTGAGAATGGAGTCCCTGGGATTCTTTAAATACAAGATCATGTCATCTGCAAAGAAGGAGAGTTTTACTTCATCTTTTCCTATTTGGATCCCCTTTATGTTTGCATCTTGTCTTGTTGCTGTAGCTAGGCATTCTAATACTAAATTGAAGAGAACTGGAGAGAGTGGACATCCTTGTCTCATTCCTGAGTTTAGAGGAAATGGCTTTAGTTTTTAGCCATTAAGTATAATGCTGGCTATAGGTTTGTCATGTACAGCCTTTCCATGGATTCCTAATTTTTCCAGAGCCTCCATCATAAAGAGGTGTTGGATCTTGTCAAATGCATTTTCTGCATTTATTGAGAACAGACCTGAGGATCAATGGAATAGAGCTGAAAACCCAGAAATGAACCCACAGACGTATAGTCACCTAATATTTGATAAGGGAACTAAAAATATAGAATGAAAGAAAGGCAGCATCTTCAGTAAATGGTGCTGGCAAAACTGGTTATTCACTTGTAGAAAACTAAAGCTAGATCCTTATATATCACCCTGCACCAGAATCAACTCCAAATGGATCAAAGACTTCGAAATAAAAGCAGACACCTTGAAAACATTACAGGACGGAATAAGAGAAACCCTATGTCTCTTTGGCACAGGCCAAAATTTTCTTAATAGAGACTCAGAAACACAACAAATCAAAGAAAAGTTGGACAAATGGGATTGCATGGAGCTGCAGAGCTTCTGCATGGCAAAGGACATAGCTAGCAAGATAACTAGAAAGCCCACAGATTGGCAGAAGATTTTCACTAGCCAGACAATGGACAAGGGTCTCATATCTAAAATATACTTGGAACTCAAAAATTAAATCCACAACAACAAATCCTCAAAGAAACAACTTCCCAATAAATAAGTGGGCTAAAGACTTAAAGAGAAACTTCTCTGAAGAAGAAATAAGAATGGCCAATAGACACATGAAGAAATGCTCAACTTCTCTAGCCATAAAAGAAATGCAAGTCAAAGCAACATTGAGATACCACCTCACCCCAGTTAGAATGGCTATAATCAAGAGCTCTAATAACAACAAATGCTGGAGGGGATGTGGCCAAAAGGGAACCCTACTGCATTGTTGGTGGGAGTGTAAACTTGTTCAACCACTTTGGAAAGAGGTATGGAGGTTCCTCAAAAGACTCCACATAGAGCTCCCCTATGACCCAGCAATCCCACTTTTGGAGCATTTACCCAAATGATCACAAACAAGACCACACTAAAGCTACCAGCACAACTATGTTTATTGCAGCATTATTTACCATAGCTCAGATATGGAACCAACCCAGATATTCCTCACTAGATGAATGGATCAAGAAAATGTGGTATATATACACAATGGAATTCTATGCCTCCATCAGGAAGAATGACATTGCCCCATTTGTTAGGAAAAGGAAAGACTTAGAAAAATTATATTAAGTGAAGTAAGCCAAGCCCAAAGAAACATAGGTCCCATGGTTTCCCTTATTCGCAATAACTAGTACATGTGTAGGACAAACAGAAAAAGCCAAAAGCTATGTACATATGACCATATAAGATGATGCTAACTGAAATGAACCCCAAGATAGGGACATAGATATCTTTTTTCTTTCTTGCTATTGTTTCTAATGTATTTATAATGTACCATGTGATTTTTTTTGTTTCTTTGTATGTTTCTCCCCCATGGTATAACCCCTGTTTTTACTGTCAATGCCCTACATCTTGTATATATACTTCCTGAATTGGGGAGAGGAAGAGAAAAAAACAAAATGCTTAAATAGGGATACAGGTTGACCCCTTGTAACAATGAGATGTACAAAATACTATGCTGAAAATGAACTTTACAATCTCAGCAGGATGGGGGGTATTGTGGAGGTGGGAGGGAGGGAACAGATGATAGGGGGAAAACAAAGGAGGAGGCAACAATGCGCAATAGAAAATATACTCATTACCTTGCTCATGTAAGTGTAACCCCTCTGTACAGCATTTTTACAATAAAAACGTACCAAAAAACACCCCCTAACAACAACCCAGAAAAGAATCTCATGTTCATGGCTGGCTCAGAATACCCTAAGCCTATCTAAGTTGGTGAGGGAAACCAACCAGATTCAGTGACAAAGATGATTCCACTGTGAGGAATTTTATCTCAGTCCTTAGGGAATCTCAAAAGAGATGGTATCTATTGTAGGGCTGGAGGATTGGGAATGGGGACATCTGACCAGGGGCAGGTTGTGGTTGGGGAGTAAGAAAGCAAAAACTATCACACCAAATGTGTGTGTGTGTGTGTGTGTGTGTGTGTGTGTGTGTGTGTGTGTGTGTGTATTGGGGCTTGAACTCAGGGCCTGGATGCTATCTATCTTGTAGCTTTTTTGCTCAAGGCTGGCACTCTACCACTTAAGCCACAGATTCACTTTCAGCTTTTTTTTTTGGATGGTAGTTGGAGATAAGGTCTCCCAGTTTCTTACCCAGGCTGGCTTCAAACCACCATCTTCAGACCTCAGCCTCTGAATAGCTAGGATTACAGACATGGGCCATTGGTGCCAGGCTTCTGGTCACTTCTTGATGGTTTTGGATCTTGAGGTAAAATGCAGCACAAATCACTGTCCCAATCACTGCTTGCTGTTGAGTGTGTGCAGAGCTGCAGGAGCAGGCAGACGTGCTGAAGAAATCACTTCTCATTACTCACTTGTGTCCTTATTGTCTGAGTCTCTGATGAGAAATTGAGAGGTTTTGTTTTTACTCTAGACACAACCTTGTCGAGAAGTTCTCAACGCAAGTTCCTGAAATCAAGGAATCTTTGCCAACCAGATTCTTTTTTTTTAAGAATGGTGTGGATTTTATTTTTCCACATATTTTTTATTGTAAAAATACTGTACAGAGGGGTTACAGTTACATGAGTAAGGTAATGAGTATATTTTCTATCAAGCATTGATACCTCTTCCTTTGTTTTTCCCCTACCATCCCTTTCCTCCCCACCTCCCCAACTCCTCTCCACCCCCCTGAAATTGTAAAGTTCGTTTTCAACATAGTGTCTTGTGCATCTCACTGTTACAATGGGTCAACCTGTATCCTTATTGAAGCATTTTATTATATCCCTTCCCCTCTCCCAGTTATAAAAATGAATACACAAGATGCAGGACACCAGAATTAGATACAGTGAAAATGAGGGTGATACTGTGGGGGAAGAACATAAAAAAGAAACAAAAAATCATATAGTGCATTATAAGTACATTAAAAAACAATAGCAAGAAAGAAAAAAATCCACTTGTGTCCCTGTCTTGGGGTTCATTTCACTTAAAATCGTCTTATATAGTCATATGTACATAGCTTTTGACCTTTTTTGCTTGTCCTAGACATACTTCTTACTAGCTTTTCTCTGGCTTAAGGGTAGCGTTTTATTTCTATGGGAGGAAAGTCTATGAGCTCCCAACTCCTCTTTGCCTGTCTTTCCCAAACCCATTCTCTCTTTGATTCCCAGAATTCTTGTTTCCATCCTCTGACCTTATGGTATCCTAACCACAGGCAAGCAGTATGTGACCTTGCTCTCCTGGTTTCCCCACCTGTCACTGAAGATGGCCGGATGCTGAAGGCGAGGGGATCCTTTGGACCACTGCTTTGTTCTTCTTGGGCCTGTGCATCCAGGAGAAGAAAGATGGCACAGAGCACTCAGTCTGCTGAGGATGTAGTCATTGGTGACAGCAGTTTCGTGATCCCAGCTTCAGATTTGTCTTCCATTCCCCTCTGAGGTAGCAATGTCTGATTCACTTATCTTTTCAGTCCCTGAACCATCGCTAATTTTTCCCCCCTCTGTTCAAATGAAGTTTTGAAAAAAGTTATGTTTGGTCACAGTCACTGAATCTTACATGTTGATGGCTGAAGTGTTTCTGGGTTTGGGGCATGGGCAGCCTTTCTGCTCACCTTACTTATGGTACTAACCACTCTCCCTGCTGGTGTCATGGCCTTCCCACAGTCTGCCAGGCTCTGCTTCAGCAACTTTCAGGCTGGCTCTTTAGCTAATTGATTTATACAGCTTCCTGTCACAGACACCTCTTCATCTTGGCTTTCTATTGCCCAACATCAACTTCAGAATCCTCCTGGCTTCTCTGCAGAGGTACTTAGGAGCTTGTCTAACCCACCCTTTCCACTCTTCTTTCCCATCATTCCATGACATGTACAATTTGCTCCAATCCAACTTGTCACTTCTCTTTATCTTCCAGCCCATCTCCTAGCTATTTTCTCCCTGACACTTCCTCATCTCCAACAGCCCTCCTTTCACTCTTTCAGCTGCTCCAGATATGTATTTTCTTAAACTCAAAGCCTGCATCCCTTTTGGAGTCTTGAATGTATTTTCAATACTAGTTGTTTACCAGGCATTCTATAGTAACACAAGAGTCCAGTTTGCCTGTTTCTAATCTTCATATGAATGTAGTTGCAAAGTTCATTCTGTTTGGCTATTTTTACTCAGCATATGTTCATGAGGTTCTTCCCCACAGTAACATGTAAAAATATCATGTCTCTTATAATTACTGTGTAATATTCTAGTGTAAAACTGTTGAATACATTCTCAATTTTTAATGTTTTCAGTGTGTAGATATTATGAATAAAGTTGTTTTGAGCATGTCTCTTGGTAGATAAACTCATTTCTGTTCATTATGTTCTGTTGATTATGATTATTGGAAACAGTAGTAGAGTTGTCAAGTATGTATGTATTCAGCTGTATTATATATTGTAAATAGTTTTCTAACGTGGTTGTATACATTTTGACTCCGTTAAATTGTGTATGAGAATTCCATTTGCACTAAATGCTTGCCAACAGATGTATCATCCATCCTTTTCATTTTAGTCATTCGGGTGAATGCGTGGTTTTAATTTTATATTTCCCTGTGCATAATGACGTGGAACCCTCTCATACTTTCCAGACATCTTCTTTCACAGTGTATAACCAAGCTTTTGCTTAATTTTTTTGGTGGCCCTTTCTTTATTAGTTTATAAGAACTCTATATATTCTGGATTTGAGAGATTAGTCAGTGTATGACAAATCATTTCCAAGGATTATTTTTAACAACAACTCACTTGTAATGGTCTCACAAATAGAAAATGTCAAATCGATATTTATTGAACTAAAGAGAAAAAGCTCCTAAATTTAGACATATTTAAAAAAAATTCAAGGCATATTTACAAAAAAAACCCCAAAACACATAAATTTGAATGGTTTGACCATAGAAATGGAAAAGAAGATACACTCATTTCAATTCAAGAACAAAACTATTACGAATTCTTTCAGCAGATTTGACCTGTGTAGGAACAGTTAAGTGGCAGAAGCTCTGCTTCTTGACTCTTTTTAACTTTAAAAAATTACTGTAAAGGTTATATACAGAGGGATTAAAGATACATAAGTCAGGTAATGAGTACATTTCTTTTTGAATAGTGGCATTGTTCATATACCTTTCTCTTAGTTGCTCTGCCTTTACTCCATGAAGAAGTTCCTGTAGTAGCTAAAGTTTCTTGAATTTAATGTTTTCCTGGACACCAGGCCAAGAAGGTCCTATACATGATAAGTAGTGTTATGTCCTTTTCTCATAGAACAGCAAAGTAACTTAGGCAAGGCCATCCAGTTAGTAAGAGGCAGAGCTTGTCTCAGATCTAGATGGACTTATGAGAGAGCCAGAGCTCTTAATGGCTACTTCCCTGCCACAGAGGACATGAGGTCAAGCTCACATTGACAATGGTACTTCCTTCCTTAATAAAATGAAATGTTAGCCTTACCAAATGCATGGCTCAGAGTGAACTTGAAAGACACTGACTACGGTGTGCTAACACAAGGAGAGAGGCAGATGGAGAACAATGGCACTGGTCTTTGATTTCAAGTCTGGATTTCTCACAATGACTCAGTGGCTTTGAGTGAGTCACACATTTTACTCGCTCCAGCTGTGACAAGACTACCTTCCTTTTGTATGTTAGAGGATGAGAATAAACATTTCCAGTAAACATTAATTTGTTTCTTCAACTAGAAGAACAATTATTAAATGTCTATTC
Source organism: Dipodomys ordii (assembly GCF_000151885.1). Classification (NCBI taxonomy): domain Eukaryota; kingdom Metazoa; phylum Chordata; class Mammalia; order Rodentia; family Heteromyidae; genus Dipodomys; species Dipodomys ordii. The sequence continues at coordinate 10,032,803 of NW_012267219.1, read as the reverse complement.
AGTGGCAGATATTGTATGAAGAACTTGATAAAGGGAATGATTAATGATTCTTCTTTCAATAATCAAAAAGTCTGAGCCTGTAAACCAATTGGTCATCTACCTAGAACCTGTGGAGGGCCAGTGATGTCCTAAGGAAAGGTATACAAAGTATGGGCTGTATGAAGATGACATTATAGTAAAAACAATGAACAAATGAATGAATGAATAAAAAATTTTTATCCAGCACCCTATGCATAGCTCTATCGCTGTTCTCTTTCTTTAGTAAATATTACCTTGGCATTTCTTATTTCCTCTCACATCTGTGAATTCACAGGCTAAGCACTTTATTCAAGAGAGTAATACTGGGATTTGAACTCAGAGCCTTGTTACACAGATCTTCTTCCCTTTGAGCTATGCCTCCAGACCTTTTTGCTTTCATTATTTTTCAAATAGTGTCTCAATTTTTGTCTAGGCTGGCTTGAACAACAATCCTCCTGTCTGTACCTCCCATGTAATTAGTGTAGCAGTCACCATCAGAGTGCTTTTTATTGGTTGAGATGAGGGCTTATGAATTTTTTGCCCAGCTGGCCTTAATGCATGATTTTCTTGATCTCAGCATCCTGAATAGTGAGGTGTGAACTATCCTGCTTGGCACAAACTATATGTTTCAAGTAATGATTTATTTTTCTATGACAATATTTTTGGTAACTCTTCCCTTTTCTAGCCTATAAAAGACACTATTTCCAATTATTTAATGAAATTAATCTCCTACTAGTCTCATCCCAGTACTTCTACTCTCTTTGAAAGCATGCAATTTTAACAATACATTGAACCTCTTTTATCTAAAAGTCTCAAATCTGAAAATGCTCCAACATCGGAAAGTTTTTGAGTATGAGCATGTGGAAAAAGGCCATGTCTGACCTCATGAGATGAGTCAATCAAAATGCAGGCACACTAAAACTATTGTAGAAAATTACTTTGGGCTAGGTATGGTGGTGCACACTTGTAATTCCTCAAGAAGCTGAGGAAGGATTGGGAGCTCATGGCCAGCCTTGGATACATAGACACTGTCAAAACAAATCAAAACAAACACCAACACAAGTAAACCCCGAACTAACAAAAGGAAATGATGTTCAGGCTAATGTGTCTAAGATATGTATAAAACAGAAGTGAATTTTGTGCTTAGATCTGCTTCAGGTTTTTCTGAAATGTGAAATCTGAAATACTTCTTGTCCCAAATATTGGAGATAAGAAACAGACAATTTGCTAGGTAATTGCTAGGTAAGTACTCTGCCACTTTAGCCATACCTTTAGCCCATTTGATTTAGTTTATGTGTTAGATAGTATCATGTGCTTTTTGCCCAGGGCCTACCTCTGAACTGTGATCCTTCGATCTTTGCCTCTACCTAATTGGGACTACAGGTACGTACCACCATACTCAGGCTCAGAATCTATCATTGGGAAGATTTTCTAATAATCATAAAATAGGTATTATACAAAGAATTTTATGTTCAGTTTATTTGATTGTAAAAGATTTGGAAGAAGTGATCAAACTATACTTCATGTAACATATACATTTCGGACTTCACACCCGGATGCTATCTTCTGCAGCTCACCCAGATGTGTGACACTGGTTCCTACTTCCTACCGCCAGCCTTAGAATGTGGGTCGAGACAAAGGGAAGGATTGATAATTGTGATGCTTTAAAACTAAGACATGTCAGAATTAGAATGATGACTTTAGTATTTTTAGAAGTTCAATGGGGTTGTGAGAATGTAGGATGTTTGGTGCACTTGAGAATGAGACTTTCTTGTGTACTTGACCCACAATTTCCCTTTCTGAGGCCTGGGAAAACTATACCAAGGCTCAGGGGTTTTCTTGTTGTATGTTTTAAATGGGGTTCATCATGACATTTTAATATATTGGTGTAAAGTACTTTAAAGATCTATCGAGTGATGAACATAAATTTTAAGTTTTCTAAAAAATTATGAAATCTAAGCCAAATAAGGTGAAAAAAATAACCCTGAAGAAAATTGGAAGATTGGGATGAAATATTCACTGATGTGAGTTAATTAACTATAACCCTGAAGAAAATTGGAAGATTGGGATGAAATATTCACTGATGTGAGTTAATTAACTATGACTTTGAAGTTCTGGTGATAGAAAGCAAGTATGAGTTTTGTTTCTTTACATCCATTTAACTGTCAAAATAATGAATGGGAAAATTGGGATAAACCTATGTATTTCTGAAATCTTGGTAAAGGATAAATGTTAGGAAGCCAATGTTAAATTCTGTTTTTACCGAAAGGAAATCTCATACATGTTGTTTTCTTCTACCTTTTAAACTGATTCCAACACTTGAAATTCCTAGACAGAAAGGTCTGCTCTTTTTTGTTGTTGGTGGTGGTGGTTGTGGGACTTGAACTCTGAGCCTGGGTGCTGTCCCTCAGCTCTTCAGCTCAAGGCTAGTGCTCTACCACTTGAGCCACAGCACCACTTCTGATTTTCTGAGTAGTTTATTGGAGATAAGAGTCTCGTGGACTTTCTTGCCTGGGCTGGCTTTGAACCATGATCCCCAGATCTCAGCCTCCTGAGTAGCTAGGAGCCACCAGTGCCTGGCAGGTCTACTCATTTTTATCCTGACACATTTCCATAGGTAGATTATCTTTAAAGGGGTGATACGGTACTGATTTCAAGATCTGGTCATTAGGAGAAAGGGGAACTTTCCATAATGACAGTGTCTTGGAGGTCAGGGTGTAACAGGGAAGAAGCTTTTCTTTTCTTTTCCTTCCTTTCCATTCCTTTTCTTTTTATTGTGAAGGTGATGTACAGAGGGGTTACAGTTACATAAGTAAGGTAACAAGTACATTTCTTGTCAAAGCTTTTTACGCCTTCCCTCATTTTTCTCTTACTTTCCCTTCCCCTCCATCCCCCTGCCAAGTTGCACAAATCATTTCCAACATATTGTCTTGTGAATATCGCTGTTGCTTTGGTTCCTCCTTATCCTTTGTCTCATCATTCTGTTGTTCCTCTTCCCTACCCTAATTTAGAGAAACATATATATAATACCAGGGTACCAAAATCAAATACAGTGACAACAGGGAATATACCATAAGGGGAAGAACATACAAAAGAAACAAGAAATACATAGTACATTAAAAACAACAATAACAAAGAAAAACCTCTTGTGTCCATGTCTTAGAGTTCATTTCACTTAGCATCATCTTAGTGTACATGTGAAAAGACTGCTATTAGCTTTTGTTCTTGGCTCATACTTCTATCCATTCCTTTCTACTGACCCTGGAAAGAAGCATTGCTTTTCCTGTTCTCAGGAGAAGAAAATCCCAATGGAATCTCTCTCCAAGCATACTTGGTACCCTCTTATACCTAGGTGAAAGTGTCTAATAAGGGTTGAACATTTTGCTTCTGCTATAAAATGTCCAGGAAATAAAAACTAATATCCAAGACCTCAGGCAAAAAATTCTGAAGTATCCTCAAAGGGCATTAGAAAATAGTCTGGTAAAGATACAGCCAACGTCCTTGCTTGCCATGTACTTACTTGATAGAGATGTTAATTCTGCTCAAATTAGTCTTCAAGTGAAATGGAAACTCAATAAAATTTCTGTTGCAATTTTTCATGAAACTTGACATATTTACTATGAAACATTAAATACACATGAAAGGCCCTGCTTAGACCGCAGGGCTTTTCCAAAGTAAGCTTTCTTATTTACTGTGGATAAAAAGATACTTCTCATTAATAAAATAGTATAAAAGAACAAAAAGGGAGAATAAGCTGGTAGGACAAAGCAGCTCAAAGAGTGTTATTTTTATTTATGAGAAGCTTACTTATGATAAAAGGACACAGCGCTTCATAGACTGTACTAGGAAAATGGTTCACAATTTGAAGGAAAAGAAAATGACACCCTGTCTTCCATCATCTAAAAATACACAAAAGCCCCAATTCCAGAAAGAAAAATGATGTAATAATTGGGAGACAAGATAAAAAGAATATCTTTGCAATCTAAGGATAGAGGAGAAAGGCTTTAAAAGAAAGCCTTGAAAGGTTCAAACCATGTAATGAAAGTTATGTTCACATTAAGTTTTGTGTTCAATGAAAGCTGGATAGATAAAGTTGATAGGGCATTAGTTGTGAGAAGAGTTTATTATGCTTATCACCAGAAAGAGAGTAATATCACAAGTAGACAGACAAACCAACAAAAACAATAGACCAAACCCATTAGAAGAATTGGAAGCTAGTATAAACAATTTATGAAAAGGGGATTTCTAGGTGTCTATACATATATGAAGAAGAAAGTAAGTTAAAACAAAAGTGAGATAACGATTTAGCCTCCAAAGTCTGGCAAAGCTAGGGCAGAATAGCACCAAGTGGAGATGGGAAACAGAATGTGATTCACTTATTGAGATTAATGCTGCCTTTTGAACAACCACCTGGCAGTATTTAGTAAAAGCTAATAAATGTAGCCTGAGAATCCAGTGGAACTATCCTTGGTAAATGTCAAGAATATTCACAAAAATGCCCTGAGAGTAACTTGGGTGAGGTTGTTCAGTGCTCTGGTATCTGATTAATAAGCGATGGAAGGTAGTTTAAGTGCCTGTCACTGGGGAAATGGAGAAATAGAATATGGTGGGTCGGCACTCTGGAATGTCAGGTAAAAAGCAATCACTAAGCACAGCAACCTGGATAAATGGTAAGACCATAACACTGAGCGAAAAAGTAAAGAGAACCATTCCTGAAAAATGAATATGCCTACACCCACCCAATACTACTGCATGTGTTACACAAATACGTACCTATTTAGACTGCATATCAAATAGATGCATATTATAATCATGGCCTATGGTGGGTTGGGGATGGTGGTGCGTGTTGTATGGGGAGGGGAAGGAACTGATGAGGATAGAAATACAAACAGGCATCACATATCCCACAAATGTGCTATGATCAAGTGTGCTGGGCTGACAAGTATCATTAATACAAACCTTTTTTTTTTATATAAACCTTTTAATCTGAGATAACAAAAATCTTCCTTGTCCTACAGAGATGTATACTTTCTGTAGTTCCAGTTGTGGATTTTCAAGCATTGTCTAATGAGTTGGGAAGTAGTATTCATCTAGCCAACAAGTTGTCTAAATGCTAGGGATGCAATAGTAAACAAGACAGAAAAATCCAACCTTCTGGTTAGTTGTTCTAGTTATTTCTTCCAAGCATTAGAATGGATAAATTGATCCACCATGAGCCCAATCTATTTGGGGCCTGGAATTGTGGTACCTGGGTTGCACTTTACCTAGTGGCTATGAAAGACCATTTACAAGCAAACAACTGAAGAGCAAGCCCATCCCATCCTACACTTAAGTTATGAAGTTCAAATTTTACATAATGTACATTGGATGTGACGACTGCATTTGTTCACTCTTATCCCCTCATTTTGTGTGAGCCTGTCCCTCAAACATGTTTCAGCTTCCTAATATTTGTTTTGTTAAATGGTTCATTAGTTGTTTGAATAAGTTTTAAGTACACAATATATCGTTAACTATAATCCTATGAGTTACAGTAGATCTCTTAAACAATAATCTTCCATCTAGTTGAAGTTTTGTATCCTTTGATTAATATCTTCTTACCTCTTGCCTCTACTCTGGCAATAACAATTTTACTCTGCTTCTATGAGTTTTTTTTAAGATTCCACTTGTAAGTGAAATACTGTGATTTTATTCATTCTCACCTTCTCTTCTGAGTCTTTTTCTTTAGGCCATCTTTCCAAATGTTTGATAACCTCAGACTGTTCAAACTCTTCTCTTTTATGCCTTTTTCAGGTTTGTGCCATCTCTAAGTGATGAAGATTCTACAATTATCCAAGACCCACTCTCTGACTCTTTAAGGGTCTTGATTTTAATTCATTGTGAGCAGAAAAATGTGCTTGAACTAAGGAGGAGTTGCAATTACATGGGCAAGGTAATGAGTACATTTCTTAACAAGCATTGTTGCCTTCTCCTTTGTTTCCTCTCCCCCCTCCCACCCCCCCCCCCCCGCCAAAGTTGTATAGTTCGTTTTTCAACATAACATCTTGTACATGAACTAATTCTTAACAATTCACATTCCTTCCCCCAGTAATACACATTTGTGTTTTGATATTTGAAGTTGATCTGAGTGCCTACTCTTTGAGAAGATTTCCATGCTACTTTTTGGTGTTTATTTAGTATTCAATATACATTTAATAATGTAATGTCAACATGCAAGCATATTATTCCAATTTATCTATATAATAAAAGTTATTATAATATTATTTAGAGATAGTATTTTGGGTCTCGTGTGTTATTTAGAACTAGTATAGATAAAAATGTTAAGATGACAGTTTACGTGGTATTCTTTTATTGAAGATAGGTGGTAAGATGAATGGTAGGTAGATAGTTCAGCATTGGTATTTCCAAACAGAAATGATATTATTTTGATTCCATCAATAAAATGCTCATACATACATATACCATAATTATTTGATCAGTTAAAAATTGTCTCCAAATGAGAAGAAAATGGAGATTTTTTTAAGCCACAAGTATAGTTTAAGATTTAGCATATTACAAATGAGATAAAATTACTTTAAGCATTGGAATTATCTTTTCAAGTTTTCAAAATTTGTAACTTTAAAGCTGAGGATTTAGGGCATGGGTCCCTTATTTCTGGTCACTTCTACGAGATAAGAATCTCTGAAACTGGTAGGAAAATGAGTCCGTGACCAAAATGCTTACTCAGTTACTATAGGAGATCAAAGAATATTATACTCAATTGGAGCCTACTAAGACAAAGAAGTATTTTTTTTTTCTTTGAAAAATATGTAGGGTTGAGAAAATTTCTGGGATTATCTGTAAAAGCACTCTGAGCCATAATAGTGACGTATTAGGGAAATTCATTGCAAGGTGGGAAGGATAGAAGGTGGTGTTTTGTGGGCTCCTATGGTGGTTAGGTAATTCTCAGAAGAAAGTACTGGAAATTAGATAATTGCTGATGTCATATTTTTCACAAGGCAAAAAAAAATTGGTGTCCTGGGGGCTATAAAAGCGGTGGCTTCTACCTGTCTGATCAGAAGCAGAATCAACGAAACAGGTAAGTGTTTCAGCAGACTGGTTCAGTTCATTAAGCCTGTTTGGTATGACGCTTGTTGACTAATTTGTTTCCCTTATTTGTTTTTCTTTTCTCCTCTTCTCTTGATACTAGGTCCTCCTTTTCCAACCACCCATTGTTCAGCTCAGAGTTGCCGGCAATGGCTGCCCTGCAGAAATCTGTGAGCTCTTCCTTCATGGGAACGCTGGCTGCGGGCTGCCTACTCCTCCTCGCCCTGTGGGCGCAGGAGGGTGCCTCCGTGCCAGTCACTTCCAACTGCTGGCTTGACAGGTCCCAATTTCAGCAGCCCTACATCATCAACCGTACCTTCATGCTGGCCGAAGAGGTAGGTGTTCTAGTCTCGCTCTTTGCTACTGTATTGATGGAGGACCAAACTGCTCTTACCATTGCCTTGGGAGCACTTGTAAGATCTTTGGAAACGCAACATGTATTCCCACAGAGGATGTCCTGCATTTCCTTCATCTCTATGAGGACCTTTTTTTTTTTTTTTTTTAATCACAACTCCTTCCTTCCATGTTGGGTTTTAGGATCCACACATTTAGTTTTATCTAAAGAGGAGCTACTCAGCAGCTCATTTTTTTTGTTATTATTAATGCTTTCTTTACCCCTCTGTGCACTATTCTAAAGTCAAGCACACCTCTGGCTTTTGCCGTAAGTCTTTATGGGGTTTCCCTGGGAGAAAGGGAAGGCACCGATCTCCACGTACAGACTTTTCTTCTGTCTCCTCAGTGATCCAGGCACTTAGTCTTTTCTTCTTTTCCAGGCTAGCTTTGCAGATAACAACACAGATGTTCGTCTCATTGGGGACAAACTGTGGCAAGGAATCCATGTAAGCGATGAGAGGGGCACGGAGCACAGCTGGTATGGTGGATGGGCCTTCTAGATGTTCCTTAATATGACCCCCTCCTGCTGCCCTTCTACCTGCAGGGGAAAAGGAAATGCTACCTGATGAAACAGGTGCTCAACTTCACCCTGGAGGAAGTACTGTTTCCCTACTCTGACAGATTCCAGCCCTACATGCAAGACGTGGTACACTTTCTTGCTAGGCTCAGCAGCCAGCTCAACCAATGTGTAAGTCTTTCTCTCAGTTGCATCCATCCACTCCCAGTTCTCTTCCTTCCCTCCTTCTTCTGTTTAGAGACCTTCCCCCTATCCCTCACTCTTCCCAGGCCTATTATATGGTCAGTGAGAAAGGCCTTAGGAAATGGTCCCCAGGACTCATTTGGAATTAATGGCAGATGGGCTGCCCTTGCTTTGAGTCTCTGAGTTTACAGTGGTGAGTGGATTTGGAAAACAGTGGCAGAGAAACCTCATTTGTTTTTCAGTGTCTATTTAAAAAAAGATGTTGGCAGTTGTACAGAAAACATGGTCATGTGGAAATGGATCCACTGAGCATAAGTTGCTGGTGGGAGGGAGAGGCACAGAAAGCAAGAGGAAAATGGTAAGGCTCCATGGTGAGGGGTAGGTTAAAATAATCCCCTTTTGACACCATAGGAAGTGAAAAAAATCAAAAGTGTGAGAACCTTATGTCTCAGAATACTTAAAATGATGAAACATATTGGAGAGGAGTAAGAACAATCAAGGGGTCTGGCTATTTATTTTATTTTAATTTTTTGTGCTACTCTGGGTTGAACTCTTATCAGTTGAGCCATAGATCCATTTCCAGCATTTTGGTGCTTAACTGGAGATAAGAGACTCATGAACTTTCCTACCTGAGCTTGCTTTGAACAGCAACTCTCAGGTCTCAGCCTCCTGAGTAGCTAGGATTACAGGCATGAGTCGCCAGCACCTGGTTTACTTTATTTATTTTCACATAAGAGGTTTTATGCATTGCTCTTGTTCTGAACTTGTGATTTTAATGAGGTACAGCTAAGGTTTTACTCCTGCTAGAATTGGGCCAAACTGCTCCATTCTTGCTGCAACTTGCAGGATTTCCCAAAAGCAAGGAAAGGTTCTCTCTAAGGAAAGCACTTGGATTTTGGTGTCCAAGAGAATGCAAGAGCTCAGAAAATCTAGGTCATTGTGAAATCTAGGTCACTGTGGGTAAAAGTACCGAGTGTTTCCTCTCCAGGTAAATTGTTATATGCCTCTTAAAACTTCAGCGCAACAAGATTAAAACAGCCCCCCTCTCTTTCTTTTTGTAGCACATCAAGGATGATGACCAGCACATTCAAAAGAATGTTCAAAAGTTGAAGGACACAGTGAAAATGGTATTACTGATAAATATTAATACTATATCATACAATTGCAGAGATAAGTTTTGCTTCCCCAGTGACACTTCTTAGTATTTAATTTTCTGTCCGATCGATTACTTAAGTGCTTGTGTATAGTTGTGTCTACATATATCTGTAAATCAACTTCCAAATCTTAAAATTCTTGAACTTGAAGGAAAGTTGAGTGATTTAGTCTTATTATTCTATGCTCTGGGTTTGGCTGATGGCAGAGCCAAAGCTAAAGTACAACCTGATTCTCAGGTTAGTGCCCAAGCAGCTATATGTATTAGTTTTAGTATTGTTAATTCTTGGGACAATTTTAAGTCTCCATTGACTCATTTGGTTTGCAGAAGTATTTGCTCAAAATTGGAACAGTGCCTGGGCGTAAATTTAAAGTTTATTAAAATTTATTTTTAAGCTATTTATTGGCACTGTAAAACTTGGAAAGACCAATCCAGAACAATAGTAGTAAAAGTGCTGGGTAAATGATGGAATTTCTGAAATGGATTCTAGGATAAATTTCTGATATGACTTGTGCTTGTATTTTAAATTATCTCAATATAGTATCCAGTAACAATTGATTTTAGATTAAAATCACAAGTTGACAGTTCCTGATTCATTTTACATGGCTAAAATAGTTAAAAATATGTCATGAATTTATTATAATGAAGTGGAAGTCTGAATTGGAAGCCTTTCTCTCTTTCTTCCTCTTTCTTTTCTCTTTCCCTCCCTTCCTTCCTTCCTTCCTTCCTTTCTTCCTTCCTTCCTTCTTTCCTTCCTTCCTTCCTTCCTTTCTTCCTTCCTTCCTTCTTTCCTTCCTTCCTTCCTTCCTTCCTTCCTTCCTT
>NW_012267219.1:10017589-10022584 GCF_000151885.1 Dipodomys ordii | reverse complement strand
TCCTTCCTTCCTTCCTTCCTTCCTTCCTTCCTTCCTTCCTTCCTTCCTTCCTATCTTCCTTCCCTTTCACCTTTGTTTCTTCCTTGTCTCTCACAACAATTCCTTAATGAGTGTATGTACTGTCAAAAGTGTACATTTCTACAGTGATTAATAACATTATGTGGCCTTTGGGTTGGAGATAACAGTGGGAGGCTCACCCTACCAAGTTGACTCATCCCCAAACCAGACAAATGATTGGAAGCAGAGAAAGTGTTACTCTTGGCAACCATGTGCAATTATATACTCAGGAACATGAAAGCTCTAACTGATGAACTGTTCAGTAATACACTTAATGTCAATTCTCCCTCTGTTCCACTTCAAGTTTTTAACTGTCTTCCTAACATAGTTTAACAATCTTGACTATTTCTTCCTTTGACTGCTGAAGGCCTTATAGTTTCTTTTCTTTTTTACTGAGAAGTTCAATTCTTTTGTTATAAAGCTATTATTACATAGACACAGAGGGTTGAAGATTAGCATGTTACTTCTTGTATTAAAAAATCTCAGATATCAGCTTATTTTGTTGTCTTTAGAAAAATGATGTGTGAAAATATCTTGCCGATGTGATCTCTGGGTGAAAACAGACTTTTTAAAGAGCCTTTACTCCATTTAGAGGGAATTAAGTTTGGTTTCTACAATAGGGTGCTATTTGAAATAGTGATTATGTTTTTTTCCTCTGTAGCATCGAGATGCACAGGCAAGAGAGGAATACTGTTTGGAGAAAGCTCAATAGGAGGAAAAATTCATCAGGGTAGTCTGAAATGGAAGGCAGTTGTGGGAGGTATCATTCCTTCTCATGGAATGAAAGCTGACAGCAGACTATGTTTAGCAGAACGGAAGCCAGAGGGCACAGCAAGCTGTGAAAGTCTTCACTGTCTTGGGAATTTTTGAGCATCATATAAAGACATGTAAAATAGTATCTTTTGGCATTGTATCAAAGGAAGTATGGAAAAGTGGTATGGAGGTGGAGGGAAGAAGCAGGAAGAGAAAGGGAGAACAAAATAGAGAGGAAAATGATAGGATTTTTCTTGGAAAGATTTAGAGCAAATTTAATAGATTAGCTGAATTTCAGAGGAAGATGTTTTGGAGTTGAATTTAGCTTTCTCTGCCATGATATTTGAGAGCTTTATCTACATTCTACTTGGAAAGAGAAAGAATGACTGGTATCTGACTTTTTACTAATCAAAGTAAATGGAAAGGAGATATTTCATGTTTTCCCCACAAAAGTGAAAACTCTTCGCTTTTTTCCTTTGTTGGGAAGTTGGGAAGAGAAAAATCTCCAGAGTGTTAGCAAATGTGTGGCTTGAGTTCAAGGCTTCTTAAGATGAGTTGACTTTAATAGATGATCATGGAGAGTTACAGAGTTCTGCAGCAGGGAAAGCCGTAAGTGGTTCCAGCATCGCTTCAGTGTATGCTTGGTTTGATAGAAGCTGCGCAGTCTTCCATATAGCTTTCTCCTAAACACCCTGTTTTGTAAATTTATTTTTAAATCAACAAATAATAATTAAGTAATTTTTAAGGTAGAATATGATACTTTGATCTTTGCAAACATCGTGATCCAGTCAGTCTCATTAACATCTTCATCAATAGTTTCATTAGAGTAACATGCTGTCTGTTCAGATAGCCATGAATTTACCCTGGCAAATTTTATAATACTCACGTTACAAGGATGGTATTACTATTATTAATCTTTTGCAAAAGGCTAAAATTTGGTTTCGATGCCCAATATCTAACCATGCCACCTTCCTCTAACTTTCTCCTCCTTAGAAAACATGGCACAAATACTCACATATCTGCATTCTTATTTCTGCAGCTTGGAGAGAGTGGAGAGATCAAAGCAATTGGAGAAGTGTATTTGCTGTTTACAGCCCTGAAAGATGCCTGCACTTGACAAGGAAGAGCTAGAAAATAAATAGTTAATCCCTCTTGCCTGCTTAAAATAGCAATAAGATTCCTGAAGGATTTTTTTTTCTTTACTGAAAAGGAAGATGAGAAGCCAAACTCCACCATCAAGAATCCCTGCTGAGCTTAAAAGGGGAAAGCAATATTGCTTTGGTCCATAAGACCGAATATAGACCTTGTAATCATAGAGATTTAGTGATAACATTTTCTCTTAACTGGCATTTCACATAACAGAGAGTAATTTATTTTTGAAGCAACTGCTATTTTTCACAGACATAAGATTGCCTCTTATGCCTTTAGAAAAAAATTATAAATTAATCTTATTTCCATAATCAATATTTTATAAATTTATTTATTATAAGTATGCTTTTTATTTATACAATTTTATAAATATGGATTTATTTATAGAAACATTGATTTTGCTACTTGCATATAAGGCAACATTTATACTATTTATGATAATAATTATGGAAATATGTAGACTTCAATAAACACTTAGGTACCATAAGTCTTGTGTCTTCATGATTATTCTCTTTTAGTATCATTGTCACCATCATTAATATCATTGACATCACCAATATCATTACTATCAATATGACCATGATCATCCAATCATTTTCATGACTATGCATTCAACTGGAAGGAATGATGTAGTTTTCAGTATTAGATGATTGAAGATTGGATCTAGAAGGCCCCCCCTTATTTTTCGGTCAGTCGTGGGGCTTAAACTCTGGGCTTGAGCACTGTCTCTGTGCTCTGCAGCTCAAGGCAAACACTCTACTGCTTTAGCCACAGCGCCATTTCAGTTTTCCTGTAGTTTATTGGAGATAAGAGTCTCACAGACTTTCCTGCCTGGGCTGGCTTTGAACCGTGATCCTCAGATCTCAGCTTCCTGAGTAGCTAGGCTTACAGATCTACAGGCATGAGCCACTGGTGCCTGGCTAGAAGGCCATATTTTAAAAGATTAGTCCTCAGCATAGTGCTATTGGGAGATGATGGAGAATTACAGGTGTGTGGAATCAATATGTCTGATCCTCTGGCCAGATGAGGTCCACAAATCATTTAGCACATGATAGGATAGCCACATGTTCTTCTTGTATGCTTTTGCATACTTCTTGTCATCTGACTACAATGGGGTGCCTATACTGATAATTTTGTTAGATTCATGAATGATATTTCCCACTCCTGCTGGGAGGTGGAGCCAAGTGGGAGGTCTTCATATCACCGGAGGTGTACTTGTAAAGGGGAGACTAGGACCCAGTAGAATAAAATAGAATAGAATAGGACTGGGTGCCATTCTCTACTGTCTTTTTCTCTTACATCCAGGCCATGAGGTGAGTGGCTTTGCTTACCGTGTGCTCCTCATTCATTTTTATGTGCTGCCTTGCCACAGGCCCAAATGCAATTGGGCCAATTGACTATGCATTGAAACCTTGAAGAACCTATGAAATGTATTTTTTCTCGTAAATTCATCACCTCAGAGACGTGCTATTGTGACAGAGCTGACTTATATGTATCCCCATTTTCAGATGACAAAAGTGAATCAGAAATATTTTATGACTATGTTATAAACTTATTGTTTTATAAGCTTATGAGTATTTATTTGTAAGTTTTATAACCTTTATGAAGACAGGTCTATATGACTTTAAGGCTCTTTGCTATAGTTGCTTGTGTCCATTTATTATGTTGATTCAACATGTAATTTGGAATGAAGAAAGGTAAGATATCGTGAAGAATCTATCTGCATTATTAGCAGTCTGTGGCTACAGTGAAGGTCTAAGGGCTGAGGAGAAATGCATGTCATCCTGTTCGTGTCAGATGAGCTGTTTTAGTTCTAGGTTAGGCCAATTAGGAAATATAGTGTTCATCTTCCTGTGAACAAGGCCATTAATGACTAAGGGAGCCTATTATGTTGGGGAGCTTTTCCTACTAGTGGAGTTCAGCTGCATTATAAGTTTTGAAACAAAAGATGGGCAATATATTATGAAACACACAAAATCTATGCATCTTTTAAGGCTGCACAGTAGTATAAAGAGGACAGGAGTAAAGACAAAGATATTCTATCTAGAAAAATGGAAAAACAAGACCTGTACCAAAAGCTATTTTTTTGTTCTCCTTCCAAAAGTGCCATGATTTCATCAAAATGTGATACTGTACTTTTTAAATTTTTAAAAAATTATCTTTAAGTAGTTGTACAAAAGAGGTATCATTTAACAAAGTAGTTTATGAATATAGTGCATGTTAATCAGTGTCACATCCTTCAACATTCTAACTCCTCCCTGCCCTTTTGACACTTACTTTTCTTAGTTTTGTGGTATATACAATAAATTCTTGGCTGTATTCTTCCCATCTTCCCCTTTCATTCATTACTCCTCTCCCCTTAACCCCACCTGTTGAATATATCAATTTCCTGCTATTGATTTTATTGGGCTTGACCTAGTCTTTCTAAATGATTTTACTAATTGAGCTCTCTATAGAGGCTATTATACTTCCATTAATTCACATGACCCAGACCAGCATGTTTACTTATAGATTTATAGGTACATTCTACTACAAACGAAGGAAACTATGCAACCTTTGTTTCTCTGGGACTGGCTTACTTCACTTAATACAGTTTTTCCAAGTCTTTCCATTTCCTTATGAATAGTACAATGTCATTTTAATAGATAAGTCAAAGTCCATTGTGTATATATGACACATTTTTTTATTTTTTTAATTTTATTTGTGAACATACTGTACAGAGGAGTTACAATTACATGGGCAGGATAATGCGTACATTTCTTACCAAGCATTGCAGCCTTCTCCTTTGTTTACCCTTCACCTCCCTTCCCAGCTTCCCCCCTCCCCCCCCACCCAATCCTTCGCCCCCTCCCCACCTCCACCGACATTGTAAAGCTCGTTTTTGACATGACAATTTGTACTTCTCATTGTTGCAACAGGTCCACCTGTATCCTTAAACATCTTGTTTTTCCCCATCTCCTCCACAAGTTATACTGACATCAATATAGTGAAAGCGGGGGTTATACTGTGGGGGAGGGACATACAAAGCAACAAAGA
>NW_012267219.1:9999981-10016720 GCF_000151885.1 Dipodomys ordii | reverse complement strand
TGCTAGCTATGTCCTTTGCCATGCAGAAGCTCTGCAACTTTATGCAATCCCATTTGTCCAACCTTTCTTTGATTTGTTGTGTTTCCGGGTCTCTATTCAGGAAATTTTGGCCTGAGCCAAGGAGACCTAGGGTTTCTCCTATTCCATCCTGTAATGTTTTCAGAGATGACACATTTTCTTGATCCACTCATCCATCTGGGATGATTCCATCTCCTAGCTCTGATGAATAATTCTGCAATGATCATGGTTGTGCTAATGGCTTTCCTGTAATCTTGCTTGTAGTCTATTGGATATGTGCCCGGGAATGGAATTGCTGCATTATAATCTTTGAGCCGTAATTGGAAGAATATTTCTTCCTAAAATTGGAAAGCTTTTCAAGAGACTTTAAATACCATTTTATGTTGATCAATAAATTTCAGAAACAGTCAACTTTGGTTTTCACTTCTCTAGCGGTGAACATTGATCGTGTCAGAAATACTCTCTGCTTTAACTCCTATGTCATGGCACTATTTCTTCATTTCCCCAATGGCTAAATCCTCTCTAAGCCACCATCATTTATCTACTGAATTATCCTAATAACTTCTGTGTATTTTCTAATCAGCAGCCCAAGTAAACTTAAAAGAATATCAGGCTGGGCATTCTACTGCTTTCTTTCCTGGTTTCCCTTCACACAGAACGAAGCCATGGTGCCCCTCCCAACCCTACCCCCTGCCTCACCCTCCCTGCTTCCGCCTGACAAGCCTCCTATCAGCTCCTATCATACAACACCAGTATTCCTGCCTAGGGGGCTTTACACTTACTGTTCCCTGTGCCTAGAACAATCTATCTTCCATAAAGTGTTTCCCAATTATTCCTTCCCTTCACTCGTTTCCTCTCAGATTTAACTGACTTAGAAAGGCCTATCCCCAAGCACTCTGTCAAAAACTGACTCCACATCATCTTCATGCCTTCACCCATGTCATTTTCCTTTATTGCTCTTACTACACTTTGATTAGTTTTCTACTTTCGGAATTATTTAATTTTTAATGTTTAACAATTGGGTGCTGATTTTATGCCATGGGGTATGGTGTTGAACATGCACAAAGCCCTTGTTCTTGGGGAACTTAACGTTCTAATGTAAGGATAACAGAAGATGTAACATCCAATAAAGAGGCCCAAGGACATGGAGACAGACTTTGGTGGGAATGACTTTAAACAGGGAAGTCAGGGAAGGAGGAGACCATGGAGTGGAGTTGGGGAATATGAGTCAAGTGGGGCTATGACACATGATAGTCCCTTAGACAAAGCAAATTTGGTGTTCAAGAAATAGTAAGGAGGCTGGGACTGGGTCAGGGTGGATGTAGGATAAAGCTGAAGAGCAGTGACTTGGCTAAGATGAGGTGTGGGGGGCTTTGTGAGCCAGAGAAAAGCAGGGCTTTGAATTGTGCTCTACAGCAAGAAAGCCCTTGAACCCATGTTCAAGCATGGGAAAGCTTTGAGGATCCATGTTTTCTCCAGAACACACTGACTGCTGGTGGAGAGTAAACAGAGGATGGAGACAGGCCAAGGCAATGGACCAGAAACAAGCTGATGATTTTATTGGATTGGTGGCATTCGAGTCAAAGAAATCTGGTCACCACTATTCTACCTCTCAGTGTGGACTGCCTCGGAAGTAAGAATTATGTGTAGATTATATTCACTAAGAGGAAGAGGAATCTGTTCATTTTCATTTGGCTATACTGTTTGCTGGCATGCAGTGCTTTGTATAGAAGTTGAAGTAAAGACGGAAAGGTGAGTTTGTTCTTCAAGGAGGTCAGGAGTTTGAGATGAAGAGTTAATATATTAGAAGAGGAGAATGGAGGGAGGCCAAAGGTTAAAGGCTGAGGGCTTAATGTCACTGAAACAACCATAGTCATCAGGAGTTTATCTTTAATATCCACTTTCAAGGGCAGTTTACTCTTGAAGAACAATGCGGAGAAGGCTGAGATGACTGATCCTGTTTACCAAAAGGAAATGGTATTACTTCTATACCATGAGGGTTAGTGGAGACTGTAGTGGGAGCAGCAGGCTCAGTGGACTCCCTTGTAAAACTCCTTGCTCAGTGGTGTCATTAATGAACTGCGTCAGTTCTGAAGACAGATTCAGCAAAGCACTTCATTTAGACAGGAACGAGAATTCGGTCACCTCACTGGGTGAAAAATCTCATCTACTGACATGCTGACAGCAGGGTAAAGGGAGAATAAAATGGGTGGAGAAAGAAGGAATCTATGATTCAGAGCTAAGGTCTCGTGAGCAACACTTGAAGCAACACATACTTTCTATTAGTTGTTCAAGTGCTCTCCCTTTCTTCCTTCATATGAAGAATACTTTTGGTGGCCAAGACTTCACTTTTCAAGTGACCATATTGCCATCACTCTGAAGTGATGTGGTGGCTGGTGATAGTCTGTGTTAGGATCTCTATTTTTCTAACCAAAAGAAGGAGCACTGAGGACAAAAAAGATGGATTCTTGCTACCCAGTTTCTACTCTGTCCCTTCCCACTGAGCTTTGTGTCAAGAGAGGCTCACATATGGATTTTCTGACACGAGACCTTGCTCTTTGGCTTTTGATTGCCTTTAGCTGATGAGAGAAATTATCAGGAGATTGACAAATGGGAGGAAAATAAGGTCAGGGCAGTGATTTCCCAGAGCCCTCCTTATGACAGGTTGCCATTCAGGTTAGCTGCACATTTTTTTTTTCCTGAAAAGTGTGAGCCCCTGCAGCATTTATGCATGTGAGTCTCAGAGCATCGCACTATTTTGCCCTATTTGCTACTAGTTTCCTTAAATTCCACATGTTAAAAAGCATTCCCTGGCTGGGCGCCAGTGGCTCATGCCTGTAATCCTAGTTACTAAGGAGGCTGAGATCTGAGGATCACGGTTCAAAGTTAGAGCAGGAAAGTCTGTGAGACTCTTATCTCCAAGAAACCACCAGGAAACCAGAAGTGGCACTGTGACTGAAGTGAAGAGCAGTAGCTTGCCTTGAGCCGAAGACCTGAAGTACAGCACCTAGGCCCAGAGTTCAAGCCCCACAACTGACAAAAAAAGAACAAAACACATTCCATGATTAAACTCCTTCATTACCCAGTGTGCCATGTTCCTTGCAGTGGGCCTCTGGCCTGTGTTTCAGTGTTCCTTCCATGTCCCTCTTATCCCCACAAATACCCAGCTGCAAAGTGGAGCCTGAGATCTAGATGAGATTATTGATAGACAATGACAATAGAGAGAGTGATATGGGTAAGTATTATAGGAGCACATTTTATGTGTGTGTATGTATGAATGAAATGAAATCCATCAAAAACTTAAAAAAGGAGTGCAGAGAAGGAAGGTTGATTAATGTTTAAGGAAGAATAGTACAGATGATGTGAATTTGATCAGAGTATATTATATGCAATCTATTATATGTATGTATCATGATGGAACCCTTTGCTACAATAAGTTTATGCTAATAAAAAACTAAAAGCGTGTTTATAGATAAGCAATGCAGCCATATTTTGGCAAATCAGAATAGTGTATACATTGTTGACCCCTGTAATAAAGAGAAGGGAATAACAATAGTATTTTGGTTCCTAAAATTAAATTACTTTCTTATTTCTCCAATAGATTTCTGCATAGAGAAATAGAGATACTCAGGTCAGTGTGCACTGTTATCTAAAGAAACCTACACCATCCCTTCTGAGCTGTGGACAAAGATGTACCTTTGCCCCTTTCTACAGTAGCCTTTTCAATCCCTTTGACCCAGAAAGAGAATCTTTTCCTTTGGAAATCTCTGAGTAAGTCAGGACTAAGCGATGGGTAAGTTACTGTACTTAATTCTTAGTGTAATAGAATAATTCTTTCATTTCCTCTTCTGGCTGCTTCTCTCCTGGGTGGCTCTTCTTTCTCCTCCTTCCTTTTAGAACATGCATGTCTGCATCAGCCACAGTTCTGTCTTTATTTTATATTAAACCGTCTGGGCTCATTCCCTGCATCTCACATCTTACTTTAGCACTGTGTGTGCACTTTAATGTCAGTGCCACTAGGAAGTGGACCAGATGTGTCAGCACTGGTAGAGATGGTTCCTTTATGAGGCCTGTGTGCTGTGCGATGCTTTTTTAGAGCTGTGGTTTCATCTGTGCCATTTTCCTCCTGCCATGGCTGTAGAGTGCTATTTTTAGAATCAGTGACTGTCCCAGAGATTTATGAATCTTGCACGGCTGCTTGCCTCAGCAGAGGCTCAGTCCAGCCTCAGCTGCTTGCCACCCTTAGAGATTCTAAATTCAGTGTAGTTTTCATAAATAACTCTTAAGATTGCAGGCTGCACAAGATCGAGTGATGGAGTGATGGGGCTCTGAGAACGTAAGATTAGATGTGATTTAGGGTGCCATCCAACGAGGACGGTGAAAATTGACCCCCAAACAGAATTTTGTGAACAGGATTAAAGGGAAATAATTTTTGTGCAGAGGCAATTGTATTCGGCATTGAGTGTGACCTAGAGGTATCCAAAATTGTTATTGCAAAAACAATTAATTATATTACCATGGTTTTACCTTTTACCCTGTTAACCATTTAACAATAAACTTCATTTTTAACAGAAGAGATTTAGGTCCTCAGCAAAATTGAGACTAGATGCAATGATTTCTCACATGCCCAGAGCCACTGGCATTGTCAATATCCTTCACACAAAGATAGTATTGATCACATTGCTGTTAGCCATGTTTTGATGACATTTAATGAACATTGTATCAGCATAGGAACTATTTCAGATTCTCTTGACCTCTCTTGTGCCCAACTACTACTACAGTGATAGCTTCTAACTACTTCTGTGGGTCTGGACTCAAGTGAAGTGTCATAGCATCTGTTGTGGAAGCTGTGTTTTCTTGGCTATTGAGGCCACTTAATACCCAGAGGTGAAGGAAGTTCATTTCTCCCAGGGTAAACTGCATGGGAGGAAGCTGGCATATAACTTTCACCGCCTTCCTTCTTCTTCTCCTGTTACATATCTGTGCAGCCTGTCTAGAAACATTCTATGTAGCCAAGAATCAGGCTGTCTTTCTTCACAAAGCATGGCAGATCACTCATGGACTGCCATGAATTTGCTTCTCATCTTTGTCAGATTTATTTCTCCTTTCTGCCAATTTTAGTGGTGCCTAATAAAGCATCAACTTACACATTCATCCTCAAGTTCTCCTATTTTCTGGGAAGCTGGGCTGAGACAATTTCCTACAAGAATCTAAGCTCTATTTGGGGAAGGATTTTGTTTGTTCCACAATTGCAATATTTCCTGGCACCTAGCAGATGCTTAATAAATATATTTTTGTAATTTGAAAGAATTAATGAAATATATTGGCTCAGGGAAGAGCCCCCGCTGGAAAACATAAACTCTGAAATAAGCTTGCAGGAAGAATATGACTCTTCAGATTAATTAATTCCAATTAATGAATTGGAGACCAACTAGCCTGCAGTGGTAAACACAGATGGATTTAACTGCAGGAAAGGAAACAACTGGTGTGCAGGAGGTAGTTGGCTTTATCCTGGGGAAATAAGTTGGATTTTTTTAAAGGATAATTAATTTAAAATAATCCCATGTACTTCTAATGTACAGCAGTAATGATTTTAGGATTTACAGCTCTGAAGAATTATGCCATTAAATATTACATCTCAACAAATTTAATATGTTACATCGTAGGAGTCCCACCATGATTTTATTTACCACTGAGGAAAAGATGTGCTTCACACCAAACTATGACACAACACTTTCTAAATGTTCAGGACTTGGCTGCTGCTTTGCAGATAAATGTGCAATCTTTGTCATTCTGCCAGAGGTAAATATTTGTTTCTCTACTGTCCAATTTGCACCCTATTGGTGTTCTGTGCCCTTCTCTGAACATCTGAACTCTAGTTTCCATGCTAAATCATACAGTAATCTCCTTGAAGACATCTTCAATAGAACTTAAATGAAACACTGGTAGTGATGACCATGTATACTTTTGGTAACATTAGCAGTTTTAAAATGTTCTGTATTGCACAGAAAGCAACAGTGGCATATGATGATATGGTGATGTAATTTAAGATTTCACATGACAGGACCCAGAATTTCAGATGCATTAACTTTGCAGAAAGTATGGTTTAGGCAACAATTCAATGGATTAGTAATTTAGGAATCCCACTTATTGCTTCTCTTACTAAAAAGAAATAGATAAAAAGCTGTGTCGTTCAGGTCATGAGCCAGTTGTGCATGAGTTGTTGAACTCATTTTGCTGATTGGACAGCCTGGGCCATCAGACAGTGCAGCTGATATCCTTTTGTCTGAGAAGGGACTTAAATTTTAAGGGAAATGAGTACCTCCCTGGCACTTAGGAAGTGGAGTAGTCCTTATGTTTTTTTTTTCCTTCTTTATTGAGATTAGGTGATTACAGATTACATAAATTTCACAAAATTCACAGTATTGTGGGATAGTGATAAAGTCACAAACACATTTTAACCTTCATGAGGCATATTGTCATTATCATGGTCTATAAAGCTTATGGACTTTACAAACTTTGACACTACAAATATTTTTTTTCTAAATTGGGTAAGATATGCATTTTTTCTTTTGCGGTTCCCTATTTCTTTCTCATTCCCTCCCTCCCATCACTGCCCTTGAGTTGCTTAGTTCACTTTCATCAATGTCCAGTGCAGCTGATGGCCCACTCTGCTGTATTTTATCATCCGTTTCCCACCGATTCTGTACCTTCCTCCTAGCTTCCCTCAGATGACAGATCCATTTGAATGTTCTGTGCCTTTTCAGGAGTGATTGTACTCAACTATTGATTTTTATGGTGGCAGTCTGCCCTCTAGATGTCTGTGAGGGTAACTGAATCCCCACACCTACACACTCTGAAGTACTGTCACTTTCCCTACCTTCTTCAACCATTCCTCAAAGCTTTTGAAGTCTTTGGATGAACTTTAACATTAATCAGGGTATACTAGACAAATTTATAATTTATTGTCTGATAAATAATGCAATAACCACCACTTCAAATGCTCTGTAGATGTCACTGGACCAAACATTCTATTTATATTGTTGTGTATACAACCACAATGGCTCATAAAAACTCTGTGAGGTAGATGGGCTTATTGTTCCATTTTTCATGATGGCAAAAAATGGAAGCATTCCAATTTTCCCAGGCTCACACAACTACTTACAATTTTTACATATTGCTGTCCAAGAAACTCATGAAAGTGATGTGAAGAACCTGTATGCCAATGAGCAGAGAATGATCTTGCACATTCTTTCTGCAAGGACATTATGCATTTATTTGAATGGTTGAGATAGTCTTGGAGCACCCTTTTGGTGGTCTTCAGGACCTGTGTGTAGATTATCTGTTAGAGAAGGCACTATTAATTCCTTAATGCCAGAAGACTGAGATGGATGGATATGATTATGTCTCAAAGTCACAGAATTGTCATACATAAAGTTGAAATATGGATACTGGGTCTAATTGGTGCCATCTTGGCAACGTGGTAGATGACAGGGAATTGTGTTTAACTGGTGCCATTTTAGCTTCATAGTAGATGAAGGTGAAGTCTCCCCCAACCCCAAGATGATGAGTGTGCCTGAATTCCTAGAGGCAGGGGTGGGGACTTGGACAATAAATAACTGGATCTGCTAGTCCTGGGCCATGAACTCATGAGACCCAAAGCTCAAAGCTCCCTGTAACCCTGCCCCCCTGACCATGCCCCTATTAGGGCCGCTGACCAGCTCAGCCTCCATTTTGTACCATGCTTTGTGTCTCCTGACTCTCCTCAGGTTACCATAGCATCCTGCTTCAGCTTTCCATTGGAATTGGTCTTGTTTGTTGGGATTGTTTTTCTGCTCTTTTTTTATGCGGCTGTTCTCATGGCTCAGTTTTCTAAGAGTGTTGAAGTATATTCAAGGCTGCAAATTTTTGGAGACATGTCTGCAGGGGTCACTGGCTTTCTAATGAAGACTTCCAATTCAAACTCTTAAAATGTGGCTACTCTGTATCTCACAGTCGAATTCCTCTATAGCAAAGTCATGGTGAGTGACATTCATCTTGGGGTTGATGTGTGATCTTCCCTAAGTAATGATTTCAGGGAATGGGGGGGGGAGGATTGGGTAGGGAGTGGGGGGGGAGGCTGGGAAGGGATGTGAAGGGTAATCAAAGGAGGAGGCTGCAATGCTTGGTAAGAAATGTACGCATTATCCTGCCCATGTAATTGTAACCCCTCTGTACAGTATGTTCACAAAAAAATAAATACAATTAAATTAAAAAGAAAAAAAAGACATTACTAAAAATGGAACTTCCAAAGATAAAAAGAATACTCAGAACGACATCAACTTTATTTATTGATACTAACAACATGATTACATACTAGTTTTATTGGGAGGCATTTCAAGGATCCTAAGTTGGCTGATCAAGGCAGTACATGACCCCTGGAAGTGTTTTGTATGGTCCTTTTGTGCACTCACACAGTGTGTTCATAGGCTATGCAATTAGAAGAATTCAAGCTTGGTGATAATATAAGCAGTTTTAACCATAGTGGTCCTATATCTAGCCAGGAGGAGTGTTTATGTTAATCCCTCACTTTCTGAAGGCATGTAAGCTTTAGATTCCTGAAGTTCATTTGTACTCTTTTCTTTCCAAAAGAGCTTTGAAAGATAGATACTTCTCTGTTCACAAAACTCTTCAGGCTTTTCATGTTCCAGTTCAAACATCCTTCCAACCATTCCCAGCTAAAAATACTGTGTCCTTCCCCTGACTTTTCATCACATTTCAGTGAGTCTCTCTTGGTACTTTCAGGCAGCTTCCTCCTGCTGTTGCTCTTTGTGAACTGCTTTTCCATCATTTAATAGGGTAGTAGAGTGCTCCTTGGGAGATAATGTTTGGCCCGTTCAAAGGGATCTGCTCACTTTGGAAACAGAAAATACTCCCAAGTTTTCAGACCTATCACCTTCTTTTCTTCCTCCATGTTCCTCTGGTAGCTTACTTGTCTTCACTTAGAGTTTAGTTTTGGGTTCTGATGTATTACTGACTCTGTATGGTTGTGATGAATGTCTTACAAACCAAGTGTTAGTGCTAACTCATACATTACTATATTGTCTATTCTGGCTAGGCTTTGGTGACCAGGCTCAACTTCTCTGTATATAACTCTGGACTGTGTCCCCTGCTGATCTAGGACTACTACCCAAAATGAGCCTTGCTTCTCACCATCGGGAGGAGTAGAATCTAATTGTGGGTGGAGTCTGTGCAGAATTCACTTGCCAGCTTCTACTTTCTAGTAGTACCTCTTTGTACAGATGGGACCTTGGAAAAAACTGTGCATAGAACACATTAAAAAAACAAGACCCACCAAAGCAGTTATAGGAGTACCTCATGCTGAAGAAAGGAAAATATGTATTCAGTGAATAGTGTTAAGAAAATAGAAGAGAAAGGAAGGAAACAGGCCAGACTCGATCTTCCACGGGCAAGAACTGTTTATAGAAGAACAGTGAGGAGCAGACAACCTTCCCACGGGATCAGAGTTTGTGCAAGGGGATGGATTTGGGGTCCGGCTTATATGGACCTTAACAAGGAAGCAGAAAATAAAAAAATAGGCTATGGTATCTTGGGGGCCAAGGGTGGTGCCCTTGACTAGGCCCAGGATGTTCTGCTTGGGGTGAGGGAACTTTCAGCTAAGTCAAAGTCAGAATGATCTGCTTGCTGTCAAGCATGTGAGCATGTTCCTGGGGGAACAGGCAGGAGTCAATCCTTCAGCTTTAGATACATAAAAAGAATGGGCCAAGAGGGGAGAGGTAAGTCATTCAAATAGTTGAAGCTGTGGTCCCTTTTCTCTAGGAATTCTCTCACTCTACCCCGGGGTAGAGTTCTTGGTTTCTCCATTCAGATGCTATAAGCTTACACAAATGTCACAGAGGCTATTAAATTTGTAGACCTTATCTCAGATCCAGGTCCAGAGGAATCTTGCAGAAGTTGGGGGCATTTCAACTTCTAAGTGAAGGCTGTGGGAAGACTATAGGGCAAATGCAAGATATTGTTATATGGTGAGAAAAACAGAAAAGCCACAGTTTGAGAGATTGCATCAGAAGTCTATTGGAAGGCTAGCACTGCAGGAGGACTCTGCTCACGAAGACCTGTAGCCCTGCAAATACTCTTAACCATGAGAGTAGGAGAAGAAAGAAAGAGCTGAAAAATACCAACAAACCAGATCAGCTCCAATGGAGTGCTGAAGTGGGAAACTATGTTGACCAAGGAGGAGTGCCAGGAGACAGGACACAAGCAGACACATGGCATGCTGTGCCCACGCCTGAGCTGGTCTGGGCCTAAATAGGGTCAAGTCAGGGAGCTTGAGAATTCATAACCCAAGACTGGTCCAGTAACTTATTGTTCAAGTCTCCACCCCTGTCTCTAGGAATTTAGGTACACCTTTCACCTGAGAGGTGGGACTTCCCTTCCTCTACCATGAAGACAAGATGGTGCCATTTAAACCCAGTTTCCAATCCACCACATGGTTAAAATGATGCCTATTAGATTTAGCAGCCCTCCTTCAGTATGGTAAGAAATAAACATCAGGCTCTCTTGGGGTTCATCAATTGGTCTTGCGTGGTTATCTTATTCTTTGGATGACTTTGGATGACTTTTCTCCTCCCTCCTGAGATTCTGAGAATTAAAACAAATGATCACACAGCCTCTTGCTGCCAGTAATGGCAGGCCATAGTTTTCAAAATAATGCAGTCGGTTGTGATATACATCTGAGGTTCTGAATTTTGGGGAAAACAGGGCCCAACTTTCATTTGTTTTTTTTTAAACAAAGTTTTTATTGTGAAAATACTGTACAGAGGGGTAACAGTTACATGAGCAAGGCAATGAGTACATTTCTTATCAAGCATTTTTGCCTCCTCCTTTGTTTTCCCCCTACCATCCCTTCCCTTCCCTTCCCTCCCACCTCCACAACTACCACCCCACACCACCACCTCCCGCCTAAATTGTAAAGTTTGTTTTTCAACATAGTGTCTTGTACATCTCATTGTTGCAATGGGTCAACCTGCATCCTTATTTAAACATTTTGTTTTTTTCCCTTCCCCTCCCCAAATTACACCAACATCAAATACAGTGAAAACAGGGGTTATACCGTGGGGGAGGGACATACAAAACAAAAAAAATCACATGGTACCTTATAAATACCTTAAAGACAACAGCAAGAAAGAAAAAAAATCCACTTGTGTTCCTATCTTGGGTTTCATTTTGCTTAACTTCATCTTATATGGTCATATGTATATAGCTTTTGATCTTTTTCACTTGTCCCAGACATATACTAGTTATAGCAAATAAGAGAAACCATGGGATCTATGTTTCTTTGGGCCTGGCTTACTTCACTTAATATAATTTTTTCCAAGTCTTTCCTTTTCCTAACAAATGGGGGGATGTAATTCTTCCTGATGGAGGCATAGAATTCCATTGTGTATATATGCCACATTTTCTTGATCTATTCAACTACTGAGGGGCATCTGGGTTGGTTCCATATCTTAGCTATGGTAAATAATGCTGCAATAAACATAGTTGTGCTGGTAGCTTTAGTGTGTTCTTGCTTGTGATCATTTGGGTAAATGCCCAAAAGTGGGATTGCTGGGTCATAGGGGAGCTCTATGTGGAGTCTTTTCAGGAACCTCCATACTGCTTTCCAAAGTGGTTGAACAAGTTTACACTCCCACCAACAAGGTGGTAGGGTTCCCTTCTGTCCACATCCCCTCCAGCATCTGTTGTTATTAGAGTTCTTGATTATAGCCATTCTAACTGGAGTGAGGTGGAATCTCAATGTTGTTTTGATTTGCATTTCTTTTATGGCTAGAGAGGTTGAGCATTTCTTCATGTGTCTATTGGCCATTCTTATATCCTCTTCAGAGAAGTTTCTCTTTAAGTCTTTAGCCCACTTATTTATCGGGCAGTTGTTTCTTTGAGGATTTGTTGTTGGGGGATTTAATTTTTTGAGTTCCAAGTGTATTTTAGATATGAGACCCTTGTCTGTTGTATGGCTAGTGAAAATCTTCTCCCAATCCGTGGGCTTTCTATTGATCTTGCTAGCTATGTCCTTTACCATGCAGCTGTGCAATTTCATGCAATCCCATTTGTCCAGCCTTTCTTTGAGTAGTTGTGTTTCCGGGTCTCTATTAAGAAAATTTCGGAAGGGCCCAACTTTCTATATAATGTCCCAGATGGTGTGATGTTTCTTGAATATGAAGCAAGCTCTAAAAATAGAGCCAAATAATTTTCCTCTCTGTAAAGTCCTTTTTCACAGCATTCAGAGGCAGCTCGGAGGGTTGAAGTAAGTGGTAATCCTCCCATTTCACCAACACCATCAGTTCTGGAGGTCCTGAGTAACAGGAGCAGAGTTCAGCTTGGGGGAGAGGGAGATGTGGGTGGGCTGCATTTTGAAGTCTATGCTGCTTGGCAATAAGTACCTCAGGACTCATTGTCCCAAGCTGTTGGCATCCTGTTTGTCCAAGCAGCTGGGCTACAGGTAAGTATTAGGCTTGCTCTGAAGGGCTACTTAAAAGATACTGTAATTCTGGATACTGCTTGCTTCTTTTTATTTAATTGTAGGAAGACTACATTAAAAAACATATAATTGTTAGAAAAGAAAATTTAAAAGCTATTTATGGTAAACAAAAATGTCTTTTTCATTTTTACCACTTTTCCTGTTTGATATCCTTTCCTCCTGTGTGGTAATTTTTTTTTCAGATGAAATGGAGTAATAACCTGGGGGAATGGTTCTGTGGCATGAAGAACAGATAGAAATGGTTTCTCTCATGTGATTTGTTGTATTTTCTTTGCAGAAAAATTGCAGATCCCAGGAGCAACTTCTTTCTTTCTTCTTGGAAGATATTTTTAGAGAATTACAAAGTTACAAGGAAATGCAATCTGTGGAAGATTTTTATAACTTGTTCAGAAATTGAGCTGCTATGTATAAATGCACAGTCAATGTGGTGGGTTTGAACCTGGAAACTTACCTTAAGACAGCATGGGAAAGCTATGTCCTCACCAATGAGTGGATAAAAGGAGCTTTGCCATTGTTGACTTGTGGTGCAAAAGGAAAGCCAATTTCTAGGGAACTAGCTCACAGAACCACGTCTCACAATATCACTGTTTATTATGTCTTAAAGAATGCTGCACACAATATATTAAAAATAGCTAAGATAGCAAGGAATGGTCTTCAAATGCATTGTCTTTTATTTTATTTTATTTTTGTCAGTTGTGGGGCATCAACTCTTGTTCTGGACACTGTCCCTCAGCTCTTGAGCTCAAGGCTAGCAGTCTACCACTTGAGCCACAGTACCATTTCCGGTTTTCTGAGTGGTTTATTGGGAATAAAAGTCTCATGGACTTTCCTGCCTGCCTGGGCTGATTTTGAACAGTGATCCTCAGATCTCAGCCTCCTGTGTAGCTAGGATTACAGGTGTGAGCCACTGATGCCCAGCTAAAAATATATTTATTGTTATTATAAAGGTGATTTACAGAGAGCTTGCAGTGACATGTCAGGTAATGAGTACATTTCCTTTTGAACAATGTCAACTCTTCCCTTATTTTCTCCCTTTTCCCCTCCCAACCCACTCTTCTACAAGTTGTATAGTACATTTTCAACATGGTGTCAAGTATCACTACTGCATTTGTTCACCCTTTGCCCCACCATTTCTGTGCTTCCCTTTATCCTCCCCCAAACTGATAAACTTACATACAGGACAAATGGAAAGCAGTGACAAAAGAGAAAACAAAACAAAGTAAAACACAAACAACAAAAAATAAACATAATTTTATATGCTTATATCACATGAGCCTTTGTGAGTCTCACCTGAGAATATCCTCCTTTGGCCTCACTGTGTGAATGTTTAGAGTTCTGTATAATTCATCATGTCCAAGTGTAATGTTTTTTCTCTTTTACCATCGAGTGTGTTTACTTGTAGATTTATTGGCACATTCTAGTTTCCACTGATGAGGGAATCCGTGCTTCTTCCATGTTTCTTTTATATTGTTTTTATTATTCCTTCATTGCAGTATGTCCAAGTAACTTCTTTATTAACTTACAATCTCTTTTTCTGTCTTATAAAGATAAAAACTTGTAGATTACTGTTTTTTATAGTTATGTATTTATTTCTTAGAGATGTGCTCATTTTAAGGCATAGTCACAGTCAAAATTGAAAAAGAAGGGACATGTCTTCCCATATAGTAAGTAGCTATCATTATAGTAAGCAATGGGAATGAATTAAAAAGGTAAAAGTGTCCATGTTCTTACCAAAATGTCCACAGTAATAAGAAAGTACATGGGGGCAAAGCCAGGCTCTGTGCCATGGTGACTGAGTTGCTTCTGTGGGCTGCATTGAATATTTTTGTGACTTGGTTTGGGATTTCACAACGCTTCCCCCCCCCCTGCCCCCCCTCCTGCAAGAAGTGTGAAAATAGGGTGGTGATCACTATTGCAATCTTGGGGGCTGTTAGGGAGAGATGAGATTTTTTTAAATCCTTGAGCATCATGCATTGAGCCTTAGAGAAGATGGGCCTTTGTTTTGTAAGTTAGGATGAGTTTTTCTTGTGGTTTCTTAGAGTACTAGTAACTGAAACCCTAGAGCTTAGTGCCCAGGCTAACTCAGTGGAGGATTGACACCTCTTGGTGGTGGCTGACGCCCTCTTGTGGCTAATCAGCCAATCAACCAACACCTTGGGGCTTCCCTTTCACATCCTCCTTAAGTAGGCCATGGTTGCCATCAGATAATTGGTTTTATAAACTATGAGTTTGTGTCTTAGGACTTAACCAACCACCCTATGAAAGGAAGGCATAGGACCATCCTCAAACATTGCTTTAGGGAATTAGGTACTGGGCTTGTGATTAGTCTGACCAATTGTAATTTATTTTGGGCAACAGAAGCGCTTACCAGTTTTGTGTAAACTTATTGAGCATCTGCTCCATAAGGAAACCTGTATTAATAGTCGGCAGTTTAGCAGGAAGAAATGATAAAAATGTGAAGCAGTTATTCACTGAAAAGATGTTTCTAATAAAAATGTGGCAATAAACTCACTATATAAATGTACATAGTCAATATATGAACAGCCAATCTATAGAAATTAACTATACTGATTTTTATCATTATTTTGTGGCATACTTCTACTAACAAAAAATTGTTGGCAAGGATAGGTAAGAATGTTTTCAGAGTGACATTGATCAAGATGTATTCATAAATTGCTTTGTTAAGTGGCAACTCCTTTGTACAACAACTTAATGATAATAAATTTTTTTTAAAAATACTATAAAATAGTGTGTTGTTTTACATGGGCAACAGTCTCAAACATCTTGTATCTTTTGTCTCTCTTGATTACATGATGAGGCTGAGCCTAGTGCCTGGCTTCTACCATCTGGGCCCGTGTAGTTACTTATACTCTACCAGACATGCATAGCCATGAAGTTGATCAATTCCTCCTCTTATTAAGCAATCAATGACTGTGGTCCTATTTTTTCTTCACTCACTTATTTTCCCAGGTAATTTTGTTACTTATCATTGTTCACTTCAGTCTAATGAAAATTTCATTTTAAATTGTGACTTGACAGGTTGATGTTGTGATCTTTATGGGGCATAAATTGACACTATGTTTTAGAAATATAATGTGGAATCATTACAAGATATTTTTCATATCCATCAACTCAAATAATTATGTCATGGTAATTTACTATCTGGCATGAGACCTAGCATATTTTTTATGAAATTTACTTTCAGGTACCGTAACTGGCATACTTTTGGAGCTAGGATCTTGGTAACTTTTGCCTGGGCTGGCCTTGAACTATGAACCTCCCCTTCACCTGTTGCAAAACACACACCTACACAGTTGTATCTCCTCCACTTTGCAATTATTGAAAAAAATTGCATTTATTTTCTCTAGGAAACTGATAGGTAATATTATTTTTTTGTTTTGTCCCTATGTGTACATTTCTATACTGGCTTCCTAGAATAAGTGTGACAGTATTCTTTTCTTTTCTGTTTTATGTACTAGTTATGTAGTTTATGTACTAGTGTTAGATCTTCCTTACAGTCTGATATAATTCATCAGAGAGTCCATATGAACCTGCCTTCTCTTTGTTTTGGAGACTCTATTGCTAGTTTAATTTCATTACTGCTTATAGAGCTAGTTGATAGATTTACATCCTTGAAGGTCAATTTAGTTAGAGCATAAGCATTTAGAATGGTATTTATTTTTCTAGAATTTTGGGCTGATCGAAATGTAAAATGTTAAACTATACCTACTGGTCCTTTGAATTTCATTTGTATTTGTCATAATTTCACTGTTTTTAATTTCTAATGTTATTGATTTGTGTATTCTTTCTTATATTTGGTTGTTTTGGCTAAGGGTTTGTAGATATTGTTCATTGTTTCAAATAACCAACATTTTGTTTGATTGATTCTTTGTACTTTAAAAAATCTCCCCTTCATTTATTTCTGCCCTGATGGTTACTGTTTCTTTTTGCATGTTGATTTGGGGTTTGGCTAGTTCTTGATTTTTCTAAGAGCTTGAGGTAGAGTATATAATTAGGTTATTGAGACCTCTGATTTTTTTTTTAGTTTTATTTTATTTTATTTGTGAACATACTGTACAGAGGGGTTACAATTACATGGGCGGGATAATGCGTACATTTCTTACCAAGAATTGCAGCCTCCTCCTTTGTTTACCCTTCACATCCCTTCCCAGCTTCCCCCCTC
>NW_012267219.1:9962094-9998691 GCF_000151885.1 Dipodomys ordii | reverse complement strand
ATTCTGGTACAGGGTGATATATAAGGATCTAGCTTTAGTTTTCTACATGTAGTTAACCAATTTTGCCAGCACCATTTACTGAAGAGGCTGTCTTTGTTCCATTCTATTGTTTTAGCTCCCTTATCAAAGATTAGATGGCTATAGGTCTGTAGGTTCATTTCTGGGTTTTCAATTCTATTCCATTGTGAGACCTCTGATTTTTTAAAAATGTAGATGTTCATAGCTATAATTTTTTTCTTAGCATTGCCTTTGCAGTATTCCAAAGAGTCTGGAAGGTCATTTTTTTCATTTTCATTTAATTCTAGGAATTTTTTCACTTATTTCTTTGACACTCCAATGATCATTCAATAGTGTTGTATTCAGTCACTTCTCTGAGGGTTTTCTGTACTTTCTTTGCTGTTATTTTCTAGTTTTATTTCTTTCTGTTCTGATAAAACATAGGAAGTTCTTTCAGTTTTCTTGCATTTATTATGACTTGCTTTATGTTTTGAGATGTGATCCATCTTGGAGAAGGTTTCATGGGCTGCTGAGAAGAATGTGTTTTCTCTACCTTGTCTATTAAATTCATTTGATCTATAATGTCATTTCATGCTAAAGTTTCCTTATTGATATGTTCAGGGCTACTTCACTACTGGTAAGAGTGCAAAATTGAAGTCACCACTATGATTGTGTTAAGGTCTATCTGTATTTTATCTCCCATAGTATATGTTTTTATAAAACAGAGTGTGCCCACATGTGGTGTGTATATGTTTGCAATTATTATAATTTCTTGATAGGTTATTCCTTTTATCAACATCAATTAACCTTTTTGTCTTCTGACTTTTCGAAGTCTGTATTGTCTGATATGAATTAACGCTCCCTTGTTTTGGGGTGCCAGTTGCTTGAAAATTTTTTCTAATCTTTTCACTTCAAGCTTGATAGAAGCCAGTGAAGTCAGGAGTGAACCTGATTTGGGGGTGTTGAGGTGAGAAGTAATAGAGCGTGAAGTCAGAGTTTTATAGTCATTTAGCAGGAGCTTTACTGCGATGTCACATTTCCAGCCCTTCTTGCTCTGTTATTTTTTGAGATCAGGTCTTGTTTTTGGCTAGGGCCATTCTGGACCAGAATCCTATTTATACTTCCTGCTGTTGTTGGGATGGTGGTGATGTACCATCACCTTCAGATTTTTCTGTTGAAATGGAGTCTTTCAGGTCCAAACTTTCTGAGCCTGAAATCTTCCTTATTATTAGCCTCCTGTATTGCTGTAGATTAT
The DNA here is from genome assembly GCF_000151885.1 of Dipodomys ordii. Taxonomy (NCBI): domain Eukaryota; kingdom Metazoa; phylum Chordata; class Mammalia; order Rodentia; family Heteromyidae; genus Dipodomys; species Dipodomys ordii. The sequence goes on along the minus strand of NW_012267219.1, from coordinate 9,997,439 downwards.
AGGTGCCTGGCACCCTGTCCAGCTATTTATTGGTTGAGATGGGGTCTTAAGAGCTTTTCCACCTGGTTGCTATCTTCCATATCTCCACATTCCAAGTAGTGAGGACTGTAGGTGTAAGTCACCAATATCCAGCCTTGATTCATTATTTAAATGATTGCATTTTCTTGCCTCTGTTGAATTATTCATTATAATTATTCTGTGTTTTGTCATTTTTTGAGACTTTTCTCTTTCATATAAGACCAGGTTTCTGCCTACCATCATTCTTCAACATATTTATTTTCCAAACATTGGACATCATATATGGACAATTGATCAGAATCAAGATTGATTTCTTTGTAGGTATTTTCATGAAGGCATGTAATATATGTCCTCTGTTTTTTTTGTTTTTGTTTTGTGTTTTTGTCTGTCGTGGGGCTTGAATTCTGGGCCTGAGCGCTGTCCCTCAGCTCTTCAGCTCAAGGCTAGCGCTCTACCACTTGAGCCACAGCACCACTTCCGGTTTTTGGTGGGTTATTGGAGATAAGAGTCTCACAGACTTGCCTGCCCAGGCTGGCTTTGAACCACAACCCGCAGATCTCAGCCTCTGAGCCACTGGTACCCAGCTGTTCTCTGTTTTTATAGTGTTAGCAGCCAATTAATAATTATTGTCTAGACCTAGTCATTCATAATACAGAGCAGAAATTTTTTTAAAAAAATCCGATTATACTTTATGCCTAAGCTGTAATGATCCCACATATAAATAACTATTCAGTTGTCTTGAAGTTATATAAGAAAAGTGGGAGCATATACTTCATTCTTCTCCTTTGTTTGCCAGTTTTCAGTATAAAGAATTGGTTGTCTAATATTCTTCCCCAATGACCAATAGGTTATTTTTGTTGTCATTTTCTCATGGTTTCATGATCAACTCAACTTCAATAATTATAATAATAATAATAATTATTATTGTTATTGTAGAAAGCTTTCTGATTTCTGTAAGATACCTGCATTTTTTTCTAAGGCACAGTCATAGAGCACCATGATAATTGCTTTAATCATTGCCAGGTCTAGAATTCCCAGTGCTGCTGTTACTAATGTCATCTATGTGTTTCTGGCAACATCCCAAGTATTTTTAGCTCGTATTTCCCAATTAGTTTGATTTGGGTAAATCAGTTTAATTATTTTGCTGGTATAATTGTTCAAGGAAAATAAGCTAAATGAGATATATAATCTTTACATATAGAATCTCTTCTAGTTGTGGTATTTAATAACTTAGCCTCTATATAATAGAAGGAATCATTTTAAAGGTTTTTTTTTTTGGTAGTGCTTGAATGCTATCAGTTTTGAAAGAAACCTAGCAGTTGCCTCATTGGAGGTATTTGCCTAGTTGCTGCTGATCAAAGTTGAGACTGAAAAAAAAGTCCCAATAGCTTTCAACACTTCTTCATTTACTTTAATTGACATTTCGAGAGCCTGGAGAATAATTGGTAATTAGAAAGACACATTTTCTCCATATTTATTTTGTGTAATTATATTGAAAATATGATGTCTTAGCAAATTGAATATTTCTCTATTTCTCATAGGCAGCTTGATAAGTAATTTGTATCATCAGTTGCAATTAGCTTCTTAACTTGTGAAACATGGCCAATTAGTCATCCTTGTAATTTAAAAATTTTAAGTTTCAATTGAATGAATTATTTTTTATTATGAAAATACTGTACAGAGGGGTTACAATTACATAGGCAACAATTGAGTGAATTATTAAAGCAAGCAATAAGAAATGAACCAACCATGTCCAATTCTTTCATTAACTACAAAGTCCCAAACCCATGTTAACAGTAATGTTAACTTCGTCATGAGAATCTGAGATTATTCTAAGTAAGTGTAATGATCTGTGATTACCTATACTGTATTAAATAGTTCTCATAGTAATGGGGAATATAAATATTGGATAAGGTTTAAAAAACTTCTGTTTCATACTTAGATGGGTATTTGGGGGGGCTTTGTTGAAATAAAAAAATCTGATTTGAATTAAGTTTTGCAAGAAAGATGGTTATCTAATAGTTCAGTCATCCTGTTTCTCAGGAAAACTGGACTTAGTAAAATCACACTTTCTTTGAATAATGCTATTTGGTTGTTTTCTGTCTGAGTTTACTGTCAACCTGTGTGGTCTCAGTAATTTTGTGTTAATGTACTACTGCCCATACTTTTATTGAGCTGTCCTTTTTTAAAACTGGGTTCACTTTCAAAACAGTCCATGCTGGCACCCTTTTCTCAGCTATTGCTTTACAAGAAATTTGGATAACACGTATAGGATTTCACGTGACAGAAGTCAGGGAATGATATTTCCTTGAAACTCTTTATCTACTTTCTTACAATACAATTATCTCATTATCCTTCAATCTAAATCTTTATCCAACAATTATGTTTTTTTGAGAGAGAGAGAAAAAAAAAAGAGTGACAGGAAATCAAGACCATAATCACAGTAGGTGCCATCTTGGCCTTTGAAGTCAACTAAAATGCTCCCCAACACAACCACAACAAAGTTGGTTGTGAGCCAGTCTGGAGCTGGCAAATAAAAATGTGAGTTCATAAGTATGTTTTTTTCATTCCTCCAGGGTATGTGCTTACAATATGACATAGTATATTATAATAAAACACTTTTCTTTCAAACAGATATGAGGACATTGGGAAAACAAGCTAAATTGTATTATTGTATTATTTATTTACTTGGTTGTTTTAAAACAAAGTTCTAGTCATCACTGAAGTAGGACGTGTTGTTTTCAAAGTTACATTATATCAGGAATCTCTGGCTCTGGAGCAGGAGGCAGATGCTTGCATTTCATTTGCTAGCAGAGTCATTCAACAAACATTTTGTTTATTTATTAATTAATAAAATTATTTAGTACCATCCTGGGACTTGAACTGGACACTGTCCCTGACTCTTTTTTGTTTGTTTGTTTTGCTCATTTGAACCACTTAAGCCACAGCTCCACTTCTGTTTTTTTTTTTTTTTCTTTTTTGGAGGGTAGTTTATTGGAGATAGGAATCTCAAAGTCTGTCTTTCTTTGCTGGCTTTGAACTGTGACCCTCAGATCTCAGCCTTCTGAGTAGCTAGGATTAGAAGTGTGAGCCATTGGTTCCTGGCACGCATTTATTATCTGTAGTTGATGAACATGATCCCAGAATCTGAGAATTCAATAAAGTTGTCAATTAATGTCTCAGTCTTGACAGAGCTCACTATGAATGGCTCAAGCCAGCATCTCTTGGTATCTTATTATGATTGGCTTATAGGATGATGGGCTGCCATGGGTGATCACAACTCGGATTAGGCAGACTGAGGATTTCAGTTGGCACCCGATGATGCTCGTTTAAAATCCTCCCTGTTTTCACTGTATTTGATGTTGGTATAATTTGTGGAGGGGAAGGGAAAAAACAAATTGTTTAAACAGGGATACAGGTGGACCCATTGCAACAATGAGATGTACAAGACGCTATGTCGAAAAACAAACTTTATACAATTTAGGTGGGGTGGGGAGGGTAAGGAGTGGGGGGGGGAAACTGAGGAAGTGGGAGGGAAGGGATGGTAGGGGAAAAACGAAGGAGAAGGCAACAATGCTTGATAAGAAATGTACTCATTACCTTGCTCATGTGACTGTAACCCCTTTTACAGTATCTTTATAATAAAAATATATACAAAAATAACAAAACACCTCTTGCTTCTATTTCTTGGCTTTCAATTCAATAAACATCATTTTATATGATCATATGCACATAGCTATTGAGCCTTTGTGATCCTCTCTTAAGAATATCTTCCTTGGATGCTATTGAACAATGAACTTTACAATTTAGGGGGGCTGGGCAGGGATTGTGGAAGTGGGAGGGAAGGGATGGTAGGGGAAAAACAAAGGAGGAGGCAACAATGCTGGATAAGAAATGTACTCATTACCTTGCTCATGTGACTGTAACCCCTTTGTACAGTATTTTCACAATAAAAAACTTAATTTAAAAAATCCTCTCTGCTCAAATATAGCCTTGGGCCATCATCAACCCATCCCTCCTCTCTGCTTTCCTTCTTCAAGATACAACTCACACTTATATTCTCCTGCTGGAAGCTCTTGGAACTGATAACTGGATTGCCTCTCCTCTGTTTCCTAAAGAGGCTGTTCTTTTAGTTTCTATCACAATCTTGATCACTACAATTCTCCACCATGCTCTGTCCTTAGAAGATGATAAACTATCACTAGTGTCCTGGGACAATTTTCATCCTGTAGATTCTTTTTTGTTGTTGTTGTTGTTGGTCGTGAGGCCTGAACTCTTGGCCTGGGCACTGTCTCTCAGCTCTTCAGTTCAAAGATAGCCCTCTACTACTTGAGCCACAGCAACACTTCTGACTTCTTTCATCTTAGGTGGTGCAAGGCAAGTGCTCTACCACTGAGCCACCTTCCCAGCCCCCTGTAGATTCTTTTATTAATGAAGCAAATCAATACTGTGTGGTAGAGACACTACCTGATACATAGTAGAGAATAAGCATGTAGTAAACATGAATGATTGGATTGGTGAATGATTGGATTGTTGTCTCTGTGTGTCTTACTGCATGACTTATTTGACACACTCTCTATAATTATTTTAGTACTATTAACAGCCTATAGCTTGAGTCAAATCTGCTTCAGTTGAGTGTCAAATCATTCAGATATTCTTTAATCAAACTGCTGACTGTTTTTGTCCTGCAGTCTTGTCAGCAACTGCATACAAAGAAAGGAAATCATTTTTGATAGTTCCTGATTAAAATTAGACACCTGCACAGTGAATGGCAGACTGTCTGGTGAAGTCCAGTTCCAGGGACCCCTTCACATCTCACAATCTCTTTCTATCACAGCCTTCCTGCACCATCCCAAGCCCTGCTTTACCTGGCTCATTACCCAGGATCCTTGAAGATTTTATCCAAACCTCTTCTTGCTATGAATGGTTTTTTATAGAACATAATTATAATCCCTTTCCTGACTATGCATTGAATGTCTGTCTCTCTCACTAGACCATTTTTTTGATTTACAGTGCTTTTGCCTAGAACTAAGTGGCAAATGTAAATATTTGTTGAGTTAGTGAATAAAATATTGACATGAATTAGAAGGTCTCCAAGTTTCTTCTCCCTCTGGCTTTCTCTGCTGCCACAATTTCAGAGGTTGACACGAACTTCAATGCACAGAATGTGCACAGTGCCACCCCCTTTAGTCTTCTAGAATTCTTATACTATTATATGCACAACAATAATTTAAATCAACAATTGGTAAATTCCCCAAATAAAAGGTAAATACATATCCTACTTGAAAACCAGATTACCTAAACAAATGTATTCTTAACTCAAGCACACTTCCAGGTGTCCTGTGGAGAATCATCTTGCAAACCTCAGGGTAGAGTGTCTTACACATCGGGCAACACTGCATCTTAATGAATTTCCACTGCCTCATTCTGGTCCACCTTAGAAATACATGAAATTGGAACCACATTATTTTAACCTACCCACAGATACCAGTTTAGAAAAAGTCAAGCCATGATGTGCAGGTTTCAGACTAGTTTCAGAGCTCCTGTCATTTTTTCCGGAGGTGGAGGCCAAATCATGCTCACCCCGTCAGTCATTCCATGGCGCTGAGGAACGTGGTTCTTCACAGAGGATGCCAGGGAAACTTCGCGTCCCTTGGCCTTTTCCATCAGCCCTGGCCATGGTGGATACTGCTTCTACAGAAGGGAGGTGTTGCTTTCCTTTCAGTGAAACTTCTGGAGTGTTTAGAAACGTACACGGTATTTAGGAACAAAAAGTGAAAGTCCAGCCAAGCAGAGCAAAAAGAGCATCATAAAATCTCAAAGCAGATGGAGAATGGTGTTTTGAATGACTACCCATTATACTAAATGATAGGAATGGATATCTTTGACCAGCGCTCTGAGTTGCTACTAACATGAAAATCAGCTGACTGCCTATTCATTTACTGAAAGCTTACACCACAGTCACAGCTAAGGTAATAATGATGCATAAAACTCATCATTTCTAGCAATTTGGAACCAAGGGAAGAAGACAGATATGAAGACAGTCAATAGAATGCAAGCAATCAAGGACATAGATACAAAGTACAGTGAGGTAGAGGGTAGCCCCATTTTTCTGAAGAGGTAAATTTGAGATTACGTATCATTTGAGACACAGTTCAGAATTACAATGTCCAATAAGCCTTCCTTGATCCCTCCTCCCTAGGCTGGAGTAGATGACCCTAACGTAGTTAATTTCCAGGCTAGCATTAGCAGGATGTACTGTGATTTTTCCACTTATCTCCTTCACAGAGGCATACACTTGAGTCATTCTCAGCACAGTGTCAGCAATGCTTGGGAGAGTTTGCTACATTGTGCGATATTATATAGAGTACATCTATTGAAGTAAACACAGAAAAGAATGGAAGTGAGGCTGGAAAAGGAGAAATAGATCTGAAAGATACTTAGCAGATAACATTACAGGACTTGATGACCAAATAGTTGAGAAGTGATTAGTGCTAAGGAAGTAATTTAGGATGACACTGTATTCTACACACTCACTTATTTGTAATAAGTGAATGAGGACTCTAACAAGGCATTGTGAGATTCTACAATCTTATTTAGGCCCTTCATATGCCTTGGAGTTTGGACTTTATGGAAGCATAGAATCTCATAATTTGAATGCTTATATTGTCAGCGTTACATCTTATATTAACATTTTAACACTACTGCTATCTAGCATGTATGCTGGCTAGGGGAGACTAAATACTTCTCTGGCTCTAAATAATCCTATTGACTAGGAAACTGTGTTAATTTGAAATCTATGCTCTTGAAATTTGTATTTTTTCCAAGTTCTAAAGCTTAGAGGACAAGATGATCATGCTTTATCTTCAACAGGGCAAGCCAATTTGCTTGGGAGGTTAAGAGCTTTGTCATATTGAATGATTGAGGCCACACAGGAGAAAAAAATGAATTAATATGGCCATCCTGATTTATTCTGAAAAAGTGCAAACATTTTGAAGCTTAGAAATTTTTATAAGTAATTAAAACAAGGAATGAAAAACTTATGAGAAACAGACAACCCTAACAATAGTTTGTAAGTCTCCAGATTCCATGTCTGTGAGGGTTGAAATACACTGAAATATAAACTGTAGAGTGGGAAGGATTTGGGCTGTAAGTAATAGAGAATTTTATTCCATTTACCTAAAACACTGAAGGAAATTAGTTATACTATCTAAGATTCAGAAGGAAATTAGTTATACTATCTAAGATTCAGAGAAAAGTTAGAAAAGCATTGCTTAAAAATAAAGGTTCTCTGAACTTTGATCTCTTTATATTGAACTTCAATCTTAGGTGAAATATCGTCATGGAAATGAAATGCTTATCAATAGTAACTAATTGCTACAGTTTGGCTCTTAAATGTCCCCTCAAAACCATATGTTATAGTGTTTGTATAGAACACATTTCTCTGTCATTGCAAAATGGTTTGGTTATTGTTTGTTTGTTTAGGTAAGAATTTTTCCATGGTGAATACTGTGTCCCAGACACTATTTTAAGATTTTTATACCTGTTAATCTATCTAATCCACACAATAATATCATTAATTATGCTGATTGAAGATGAGTATAATGATGAAGAAACTGAAGTACATAGAGATGGAGTGAAGTTACACCAGGTCACATAGTGGCTGACAGGAAGCTGGTATGAGTATTCTGAAAGTCTGGCTTTAGTGTCTGTGCTTTTAATTACCACTTAGCCTGTTAGAATGACTTTCAATTTAATTTAGTTTGTTATATGTTCCCAAGTATCTATTTTTCATTCCTTTCTAGAATCTTTCTCTCCTTCTTTCCTCCCTTTTTCCCTCCCTCCTGTCCTTCCCCACTTTCCTCCCTCACTAGAATTAATTGTCATGACACAGGCATTTTTCCCTAACTTGGTTTCATTATAGGCTCAGCATTAAGAGTAGGATCAGGCCCATGACAGTTTTCTGGAGACAGCAGTTAAATATTGACTGGATGATGTTTGTCAGTATGGTTACCTGATTGTTATCCATTCTCTCCTGCCAAGACAACAAGCTACCATGCAAAATAGATTTTGTTCATCACTGTCTCCTCAGGCTCTTCATTGCCTGAGGTCTTGTAGATTCTCAATAATTCCTGGCTTTAATAACAGTTATTTTCTGAAATGGAAGGGTTACTAAAGTGGGGCTCTTTGGTCATCACTTGCTTTCTTAGGGGTAGAGATCTCTTGAATTCCTAAATCTTAAAAGATGTGGAAGTCAGATAGGTCAAAGAATTCCTCCACCCCTGTCGATGAGGATATAGGCTGGACTTCTTGAGGACATTCTTGGCAATAGTTTAATCTTCCCAAGTGTTCTTGATAGCTCATAATTCATCTCCCATGAGATATTTTTGACCCTTTGGAGAATTTTCTTTATATGGTTGTAGGAGGCAGAAAGAGTAAACTAGAGATGTCCAGCTTAGGTCCTTGTTATTCAAGAAGCTGTGTCATTAAAAAAGATAAAACAAACACACATGAAGGGCATTGAGGACACATCTGTACAATTTCCAAATGACTAGACGGTTGTTATTTGTTCTTAAGATTCCTAACTCAAAACTACCAGCTCTTAATATTTTATTCCATTAGCATCTTAGCTGTATAAAATATGTCTCATAGTTCAATTTCCATGTTCTCAAATATAAAATCTAAGAAGTTCAAATATTACCAAAGTAATATCTCTTCCATTGATTGCACAATTAGCAAGATATAAAGGCACATCTTTAGAAAATGTTCCAGATTTAAAGGAAATAACAGAGTATACAAATAAAGATGTTTTGGTCAAACAGAGGGGCTGCTGATCAGTTTTATAAACTACAAAAGTAATTGACAATATAATATGCTATGGTTTGGATATGACATATCCAAATGTGTTATGTGTTGAAAAGTTTGGTTCCAGGGTTTTTGGTTCATGTAGCAGCATTCAGAAGTGAGACTTTTAAAAAGTAATTGGACTTTATCAATAGATTAACTCATTAATAGGCTCATAATTTTATGGTATTGTTGGGAGGTAGTAGAAATTAGGAGGTGAGTCTAGTTACAAGAAGTAGCTCATGGAGACTGTCCCTGGAAAAATGTCCTTTCTTGCTTCCTGTCACTCTTTCTGCTTCCTGGCAGCTAGCTGTGAGCATCTTTGCTCCTTTATACCCTCTGTTGTGATGTTCTGCCTCACTAAAACCCAGAAACAATGGATCCACACAACTTTGAACTAAAACCTCTGAAACTGCTAGTGAAAACAACCCTTTTCTCCTTTAAATTGTTTTCTTTCTGGTATTTGTCCCAGCAATGAAAAATCTAATACATCATAAGAAAATCGATCAATAGGTTTTATTTAGTCAAAAATTAAACCTTTTTCTTTATGAAACTCTTTTGTAACAAATTCAAGAGGTAAAGAACCATGTGAAAAAGATTATTTAAAAGATTGAGGTAAAAGTTTAGCCTCTTTAATACAGAAAGCATTGTGATGTATAGGAATTTTTAAAATTAGGATATTAAATAAGGGAATGTATCAGGGTTTCTTTTTAATGCCCACAGAATCCTGTGTAGTAAACATAAGTGAAGAGAGAGGAAGAAGATCACTATAGGGTGATTAACAGGAGCTACAATGGACACCAGGACTGGACTCATTAAGACCTCTGAGTAATGGCTTAGACCACACCCTCAGATGGTCCTACTCAATGGGGAGGAATTTAGGGATATTTATTCCCACTTCCTTCAGCCTTGGCTGAGGGTTGCTCTCAGAACATTGATCTCCAGAGGTCCCAGACAGAAAAGAGCCCTCATACTGTAAGAACTGTACATTCCCACAGAATCAGTAGTTAAGAACAGAAAGGGAGGCAGCTCAGAGATACCGGCAAGACATGGAAGCATCAAGCAACCCACCAAAATTTTACAGTACTGCCCTAATTATTTCCTAATAGCGTTTTCATTTTTCAGTGTACACTTTATATTCCTACGTCAGTGTTCATGTATTGGCAAGTTACAATTGTCACAACTTTCTGGGTAGCAAGAAATGTTGACAGGACATGTCTCTCTGGCTTTTTCCCTGTTCCTGCTGAGACAACATCAATTTTATTCTAGAATGTGAATTAGATGAAGAAATGTTTCCCAATCTTTATCTTTTTTCACAAGTTTGTATTCCCAAAGATAAGACTTGCCTCCTCGATTACAGTTTGAAATACAATATTAACACTAATACTTATTGAGCTCTATATAACATAAAGTGCAAGTTAAAACAAAAAGGAAATACCACTACACACAGGCACACACAGAGACAGACCCCAAGAGAGACACATACACATAAGGAGACACCCAGAGAGACATACAGCTCCCTGGGCTGTTGGGGGTATTTATAGGGTAAAGGCAGGGGGGTCTGGCTTTAAAGTTATGCAAAGCTAGGTGCTTTGTCTTTGATCTAATTACACCTGGTGTTAATTCTTGGGGGTGAGGAACAGTATCTGGGTGTCTCTCTTTGAAGGAAGGTTCTAAATATCATATTTCTGAATTGCCTTCACCAGGCCTCAGTTTCCTTACGTTATCCTGCTTCACTTTCCCTAAAATGACTTTTGTTCCCTTAATCTTAAGGGAAGTAGCTTGAAGCTTGAGTCTTTGAATCTCTGGCAGCCAATTGTCATGCCTCATTTTCTCTAGGCTATCATGCCTCATTTTCCCCTACATGACTTCTGTCCCTTAATCTTAAGGGAAGTACATGAAGGAATAGTTCCTGTATTTGCTGCAAGATGACCATACCTCCTTTTTCCCTGGTCTATCCAGCTACAAAAGAACTACTGTATTATCTAGGGATACTACTCTTAGGCACCAAGATTTGGGAACCACTAAGACAATCCTCTAACCAAGAATTAGCCCCAGTGCAGTATGGAGGTGCCATTAATTATCATTTCCATTGACAGCCAAGGCTGTGGTTTTGTATTTAGCACTTTTTCCTTGCGTGGAATAGCGGACAAAAAAAAATGTTACTCATTTAATAATGTGAGTAATCAATGGAACCTGTGGTTACTACTACCATGAAAAGTTTTCTTTCTCAGTAGTAAAGTGTCATTGGTCATTCCTAAGATGTTACACATGAACAGAAAAAAAAGTGAATACTGTTGGCTTCTACATCTTGGCTAGGAAATAGAACTGAGTTCTTCACTTGTGGTTAAAGGCAGGTTACTGTGGTGACACAGAGCATTTTTTCATTAGGAATTGAGATAAGCAGGAAGCTGCAGTTTGAGACGTCTTGTTGGTGAATTTTATGCCTATCTTATTCATTTTGTTTTCAGGTGCACAAATCATGCACACCAAAAGTAATGTCCATATTCCTAAGTAATTTACTTTTTCTCATTTCCTCAAAATAACACATGCTTCGCATACATGTTGCTTCTTTAAACATTTTCCTTTTGTGAAAAATAAAAATCCAGTAGTTTATATTCCTCTTCATCCATGTTACACTAATTTTTTCTAATTTCCTACTGAGTTTGGAAAAGAAGATATGGTAGTTAACCTATTTGTCCTTACAATCAAGTTTTTCTATGATTGAGGAGCCTAAGAGAAAATAATTTAGAGTGGAACTCCAATTAAGAATTTGTCAAGGGGCCGGGAAGGTGGCTCAGTGGTAGAGCACTTGCCTTGCATGCCTGAGGCCCTGGGTTCGATTCCTCAGCACCACATAAGCAAAAAGAAAAAAGCCGGAAGTGGCCTGTGGCCCAGGCCCAGAGTTCAGGCCCCACGACTGGACCGCCCCCCACCCCAAAAAAAGAATTTGTCAAGTATGTGCTTGCAAAGCTGAAGTCTTTGGACAGTCTTTGGACAGTTTACTCACTAGACATCCCTAGATTCTTCCAAAGCTTTGAGCAAGCCAATCTTCTAATTCTTCTCCTACTGTCATTTCTTCCCTACATGGTTTCAAATATCATGCAGTTGCCTTCCACTCTTCCACCAGGACAATCAGGGCACTGTGAGGGACAAAGGTACAGCCCTCTGTAGTCAGGAGGGCTTATTACTATCTGCACGCACTACCCTTTTACCTCATAGTAGCCAAGGTAATATTTGCAGCATAAATCATGGCTTGCCACTGCCCCATTAGAATGGTTTTATCTAGCTAACAATGCCTGAAAGCAGTATTCTGTCTTAACATAGGACAAATAAACAAACAAACACAAAAACCAGTCCCAACCATTATGTATCTCCTGCCACTATGCAGGAATTCAAAGCACATTTGAAGAACCCTGCCGACATCTCAAAGGGAAGTTTGCTATGTCACTATAGGTAATTGCTAGCTTTTAAGGGACTCTGGAAGCTATCAGCACCAATGACCTGGTTTCATTAACAACTAAGTACTGTGAGAGCTCTTACAGATTTAACAAATGTAGCATACTTATATTTTATTTTCAATTCAACTAAATCATATAGAAAAAGACATTTATCAGATGCTTGGTTTGGTTGAATAACTGTTCATTATATGTGTACTAATGACAGAAGTTTTACCCTCTTTTTATTAATGCATATTAGTTGTACAAAGTAAGGGGTTCCATTGTAGTATCTCTCTCTCTCTCTCTCTCTCTCTGTCCATATATATATTTATACACACACATATACATACATACATAATATTATTCGATCATGTTTGCCCCTCTAAGAAATTTTATTTCTTACACATTCTGAAGTATGTCTAAGTATTTCTAGATGAAAATATCTTGAATTTTCTTTAAGATAAACTAGGGTGAAAGAGTGGATAAGAGAGTGGTCTAAGTTTGCCAAATGTTGAGAAAATTTTAAACTGAGTGCTAAATATAATAGAATTTGTTCATCTGGGTATTTTAAAAATAATATTCTAACGTTTCCAACCAATTTAACAGAGATAAAATAGTAATAAAAAGAATATGCTACAAAAATGTCTCTTAGTTCCCAGAATAGCACTGACATGCCTCACCCTACCCTACTCTCCTCTAGCTCTTAGTTTCCGCTTTTCTAACTCCATCTTATCCCATCCTGGCCCTTTTCTTTTTTCTTGAGCACATCAAGTTTCTCAAATGAAGGCCCTTGAACCCATTGTTGATTTGGCCTGCAATGTTCTTTCTCCAGTAGCAATAGCTGCCTTAACTTTGATCTTCTAAGTCTCAGCTTAAATATCATGGCCATACAGCTTGGAAATCTGTTCTAAACACGCAATCTGAAATAACCTTGTTCATACCACCCACCCGTAGTCAGCTTCCATTCCTATTACCTGAATAATTTCCTTCCTAGCACTTACCACATTCTGAAACTACCTATTTTCCTCTTGCTTGAGTGTCTGCTTTCTACTTTTCCATTTACACTGTAAGTTTCTTGAGGGTAGAGTTATTATCTATTTTAATAGCATTAAATACCATCTCAGTATTAGAAAATTACATAGCACGCAATGAACATTATTATATAAATAAATAGCTTGTTGAAAATGAGAAAACTAAGAAGAACCAATATCAGACACCTTGAATTAGTTAATCAGTTAAGCATTGCTCCAAATTAAAAGCCTAAACAATCAAAAGTGGAGTATCCAGATTCTCTGGAAGGAATGAAGCAAGAAGATGACAAGAGTATTTGAAGATGTTCCTTTCAGTTGGCCTAGAGATGACTGTTCATGAGTGAAATCCAGAATCTCCAGAGTGTTGTCATCATGTGTTGAGATATGAACAGCAGATTATCAATTGAATATTGTAGTCAATAAATAATAAATACTACCCTCATCCCATCACCAGTTCAAAAGCTTTTTCATAGAGCAGTACATTACTTCTCCATTCCTTTCACTTATACTTACATCCTTACACTTTCAGAAGTGTGGAATTTTGGGAATCTGATTTCCAGGTATTTAAACTCCTCAAAGAAAATACACATGTGAATGATCAGGACAAATATGGCAAATTTGTATGTGATTTAGCAGGAGTAATAGGGAAGTAATATCTTCCCCGTTTTTTCTTATAAATAATATTAAGTGAAATTTAGAAGAAGATGAACCACAACTCAATTTTTTTGCTGACTTACTCCCAGGATACTTGTCTCAGGTTAAACTTGAGAATATCCTCTTACCTGGAGCATAGCTATCTGACTTGAGGATGATCAAAGTGAATTTCTCTTTCTAAGAGTGCCATTCCCAAGACCAAAGCTAGTGCGATAACATCACCATATTTGTGGTAGACTGGACAGTCTTAGCAAACTTCAAAGGTGGTTGTCTGCTCAGTAGGCTAAAATCATCACCCAGGTCACCAAAATGTTGAATAGCATGGACTAGTCCCATGGGATAATATATGGGAGTGAGTGAATAATAAATTCCAGCCATTCTCTGAAACCTGAAAGTAGCTTAGATTGGTGCTTTGATTTTTAACTATTCATTGCATTAGAAATACTCACACATTTCCTTTTCTTTATTTCAACCACTGTACTATGTAATCCCAAAAATGTTGGGATTGCCCAAGTAGCTGAACTTGACCAATTAAGTATTAATGGACACTGAATAAACAGAAGTCTAACATATGCTACAGGATTTGGTTTGATCTCTTGGACTTCATTCCTTTCACATGAAGGACATGATCTACATGACTACATACTACAGAGTGAAATATGTATGATGTATACCTGAAACTGTTCTACCTGTAGCAGAACAGTCCCAGCTGACCTAGGAACAATGTCTTCTTCCAAGAATTTCATATACAACTCATTTGGGTATCTCACAAACAGCATAAGTAGATGACAGGCTTGTCAGTTAAATCTGAATTTAAGGAATGTCCTCAGGTTCACCTAACTAGTAAGAGAGAGAACCAGAATTCAAGCTCAGTTTAGCTTCTATGTCTGTAATGAAGAAATACTTTAAAAAGAAGATTTATCAGTAATGCCAGGATATCATGTGAGTATCATGTACAAGTAAGTTGTTTACATATATTATGTACAGATACACACTAAATACAATAGTACAGGAAATGAATGGAATTGAATGTCACTGTAAAGTCAAGGAGGAAGGCCATCCTGTGCAGTAATAAGAAATGACCACTTTTCTTTGAGGTATCTTTTTAAATTGATGTTACTCAATTAGTTGGTCATGAAAGTGATTTGTCATTAGCAGCAACTGGTGAATGAACACTAGTAGCAGCTTCTGTGGTTGACAACAATACAGCTTCTAGGGAAAGAAAAATGAGACAGATAAAGCTGAAAGCTAAAATCATCATATCATGAGGTACCACTTTGTTCCCTGTATGGGAACAAAGCATTGAGGTTTCTTTGAGCTTAAGTACTGGGCGCTTTATAATCAAGAGTTATTAGATCCTTCCTGCAAATCCCTGAGCTGGCATTGTGAGAGACAGGGAGATTAAGATACAATGCTTGGGATGTAGGATGCTACCATCTAATGGGGAGGATAACCATAAACCTCAGATGAGGTTGGTTACGTGGAGCTGTCCATATTTGCACAGTGTTCCAGCCTTGGCATCAGCTGTGGCAGCTGCCACCGGGAGAGTGTGTTGACCCCAGTAGAGGGAAGATGCAAAACCAACTGTCAAGCTCTGGTACTCTGCAGATGGTCTACCCATCTTCAGACAAGAGGAAGTACTACCTCTGAAGTCTTCAGTAGAGCACTCTGTCTGGCCTGCTGTCACCTGCTGAGTCTGGCGTCTCTGTGAGTGCCATTGGCACTCAGCACTCTGGGTTCCATGCCCAGGGGGAGATAACCAAGTTAGCTGAGACAGGAGGTGTGACATCAGTGCATGACAGGGGAATGAAGAGCAATTTCCCCCCTCCCCCTACCCCCCTGCCCCTTAGGGTAATCCACAGGAAGAAGATGGTAGTCAGGTCAAACAGGAGTTTGAAACTTCTGTGCTGGGAAATCCAATCATGTGATTGAGAAGAAAAGCTAAAGAAGCCACCACCTTCTGCTCATTGACACAGGAGGTACTACCTTACACCTCGCACCTTGAAGGAAATCCCCGACCACAGACCAATAGATCAGAAGCTTGACAGACTTGCTGAAAAAAGCCACCTAGAAAAAGATTTCAAATTTCACCTGGGTATGACCAAAAAGGATTTCTCAGTCTTGAGTGTTTTTTTACTTTTCAGATGGAAGGATTGAATTTTTTGGTGATCCTACAATTTGGACTCAGGGACTCATGATTACTAGGCAGGCCTTCAATTACTTTGAAATTCAGCATCAGCTAATGCTACCTTGTATCACTTCAATTTCTTCCCTTTTGATATTTTGATTTTTTTCTTAAGAAAAAAATAACATGGAAGGCAAGATGTGTTTTTATTGTTATTCTTTTTTTGTTTAATATGCTTCCTAATGAAACCATAACTGTGACTGGAATTATTAGTTATATGATTCTAATGAGTAAATGATGTTTATAAGTTTCAAATAGAGCAAGTCATATATCATGATTTGGGGATGCTCAATTTAAATTAAATTTTAATTAAAGAAACTGATGCATGGTTAAAGTTGTCTAGAGAAAGAAATCTACTATAATCTGAAAGAAGTAAGACACTGGAAGTAGGAAAAAAGCTGAGAACTTTAGCTTTCTTATCTAACATTGTGGTAATTGTTGCCTTTTGGAATTCAAGGAATGAAAAAAACCTTTAGATGTCAGCCACTACAATTCTTTTGAGGAATTAAGAAAATTATCATGAAAACAAGCAGGACAGTGTGATGAAAACGAACTTTACAACTTTGCAGGGGTGGAGGCTTAGGAAGGTAAGAGAGGGGAGGGAGGAGTTGGGGAGGAAAGGGATGATTGGGGAAAAATAAAGGAGGGTGTAACAACGCTCGATAGGAAATGGACTCATTACTTTGCTCATGTAACTGTAACCCCTCTGTACAGTATCTTTACAATAAAAATATATATATTAAGGAAAAAGCCCAATAGAAACAAAAGGAAAGACAGTAGGATGTCAAAACATCAAAATTTAAAAGCCCGATAAATAGAAAATGAGCAGTCACTTTATAAATCTTTAAATTGAAAAAAAAAAAAGTCTTAAGAAGGCAATCCCCAAAGGAAAACATATGAACAAACATAGTTCAGTGTTATGGTATGTAGGCAAGGAATGGGTTTTAGAACAATGTAATCCAGCAAGGCAAAAGAGCAGTGTGTGAGCAGTGTGTGTGTGTGTGTGTGTGTGTGTGTGTGTGTATGTGTGTGTGTGTGTGTGTGTGTGTGTGTGTGTGTATTTGCTGACCCTGAGGCTATAGAATTCAGGGCTTGGGCACTGTCTCAGAGCTCTCTTTTTCTCAAGGCTAGTGTTCTTCCACTTGAGCTGCAGCTCCATTTCCAGCTTTTTGGTGGTTGATTGGAGATAAGAGTCTCACAGACTTTTAGTGCTTTGAATCAGATCTCAGCCTCCTGTGTAGATAGGATTATAGGTGTGAGCCACTGGTCCCTAGCAGTGTTTATTTTAAAGTATTTAAAATATTTTTTGTTGGATGTGGGGTTTGAACTCAGAGCCTGGATACTGTTCCTGGTGTCTTTTGCTCAAGGCTAGCACTCTAACACTTTGAGCCACAGCTCTACTTCCAGTTTTTGAGTAGTTAATTGAAGATAAAAGTCTTTTGGGGCCTTTTCTGCCCAGGTTGGCTTTGAACCACATTCCTCAGACCTCAGCCTGCTGAGTAGTTAAGATTATAGGCATGGGCCACAGGCTCCACGCCAAAATGACTTAAAATTTTATATAATAAAATGAACCTATGCATTTCTCATTTAGGTAGAAGCTACTGTTAGTTAATATATAGTTTCAGTAGCTCCTGGGTAATGTAACATGTTACCTTAAGTTACATTTGTTAAGCTGTATTAGTTAAGGTAACATGAATATTCTCGAATGTATGATGGCTTTAACATAATTCAGGTTTATTTCTTCCTCATGGAAAGCTCCAAATGCATCTACCAGAGCAATAGGTTGGATCTGAAAAAAATTCATCCTGTGACTTTACTATCTTTGTTGTTTCTACTGAATCAAGTTGGTCAACAGAGAAGAGAAGGGACCACATGTCACTTCTACTCATGGGCTAGAACTCAGACATATGTCCATACATATCTGAGAGAAAATCTGGGAAATGTAGGCAAGCTCTCTGTGCCTGGAAGAAGAAACAGGTTAGATGAATTACATGTCCTTCCAAAGTCTTTTCAGCAGAATGAGCATGAGCTGACTGGGTATGTGTGCAGTCCTTGCACTGACGGTCCTGGTAGTGCTCATTATAATGCTAACACATCAAGGATTTAAGGCATTGTATTAATTCTTTTAAATATGTAACTCAGGAACTCTCTTAAAAGCTCTCATTACTATCATTTTCTCACCCTTCTTGTAACCAAATATCTTCCTTTCTAACAACACCCTAATTTTCTTTTGGAAAAAAGAAATCTTAACACCTTCTAAATGTACAGTCTGAACGGATTAGTAAATCGGAGTTGTGTATGATGCCAGTTAGGAAATCTCAGATGGGAAAAGAAGATCCTTCTCTCATATATTTTTCTAAGACCTATAAGATTCATCCTAAGGGCTTGGTCAACTGATCCATGATCAGCAAACTGATTATAGAGCAGAGTGGTACAAAGATAGGAACAAGAGTGTTAGAATGCTAGGTGCCAGTGGCTCATACCTGTAATCCCAGCTACTCAAGAGGCTGAGAACTGAGGAACCTTAGGAAGCTATGAGATTTATCTCCAATTAACCACCAAAAAGTAGATCTGTGGCTCAAGTGGTAAAGTGCTAGCCTTGAGCAAAAAAGCTCAGGGACAGTGCCCAGGCTTCTAGTTGGAGCCTTAAGAACAGCACATACAAACACAGATGAAAGGAATGGCTCACGCCTGTAATCCTAGCTACTCAGGAGGCTGAGATCTGAGGATGTAGTTCAAAGCCAGCCTGGGCAAGGAAAGTCCAGGATACTTTAAAAACAAATAATTTTCTATTTCAATTTCATTGAAGAGTTGGAGGTGTATTGGTGTGCACTCTGCTTTGAAGGCCTTGTAGAATTCCGCTGTAACCCCTCTGTACAGTATTTTCACAATAAAAATTCTTTTAAAGGTTTTTTTTTTCATGTCCAACTAATTTTTTTTATTGTGAAAAAATGTACAGAGGGGTTACAATTACATGGGCAAGATAGTGAGTACATTTCTTATCAAGCATTGTAGCCTCCTT
This sequence comes from Dipodomys ordii, assembly GCF_000151885.1. Taxonomy (NCBI): domain Eukaryota; kingdom Metazoa; phylum Chordata; class Mammalia; order Rodentia; family Heteromyidae; genus Dipodomys; species Dipodomys ordii. The sequence goes on along the minus strand of NW_012267219.1, from coordinate 9,978,245 downwards.
TGTTTCCCCTTCCCATCCCTTGCAAGCCTCCCCCCCTCACCAAATCCTCCCCCCACCCCCCCCACCAAAGTTGTAAAGTTCGACATGACAACTTGTACTTCTCATTGTTGCAACGGGTCCACTTGTATCCTTATTTAAATGACTTGTTTTTCCCCTTCCCCTCCACAAATTATACTGACATCAAATACAGTGAAAGCAGGGGTTATACTGTGGGGGAGGGACATACAAAACAACAAAGAAATAATCATATAAATGCATTAGAAACAAATACATGAAAAAAAAAACATTTAAATACATATCTTAGGGTTCATTTTCCTAACATTACCTTATCTGACCTTTTCTGCTTGACTCATACATATACTAACTATTGCAAATGAGGGAAACCATGAGGGACCTATGTTTCTTTGGGCTTGGCTTACTTCAGTTAATATAATTTTAAAAGTTTTTTTTTATTGTGAAAATACCGTACAGAGGGTTACAATCACATGAGCAAGGTAATGAGTAGATTTCTTATTAAACATTGGTGCCTCCTCATTTGTTTTTCCCTTACCATCCCTTCCCTCCCATCTCCACAATTACATTTCCCCCTCCCCTGTCTAAATTGTAAAGTTCATTTTTTGACATAGTGTCGGCATAGTGTCTTGTACATCTCATTGTTGCAATGGGTCAACTTGTATCCCTATTCAAACAATTTGTTTTCTCCCTTCTGCTCCCCAAATTATACCAACATCAAATACAGTGAAAACAGGGGTTATAGCATGGGGGAGGGACATACAAAGCATCAAAAAAATCATATGGTACCTTATAAATACATTAGAAACAATATCAAGAAAGAAAAAAACCACTTGTGTCCTTATCTTGGGGTTCATCATCCATGACACTTATCTCCAATTAACCACCAGAAAACCAGAAATGGCGCTGTGACTCAAGTGGTAGAGTGATTGCCTGGAGCTGAAGAGCTCAGGGACTGTGTCCAAATTCAAGGCCCAGAGGTCAAGCCCCATGACTGACAAAAACCACTGGGACAACTGGGCTTGGGAAAGTACATTTGGTATGGTTTGGATATGAACCTAAAGATTCATGTGTCTTTGTCTTTATGTGTCAGTTCTGGGAGGTAGGATCTGTAAGAGGTTAGGCCTACTGAGAGTTTTTAAGTGAATGGTGGTTTTTCACTCTAAAGAGATGTAGGATCTCCTCTTTCTGGCTTCCTTTTTCAAAATGCATTCTATTCCTCCTTCTCTTCAGGGCTCTCATCATTGCCATCTGCCATGAGCTGGGAGAGAGAGCTTTTACCAGAGCTTATGATGTACTGTTTGGACTTTCAGTTTCTCAAACTGGAGTCATATAAACCCTTTTTCTAATAAAGTTAGCCTGTATCAAGTATTTTATTATAGTGTTAAAAAATGGATGGAAAATATACATCAATTTTTTGAGTTCCAGGTATATTTTAGGTTGATGTATATTTTTCACCCATTTTTTAACATTATAATAAAATACTTGATACAGGCTAACTTTATTAGAAAAAGGGTTTTTGCTTTGTATGTACCTCCCCCATGGCATAACCCCTATTTTCACTGTATTTGATGTTGGTATTATTTGTGGAGGGGAAGGGAAAAAACAAATTGTTTAAATAGGGATACAGGTGGACCCATTGCAACAATGAGATGTACAAGACGCTATGTTGAAAAAGGAACTTTACAACTTTGGTGCGGGGCGGGGGGGGGGTAGGAGGAAGAAGGGGGATGGGGGGAGATGGAAAGGGATGGGAAGGGGAAAAAAAGGAGGAAGCAACAATGCTGAATAAGCAATGTACTCATTACCATGCTCATGTAATTGTAACCCCTTTGTACAGTATTTTCACAATAAAAAAAGAAAAAGAAAAATATACATCAATTCTTCTTGATCTTCATAGTCAGAACATTAACAAAAATGGCAAAAATCCTAATGAATCTGTAAGCATTGCTGAATCTTTAGGGAGATTTTCCACCTACCATCTCAGTGGGTCAACCCTTTACAACTTTGTAACTTAGACTGCTGCTTCCTCCTTTGAGATGTTGGATTTGAAGATATTTGCTCCTAGTAGAGAATATTTTGATCCCAATAAAATCCCATCTGATTCATTTTCATTAATTGGTTATTTTTAAACAATACAGAAGATCTTTACAGGTTTTTTTTTTCCTGAAGAAAAAATTTGTGATTACTTTTGACAGTACTAGAGATTAACTCAGAAGCCTCATGCTTGTTAGCTGGTACTCTACCACTTGAACTATGCCTCCAGTATAGCTTTTTGCTGATTATTTTGGAGATGAAGGAGTAATAAACAAGGTCAAATATATGATTATCTTATTACAGAGGTTTTGGACTTAGCCACTAGATCATTGAATCTTAACTTTTTAAAACAACAAAAGTATATTTGGGAATAATTTTGTGCAGTCACTGTAAGGAACATAGAAAAAATAGGAAATCATTTGTATCAAAATGTAACAGTGCTAACCAATTGCTAGTGAAGTTTTAGGTCATTTTCTTTTTCTTTTCTTTTTTTTTTTTGGTCATGGGGCTTGAACTTTGGGCCTGGGCACTATCCCTCAGCTTTTCAGCTCAAGGCGAGAGCTCTACCACTTGAGCCACATCACCACTTCTGGTTTTCTGAGTGGTTTTGGAGCTAAGAGTCTCACGGAGTTTCCTGCCCTGGCTGGCTTTAAACTGTGATCCTCAGATCTCAGCCTCCTGAATAGCTAGGATTATAAGCGTGAGCTACCAACGCCTGGTCTTATTTTCCTTTTCTTAATGTTTTTCTGGATTGTCTGGCTTTCTTTTGATTACAAAGCCATAAATAATTTTTACAATAATTAAAGCAATGGATTGGATTTTTTTACAAGTACTTCATGAGCATGGCTCAGAATCTGGGAACACAGTAATAATGGCATACTCAACATCATGAAGAAAGATTATTTGTGGGACCATAATGAATTCAGAATTCCTTTGCTTATTAGCTTAAGGAAAATGTGAATTTTCAAATGTGATGTATAAACTTGTATGATGAGAGGTAGACTAGTCTCCTTTGGAAAAATGCACATGTTTTTAGAGCATTTATGGACACCAAAGGATAAATTCCATCCTGAAACCATTGGAGAAAAAAAAACTACATCATATGGAAGGTTGAGAACAAGGATGAAGTGTCATTCCTTTCACTATCTTAAAAGTTCTTTTTTTTTTTCAAAAGTCTAGTTCAAAATTAAAGCTTAAATTCAACTTAAAAATTCAAATCACTGGTGAAGTTTGTTAAGTTTTCCCATCATTCAAGTATTTCTCTTTGAATTCTTAAGTATGTTGTTGTCCATACCTCAGATCAACTTAGTCCTTAGTAATATCTTTTTTTTTTGGGGTCCGGTCATGGGGCTTGAACTTTGGGCCTGGGTGCTGTCCCTCAGCTCTTCAGCTCAAGGTTAGCACTCTACCACTTGAGCCACAGCGCCACCTCTGGCTTTTTTCTTTTTGCTTATGTGGTGCTGAGGAATCGAACCCAGGGCCTCATGCATGCAAAGCAAGCGCTCTACCACTGAGCCATCTTCCCAACCCCTCCTTAGTAATATCTTATAGTTGTTATAAACCACAGTCATAGAAACCAAAGTTTAGACATGAGAAAAAACAGCATTCATTGGATATAACTCTTCATTTTAAAGACAATCTAGATGTCAGTTATGGTAATTGTTCACTCAAAGTTGCACATCATGTCAGTAAACATGATGTTTGATGATGCATATGAACTGAGATCTGAATGTTAATATTAGGCCTACTAAGAATAAAAATTTTAATGCTGATATTGGGCTTAATAGGAAAAATATTATGACATGTAGGTGCTACCTTCCATTGATATGTCAGATATGTATTTTTCCTTTGGCCAATAATAAGACCTATTAACTATAGGAATGTGGTGGGAAGAAGCACATAGAGAAGAGAAAGAGTGCACTATCTACAACTGGGAGTAAAGAATTATCTAGGGTAAGTATTGAGCATTTGATAGGCGAGCAATAATGACATATGAACCAAATGAACTGAAATTAAGGTGTAAACAAGTATTTTCACAATAGAATCTTCCATCTTTCTTTGGCAACTCTATGTCAAGCACTCAGTAGGTACTTTAAAATTCCTTTAGAAACAAAAGTTATGCCCTTTACCACATAACTGAGTAAGTAAATAGAAATACAATCTATTAAAAAACAAAACAAAACAAAAAATAAAACTAAACAATAAACCAGCAAGCTATGTTGTGGTGGCTCATGCCTGTAATCCTTGCTACTCAGGAGCTTGAGATCTGAGGATCTGGTTCAAAGCCAACTGGGGAAAGAAAGGCAAAGTTATCCCTAATTAACCACCCTAAAACCATAAGTGGAGCTCTGGCTCCAAGTGGTAGACCACTAGTCTTGAGTGAAAAAGCTCAGGTACAGTGCCCAAACCCTAAAGTTCAAGCCCCATGACTGATGAAAAACAAAAACAGCAATGAAAAACACCACCACAAATCTCTAGATCACCAATGAATGTTCCTATCTGACATAAAGCGGAGACTATTGTAAACTGAGGATTGTTCTGCAGGTCTACAATATTCTTTGAAATACTCGGCAAAGTTGCTCGTTTGGCCCATAAGAAAAATGGAAAGCAGTCATCTATTCAGAAAAGAAAACTCTCACCTATGGGATTTTATGAGTCAAATTGTGGGGCTTCCATTCTATTACGTCTCTTCCGTAGACTCAGCCCGCATGATGTCAGGAGCTTGAGGAGTCGATATCGCGTGGGGGCATGAATCCAACATTGACTCATAGTGAGCGGAAGGAAACTACACCGCTGTCTGGATAAGACGGTTTGGTTGTGAGTGTTAGGGATCTGACTGCAGATGGAGAGGAAGAGAGATACCAAGGTGTAAGATTTGTCTTCTGTGGGGGAGGGACATACAAGCAACAAAGAAATCATCTTATAAATATGTTAGAAACAATAGCAAGAAAGAAAAACCATTTGAGTCCTTATCTTGGGGTTCGTTTCGCCTAACATCAACTTGTCTGACCGTTTCTGCGTGTCTCACACAAATCGAAAAACGAACTTTACAACTCTGGGAGGGCAGGGATGGGAAAGGGAAACAAAGGAGGAGGCAGCAATGCTTGATAAGAAATGTACTCATTACCTTGCCCATGTAATTGTAACCCCTCTGTACAGTATTTTCACAATAAAAAACTTATTAATAATAAAAAATTATACTAAAAAATAAAAAGATTTGTCTTCTGACTACCTCCTCCATTTAGACCAGGGATTGCATGAGATACCCATGACATCTTGCTGATGCAGAATGCATGACCTTAGCCAGTTTTCAGAAAGAAAACTGAACTGCAAAGAAAAAAAGAAAGTTTTAAATCCCCCTGGTTTAGTAATACAGTTATGCCTTGGCTTTTTGAAAGGATATCTTGGTGGTGAATTATTGTGTAGGTTCAGTATTGGCCAGATGAACAAGGTGCGAAACCTCTAGTTTGCATGTATAACATACGTGCTTTACAGGCAACACCAAGAATGAAATTTCTTTTTTTGCAAAGGTGACAAGACAGGAAAAGATCATGAAAGGATATACCATTGTAGTGAGACCACATTCTGAACGAAAGAATTCGTACATCTAAAGGAAAAGAAAACAATAGTAGACTACTCATTTTCAGTCTGGGATGCAAGCCTAGCCCATATAATTTGCAGGAAAGAATATAAAATGAAATAAAATATAAGCCCCTTGAAGTTTGGATTTCTGGGATGTCCAGTCAAAAATTTAAAAGCCTTTACTTTTAGATTTACCATATGTATTTTTTCTAACTTTTTTTTATTACATACATTGATTGTGCAAGGTTTTCATTGAGGCATTTCCATACATGTGTATAATGAATTCAGATCAATCTCACCTGTTCAGACACTTTTCTTATTTTACTCCCCTTCTTAACATAATCTCAGCAGCTTTCAGTATTCACTCTTCAGATATTCAAGTGAGCTGCTCTGCCCACGTTCTTCACCATTCACTCTCTTTGTTAGTCTTTTCTTATCTGGCCCATAGAACCCATCACATTGAAGAAAACTTGTTTTTGTTTTCTGTCATTCTTTGTTTTTCTTCTTAGGTTTTTATTAGGTTTTATTTATTATTATTATTATTTATTAGGTTTTTATTAGGTTGTGTCTAGGGGTTTCTCTATGAGTCTTACCATTTTTTAAGGTGTTTAAGTAGAACAAAAATTCCCAGAAATTAAAGCCCGACTTAATTATTTAACTCATCTATGTAACACATAAGGTAGAGGAACACACAATAATTTTAAAGGGTATTGGTCAGATAGAGGACACGTTGATTAAGGAAAATATTTTAGCTTTTGTTTCAGGACATTTAAGCAGTTAAATGAATGGAAGCACACTGCCTTTTTAGTGTCAATTTACAAATTCAGAAAGTAAAAGAATAGATCATAAACAATCTTCATCATTCAGCAATTCTGTGTTTGATCATTCCATCAAGAGTTATTAAAGCTTGGATTTTAGCCATATGGTAACCAACTCTAACCATTGGCCATATTATAAATACAGTCTTAATATATGCCAAATTTTGAATATGCATTCTTAATGAATGTTGAGGCTACATATCATTCCCTATTATGGATCCTACTACACGAAGTTTCTCTTTCCAGCAACATATTCCAGTGGATAAATAAAAAAGTAAGTAGAGGGTCTGGGAAGTTGGCTCAGTGGTAGAGCACTTGCCTTGCATGCCTGAGGCCCTGGGTTCGATTCCTCAGCACCACATAAGCAAAAAGAAAAAAGCCAGAAGTGGTGCTGTGGGCTCAAGTGGTAGAGCGCTAGCCTTGAGCTGAAGAGCTGAGGGACAGCGCCCAGGCCCAGAGTTCAGGTCCCATGACCGGACCCCCCCCCAAAAAAAAAGTAAGTAGAGATAATTTTTAATCCTTTCTAGAAAAATTGGGATATTTGTTTTAGTGACTCAGAGTTTGGTATTGGTTTCTTAGAACATAAGGATGGCCAATGCATATCTCAAGGATGTGCTAAGTCTTTGTTTCTCTGGACCACATTTTTCTTGGAGAGAGCAGCATTAGTGCTTTACATGCAGCAATGTAATTTCTGTACTCTTCACTTGCTGAATGGGAGCTTTTGATCTCACAGCTATGCTTTGATTTTGTTTATTTGAGAAAATAATTTCTCAAAAGTCTTTTTTTGTTACACATAAAATAATGCATAGAATTGTCCCAGTCCATAGGTATCAGCTAAACACACATAGTATCATGTTTCTAACATTGACAACAAATCTTATTTAATAGAAGCTAGTTTCCTATGGGATGGACCTAATGGCATTGGGATTGGAACTTGATGGCAAATATCTCAAAACAGATCCTTAAGTAAGCTTCCAGATCTATATTTATTCAGTGATGTCCAGAAGCAGATCTCCATGTTGAAGTGCTTAGTGACGAAAAGGATGCCATAGACATAATGAAACAATATCTGATTTGGGAAATTTGTTAAAGATGGGTACAGCCATATATGAACAAACTAACTCAATATGAGACCAAGGGAGTAGGACTCTATAAATAAAGTATAAGCCAAGTGCTAAAGAGGATGTAAACGTAATTTTAAGTGGAAAAAAAATTTGGGAGACCTCATGAAAATGATTTTAGGCAGTACCTGGATGGGTAGATACAAATGAGGACAAAGGAAACTCAGAGACAAAGGAATTGCATGAACAAAGTTCAGAGGTTTTTTTTTTAATTTGAATCATCCAACTTGCCCAAATAACAATAGACAACATTTTATCTACTATTCGAATGATTGCCTGACTTAACATTCAACTGTTAGGAGATCTATTGTGAAGCCTAGTTTAGAAATAAGAAAACTGAGTCACAGAAGAGTTAAGATTCTTCCTCCAGATCTTAGAACTGAACAGCAATAGAGCCAGAATTGAAGTTTGTACATCTAATCACCATATTTCAATGTACACAGTGCAAGAAGAAATGCAAGATGGATTGGAAGTAAAGAGTAGAGGGAATTCTGTGCTCTCCTGAATATTTATTATTTATAAATAAATTGCAAAGGGAAGGAATTCTGTTGTTCTTACAGCTGAGAAGAAAAAAAGAAAGAGTTAAAATTTTCTCTAGCATTAATGATTATTTGAAACAATTGATTTACTAGAGCTTTAGGTGCAATAGTCACAAATGGCTACTGAACATTTGAAATATAGCTAGTCTGAAGTGAAATTGCTGAATGTACAGAAAACATACTGGATTTTAAGGATTTAGTATGGCACACAAATGTAAAATATCCCACTATTAATGTGTATTGATACACATTGAAAGCATTCTGAATATGTATAATAGTTTAAATTATTTTATGTGTTTCCTTTTACTTTTATCAATAGGAATGTTATGTAATTTAAATTTACTTATATGGTTTGCAACATATTTCTACTGGGCAGTGTTGATGTAAAGCAATTTGAAACTTGTGATAGATATTCTACTAAACTCTGATGAAGGACTTCCTCACCACATTGGGTTTTTAATCATATTCTTTCCTTGCTTTGTGGTGATTTGCAAGAAAAATTGAAAAAGGCTTCCCCTTTGTAAAAGTTTTAGTGGCCCCAGAATTTCCTTTTTTACTTCTTCCCAACCACAAACAAATGATCAGTGTGCTTTTTGGATGAGGAGTCAATATTTTACAAGAGCAAAGGGGGGAGATGCAAAAAGGAAAAAAATTTCCAGACCCTGAAAGGTGTGAAGTAAAAGTGCTTTCAAAGAATCCCACAAGAATGGTACAAGTGGGAAAATGGGTCTGTCTCATCATCTAGTGGCCTTAGGAATTGAAAGGAAACTTTAACTACAACACCAAAATGCCACAAACCATAGTTATTAATTCAGACTAACTAGCATCCCTGACTATCTGTCACCATCTCATCTTGAAAAACTTGTGAAAATACGTAATCCTGATGAGCTTCAATTGGGTATAAATACCAGCAGCAAAATGAGATGCAGTACATTGTTCTGATCACCAGCAGATCAGCAATTAGAAAAGAAAAATCAGCTAAGGCCTTTTGACCTGGTTGACAATATAGGAGCTTCTGATTTTAACTCCTTCAGCCTGATTCCTCTAAAAATGAAATACACAAGTTGTGCCTTAGTTCTGCTGCTCTGCATCGTTTTGGATTCTTCAAGCTGTTATGACCAAGACATAATTTTTAGAGAAATAGACAGCCTAAAGGACTATTTTGTAAGTATGACTTTAAAATAATATTTGGCTTGTGATTAGAAATAAGTATATGTTGCTTTGTATCTTGATAGGCCACTATCTCCAATACATGGTCACTTTGAAAAGATGTAGTGTTATATGGTTTGTTGTAGGTAGGATGTTTCTTGACTGAACACTGTACTCATTGACTTAACCATTTGCCCAATTTTCTACAGAGAGTTAGAGTACATTCTCTCAAAATATGGGCATAATATAGTCATAAAATGTAATAATATTGATAATTTTGTGGCGAGAATCCATTCAGTTGTGATTAGTCAAGGAGTATATGTATGAAAAAAATTGATTTGCTTTAGGTTCTGCTTTTCAGACTACAATTAAAGTGACAGTAAAGAATGAAAAGTGTCACTGAAAATAGTAGTAGGAAATAATTTATCAATTAAAAGTCAAAGGAACTTTAGTTCTTAAAGTTTGGGTTAAAAAAAAGTCACTCTCAAAAGGTGATTTTATAATTCTACCTGTGAATTATTCTTGAAGGCATTCACTCACTGAGGTTTTGTAAGTTAGGATTCTAGCTTAGGGTTTACTTTTTTATTTTATGAATTTCTTTTTTGCTTTTTATTTGTGGGTAATGAAATTTTTTTAATTTAAAACAAGTTATTATTTGTCCAAAATTTAAACTCTTATTATACTATTATAATAATATTCATACACTCATAATCAATTTTATTCCCACAGTATAAATCAAATCTCTCTTAATACACATATATTTGGAGCTATATTTGAAGCTGACATAATACAATCCTGTACCAGAATACAGGGAGCTGTTATAGAAATCTGTATCATAGGGGGGAAATATCTTATAGATCTTATAGTGGGGTGGCTTTGCTGAATTTTTTAAAAATTATGTTTGAAGTATTTTCTTTATCTTGCTATAGTTATTTGGGACACTTGAAGTGCCATGAGCCTTGTTGAGTTCATTTGTGATAATGCAATTTAAGGATTTTGTTAATGAATAATTAAACTGAAAGAATGTAATAATCTTTGGTAAATCTAACATAAAAGCTTAGGTGGCTCAATGGTAGAGTGCTTGTCCTTGTATTCATGAGGCCCTGGGTTTGATTCCTCAGCACCACATAAGCAAAAAGAAAAAAGCCAGAAGTGGCGCTGTGGCTCAAGTGGTAGAGCGCTAGCCCTGAGCTGAAGAGCTGAGGGACAGCGCCCAGGCCCAGAGTTCAGGCCTACAACCGACAAAAAAAAAGAAAAGAAAAGAAAAAAAGCTTATTGCAATACACATGGTTATCGCTAAACAGAAGGGATAAGAAGGAAATCAGTGACTACTGTCAGACCTCTGAGTTCAATGTAATGACGTACATTTGTAGGACATTGATGTACACTTAATGGACACATTATAAAACAATTTTCTTTCCTTTCTCAGAATGCAAGCGGTTCATATGTAGCAGATAAAAAGCCTCTTTTCAAAGATATTTGGAAGAACTGGAAAGAGGTAAGCTGAACATGTGGCTGACTTTCTATTTGTTGATTTTTCTTGGGGCTTATTGACTGATGGAAAAAAAAATCACGTATTCTCTTTGTGCTCTTTTCTCCTAAGGAGAGTGATAAGAAAGTAATTCTGAGCCAAATTATCTCCTTCTACTTCAAAATCTTTGACAACTTAAAGGACAACCAGATCATCCAAAAAAGCATGGACACCATTAAGGAAGAATTATTCATTAGGTTCTTCAACAGCAGCACCAACAAACTGAATGACTTCAAAAACGTGATTCAACTTCCGGTGAGGCGATATGAATTCTTTGGTTTCATTGCAGAGGAATTTGTCAGAGCATAGTTCCCAGAAAGTAGAAATCATTTGCTTAGGGGTTGCTGAAGCTGTAAAAGGAACCCCGAGCTAAAACACTCCCTGAAATAATTCCATGTGTGCTCTTGAATGAACTTGTCAGGTCTGCATGGCAATCATTTAGATTTATTGGTTGGAAGAACACAGGCTTTAAAAACCATCACACACAAGATGGCCAAGTCCATTGAGGAGGAAGTAGGTGACTCAGTAGGGAGGCTTATTGAGAAGCAGTGCTCTCATGAAGTCTTGTTTATGTGGTGGAAATTGTCTTGCTTTGGACAGGAGGCTGAGTGTCTTAGTGGAAAGAGCAGTGGGAGGAGGTGAGAAGATCTGTGTTCACCTTCTAAATTGGCCACAAGGAACTGTGACCTCAGATGAATCACATGCCTTTCTAGGGCTTAATTTCCTCATCTTGAAAGAAAGTTGTTGAGTTAACTATGGGCATTTTGTCATTTCCTTTGTGATCTCCGGTAGCATTTCTACAATGCTACACAGAGAAAATGAGAATGAGAGAAAAGAAAGCTTTTGAGAGGACTCTAGAGGTATCCACTAACAATCATTTTCTCAGTTTATGCAACTCAATTTACTTTGAGGAGAAAAATAAAGGTAGAATTTCTATCTTATGGAAGGAGAGTTTGGTTAATACTTGCGTACAAGAATCCTTAGGCTTCCTTAAATCATTAATTTATGGCTTCTAGAATCTGAAGGATAAAAATTTAAAGTATAAAGACAAATCCTGTTTCCAGAATTTTATCTAGAGCACTAAGGCTTCCAAATCCTTTGACTTTGATATAAATGGACTCGACTGAGACGAACAGGTGTCCTTGCCTGATTTATGCCCTGAGAATTAGTGCCAGCTTTCAATATATCCATGTCTGTCTCTCATTCAGGTCTAAGTCTAAAAGGAGAGATGGGAACAATTCTCCTTGTGTCATAGGCTAGACAGTAAGGAAACACTTGTTCTTAACCCAGAGTCATCTCTGTCTTATTGTTCAGTCCTGGATAAGTCTCTTAGATTCTTGTTGATGTTTTGAACATGAAAAAAAAGTTATTACAAGGCAGAGTAGAAACTTTTTTACTCCATGCAAACTAGACCTAGAAAATTTTTTAAAAATCTTGATTTTTATGTCCTACAAGCTCTAAGCCTCCTGGTTCATGATTATTGTCTTCTTTTGCTCAATTGAAAACATATTTTATATATGCTATACCCTTTACCGATGAGTTCTGCAGCCTAGAAATTCCCTAGTCATTCATGGCCACAGTGTTTCCATCACTGAGAAGAAACATAAATGTAAATGACCCCAATTGTTTAGAATGAAGAAATGTAATTAGTGTCATTTGCTGGTGTAGAAGGATTATATAGAAAAAAGGTGTTGTAATTATTAATTGTAAATGTTCTCTATCAGTAAAATGATTATTATCATAAGAATATAATTGGAGTTTATTTTGAATCCTATTCTGGAAATGATGGGATTGACCTAATGTGGAAAAAACAATTGAATTCTAGTTTTCACTGTATCAGTCTCTCACATGTTGGTGAGAGTATCAGAATCACCTGAGGAACTTAGTGACCACATGACAGCAAGCGCTTTCTTCCTCACGAACTTGGATCTTTAAGTTCTTTGTTAGGTCTTCAGATTAGTCTGCTACACGCCAAAGCTGAGGAGCATTGCCTGGAGAAGCCATTGATATTGCTACAGATACTAACCGATAAGCGATACAGCTGTTAGGCCTCCTCACCAATCTCAACATTACTTAGATGAGAAGCAGAGGCTGAGACAGGTTAAGTGATTAGTTCAATGTCACTGCATGGAGAAGTAAACCACACCTATTTTTCCCCTATTCCACTGCAAAGCTCTTTTCCAATATATAATTCTGAAAATTTTGCAGCAGTAAAGTTAGACATATGATCTAATGCACCTTATTCCCTATTATTGCACACTTGAAATTTAATTGTCCTTTTAGCTTCAAGTGCTAAAAAAGTGAATATTATATACTGAGTAAATATATTACTACTGAGAATCACATTAAAAAATCGATTTCCAGTTTTATTGACTATTTATATGGGAATTTTACTAAGAGACAAATTCATCTTGATGGCTTCCACACCTAAAATTATTTTTTTACGTTTTATTTATTTATTTATTTTAAAGCCACAAACACCATTAAATCTTCACAATGATAATCATCATTATCTAAAGTTAACTTTATTGTTTTGTTTCCTATTAGGTAAATGATGTGCAGATCCAACGCAAAGCGATGTCTGAACTCACCAGACTGATGACTGATCTGTTACCAAGATCTACCCAAAGGAAGCGAAAAAGAAGTCGGTGTTGTTTTGGGCTTACAAGCCGTACAAATAAGGGTCATCCCGCCAGCAGCTTTTGAAAAATTTAAGTCTAAATCTATTTATTAATATTTAAAATTATTTATATGGAAAACATATTTGTAGTTTCGTTAACTACAGAAGTATTTATAATTGCAACTATTATGTAATGAAAATGCATATCTATTATTATATGTATTATTTATAGTTCCTGTACCCTGTAATGATTTCATTTGATGCTTTATCCTCTTTGACTAATTAGCCAAGATAATGAGGCTTTGTCTTAAGGGCCAATAAACAGCTGACCTAAGCCAGACTGTGTAGGTTATGCATTTGTTTCATTTGATAACAGACACAAAAAATACTTGCAACTGAAATGACATCATCTAGCCATTGCCTATCTGAGAACTTCTATCTGCATTCTGAACCACTGTTTTCAAGGTTTGTCAGATGGCACTTGGATGTGTCAAGTAATATGGCCTATTCCCTGATCAAACTAGCATCTAAGGAGATTTCAGGCTTGTTGCTCCTGACTATGATTGACAGCTGTGACCTCATGCAAATGGAAAGGAACTCACTTCTTTAGTTAATTGTTACCTAATACCTATGAATAAAGTAAAAGTATACTTCCATAGTCATGTGGAGTCAAGTTTTTTCCCCCTTACCTGGAGGACTATGGTAATGACTGACATACTAATGAATTAGAAGGAAAAATGTCAGTTTTAGTTTTGGAAATCTAAGTGCTGAATTAAAACTGCATTAAATGTGGTATTTCTCTCCCCTGGGAATTTGTTGTCTTCACTGATCAGGATGGCAGCTATTTGCATCATATAAGCTATGAATTTGATTACTCCATCATTCAATACATAATTCTTTTATGGAAAGTAATCAAATTGCTTAGCTTGTCACAGAGATTTATTTCTAGTTTCTCTTTCACTTCCTGTCCTATCTTGGTATCCCTTCTCATCTATCTTGGAAAAACATCACTGGATTTGAGACAGTGTTAGTTCTAGAAGAGGAGTAGGCTGGGCCTGGGTTATACCACTGCAAGTAGCATAACCTTTAATGGCTTATTTATATTCTCCAAGCTCCTATTTTATCTTGCTGGAGAAAAGGAATAATTGTGTTTTCCTTATATATTGTAGTGAGAATCCATTCTGTCAATCAAAATGTATTTATTTAGTCAACAAAAAACAGAAATCTCTGCCCTTGTAGAATTTGAAATGGAGCAAGGGAGAGATAAACAATAAGTAAAACACAAAATATGTAAGTAAATTGCATGGTATGTTAGAAAGTGATTGGTCCTATGGAAAAAAGTAAAACTAGAGTAGAGCCAGATGAGGGAGCTAAGAATGCTGTGAGTTGGAGGTTTAAATAGAGTGATTATAGTTTTCATTGGAGAGAAAACATTTGAGGAAGTATGCATAGGGACTTATTCCATTTAGAATCCAGGCAAACAAACATTTGAGGAAGTAAGTATAAATACTTATTCCATTTGGGAATCCAGGAAAGGCAAATACCCTTGTAAAAGCTCTGAAGTGGAAATTTGCCTGTTGGTAGACAAAGACCTAACAGACCCTTTATGGTGGTCCCAAAAGATGGAAGGGGAAAATAGCCACTGGACGAGAACGGAGGTAAAGCAGTACCTTCAGCGGAAAGTCACTATGTCTTTTAAGTAGATGGAAATTGAGCTTAAGATCAATTTTGATTAGTTTTGCACACTGTATTCCTAAAGATCCCATGAGCTGGTATAAGACAGGAGGCCATTAAAAGGAATATGACTAGGAATGGCTTGGATTTCTTATAATCACCAGTATAAGCAAGGATAATGGATATAGTGAGATGATTTCTGCTGGCTTTGGGGCAATAGAGTCTTGGGAAAATTAAGAATGTCAAGGTCAGAGGAGATTAGGTATCTAGAGCTTCTTGCTCAATGATTTGAACTTAATCTTTCCACAGGGTAGAAAGAAGTAAAGTCATTCATATGAAGGGATGTATAATTTTAGTCCTTGAAGATAATCAGAGGTCATTATATTGACTATTGATCAACTGAAGTGACAGTTCATGAGATGTGATTGAAAAAATCTTTAAATTTTTCGAGACAAGATTTTTTTAAGATGAGGTCAATTTTGACATGACTGTTGCTGATGTAAAACATTGGTAATATCGCTGGTTAGTATTTAAGATTTATTGATGTAGACTTTAAGGTATCTACAGCTGGAAGGGTACTGTGAGATTGTGTGGGCCATGGAATCAGATCATACCTTAGGGAAGGGATTAGAAAATTTCATTGCTTGTGATTTAAGAAGTGATGAGGTAGGCAGTAGAAAATGAAGCTCCAGGAGACATTAGTGTAGGGCCAGGTTAAATGTTCCCTTCTCTCTGAAGTAGGTTTCAGTTGGGCATAGACATGGAAATATAAGCTCCAATATGTGGTGTGCAGCTCTTTCAACCATAATCCACTGTTGTTAACAAAGTCTTAGTGGTACCCTATGAAGTATGTGGAGAATGTTCTATCATCCTTCAACTAAATCTTAGTATTTTAGAGGGGCCATGCCTCAGAGTTGTAATCTTCACAAGTATTTCTTCACAAATATATCTTATTTTATTTATTTATTTATTTTTTTTATTGTGAAAATACTGTACAGAGGGGTTACAATTACATGGGCAAGATAATGAGTACATTTCTTATCAAGCATTGTAGCCTCCTCCTTTGTT
>NW_012267219.1:9933716-9959489 GCF_000151885.1 Dipodomys ordii | reverse complement strand
TGCTTTGAAGGCCTTGTAGAATTCTTCTGTAAAACCATCTGGTCCTGGACTTTTCTTAGATGGGAGGTCTGTTATTGCTGTTTCTATTTCAATGCATGATATGGGCCTATTAAGATGATTTAACTCATCTTGGTTTAGTTTTGGCATGTCAATATTTGCTAGGAAAAGGTCCATTTTTTTTTGTCAGTCATGGGGCTTGAACTCTGGGCCTGAGTGCTGTCCCTCAGCACTCTACCACTTGAGCTACAGTACTACTTCTGGCTTTTTCTGCTTTTGTGGTATTGAGGAATTGAACTCAGGGCCTCCTGCATGTGAGGCAAGCACTCTACCACTGAGCCACCTTCCCAGCCCCACAAATACTTCTTTTGATACAGCTTTGGGTGAGACAGAAAGTCTAGAAGAGGCTAGAGTAAGCCAAACATTCTTCCCCACAGCTGCAAAGTAGCGCTTGTTTCTGTACACATTTTGCAAGAATTCATCTTCCTTTTCACCTATCAAATGGAAAGGACTCTCTTTCTAAGATTTTTGACATTACAATCTGGTGTAATCCCCATAGGTAAAGCCTATAATGGCACTAAAACATTAATATCAACTTAGCACTTTCTCTAGAGGCTTCACATGGTATCAAAGAAAAAAATGGACAGTTTAATACTCCGATATTTCCATTTTCTAAACTTTCTCTTCAGTTGTGTGGTCACATGGGATAGGGCATTTGGCTGTTTCTCCACAAATACACTAGTTTTCTTTCTCTACCTTACAAGGATTTCCTTCAAGGACTTACAGGTCCTTCTTGTTTTATTATACATAGTAGTTTCTTTGTTGAGGATTTGACTAGAATAGAATCTATTCCTTAGGGCTCAGCCTCTAGTTTAAGGCTTAACTGATCAGTTTCTCCAGAAGCAGACTCCTCCTACAAAATTTTTGCTACTTAGACTATATATTTATAATATATATAAAACATATTATACACTGTATTATAAACATATACATTTTATATATTATAAATACATATATGTTTGTATATAATATATATATTTTCACTTGTTTTAATTACTTTTACATTTTTCACAATAATTTTAGGATTTAGGCATGGTTATTCTGCAAGTACACTTGTTTGAAAGACTTGAAAGGAATTAAGACATTGTGGCTTGTCTGTTAGATGAGCAGCATCTTAGTACTCTAGATGATGATATAAGGCAAGAGTCTATCCTGCTTTGCTTCCCTAGAGTCCGAATCTGTCTGCTGCTCCATGACAGAGCTTCTTTTTGGTCATATGATTATAAAGGCACAAAAATGAAAGTGTCAATAACGTTGACCTCCTGCTGTACAGCCACATCAGAGAAACAGTGACATCCTAGGGTCGGTACTCCTGGGCTTTGTGATATAGTACAAGTGAGCGATAAATGATCACGTGCTGAAGAGAGGAACATCTCATTTTTGATGTCTCTGTAAAATTGGGAGTTCATAAGCCAATGAGGAACAGTAAATAAGAAAGCACTGGCCAAATTCTTGAAAGGCAGACCATGCCCTTTAAATCATAACTATAAGCATCACATTTTTATTAACATATTATCAAAAATCAGTCATTAGCTTTCCCACCATGACAAATGGTCCAGTACTTGAGTTTGAATTCAATGTCTCTTGCAGGTATTCTCACTGCTGAGCTATTCCTCTAGCCTTGGTTTTTGCTTATTATTTTTTAGATAGGGCCTTGCTTCCAACCTAAGCCCCTGAATGGGTAGGATCCATCTATGTTGGGCTTCTCAGAATAAATAATAGACCCAAGGTATGTATCAAATTCTTGCTTAAGAGTCTGGTGAAATTTCTTCTGCCAGAGTTGGCTTTGAACTGTGATCCCTAAAGTCTCAGCCTCCCAAGCAGCTAGAATTACATGTATAAGCACCCAGCATCCAGCTTCTTTTCTTTATTTCTTCTCTTCTTTTACTTTTCCCAGTGTGTGGTAAGCACTATTTCACTCTACTTCTAAGAGACCAATATTATTAGCTTCCAAATATGAGTTCTGAGTTTGTGGTATTTTTTTCCTGTGCCTGGCTTATTTCACTTAACATAATGTCCCCCCCCCCAGCTACTTTATGTTGCCTTCAATAACAAGATTTCATTATTTTATGGCTGAATACTATTCCATGGTATGTAAATACTTCATGGTAATAAATATGGGAATGCAGATACCTCTTTGATATTCTGATTTCCTTTCCTTTTGATCTATGCCCGTCCAGTGGTAAAATTGTTGGATCATATGGGAATTCTGTTTCCTGAGGCACTTCCACATGTTTTCTGTAATAGATGCACTAACATATCCCTTTCAACAATGTATAAGAGCTTTCTTCTCTCTATATCATCACTTTCATGTGTTAATTTGTATATGTAACATATTATATATGCATAAACATAATGTAATACATATATACACATAACATTGCACAGGCATGTACACTTATATCACAAGCTTGTATATATACATACATAAACACCACATTATATGAAACATATATGTATATAAAATGTGTATACATATATGTATATGTATATAAAGCATGTATGATTCATGTAAATATAACATGAATGTATATAACTCTATACATACATACATACATACATACTTAAGAGTTATTTCAAGATGGAAGTCTACTGCCACAATGTACTGCTATTATTCAAAGAAATTGGGCTGCCTGCCCAGTCTTGGCCTGGAACCTCTAGAATCATGAGTTAAAATTAATATTTTCTCGTTATAAGTTAATCACTTCAGTTACTTTGGCTTAGTGACTTGAAACTGATTAATAAAATGAGAAGCCCATCTTGGGTAAGTTGGAGACATCAGAAATTCTAGGTGAATGAAACTTAGCTATCTTTGATTTTAGCATTAAGTTTAAGGATTATGACCAGGGTAGAAAATGCTGAGTAATTGGAAAATGGCAAGTAGAAACTCTGAATCAGAAGTTAGGAAATCCCCACTGTCAATTTCCTTAGGCCACCCTACTGAAGATGGATCAGATGCAACTGAAATGACCACACCCCAAAGACCTATCAGTCTGTGATGATCAATCCTGGTCAATTTATGGAACAATAGTGAGTGCAGTTTGTCATAATATTGTCAAGAGCAGCAGTTGCTTACATAAATCCTTTCCTTATTTTATTTTCATTCCTGAATCAGTACTAATAAATTGTGTCAGAAAAGCAGAAGACAATTACTTAGAGAAAGCAAAAATAAAGAATAATGCACCATGCGTCATTGAGCAACCACAGTGTTTCAGAAGTCTGTGAGACTTTCAACCCTGGTCTCAACATATGAGACTTGGCACTTTCCCAAGGCTTCAAATGATCAGACTCTTTAAAGCATGTGCTTAGCAGAAAGAAAGGAACTGTCTTGTTTAATTCTGGCTTGGTTCCTGCTTAGGTATCATTGTTCAAGTATTTCAGATGGTTGCTGCTTACTGTAGCTGTAGCTGCTGCTATTTTATTCCCACTGCCTGTGGGCTCAAGTTGGATGACACAGAATGATAAGCCAGTCCTGGAACCTAGAAATACCTGCTGGCTAGAAACTTCCCCTTCCAGTAATGAATGGGACAGCCATCCTGACAACTAGAAGGATACAGTGGAGGATCACTTCAAGGGATGCTATTTTTGAAGTGAGAAGAAACTGAGCTGGGTTCTATACCTATGAGATTTTTTTTCCTAATAAATATTTTAAAGGTCACATACCTATTAGTATATGAATGTTTTTAACCACGTAGGTTTCAGTAAAATCAGAATCAAATGCTACTAAGAAAACTAGTTTTTGTTAATTACCATGAGATTTGCACCTAAGGAAAATTATAGTCCATGAGTCTGACTGGCTTGAAGATCTAAATGGCCCAGAAGGCTGTGCCAGAGAAACCACACAATGGTTTTTTTTAACCCTAAAATATGGAAATGTTTTTATTTTAATCTTTTTCCTATCGCAAAGATGAGACATAATGGTGGTATAAAAAAACTGATTCATACACGACTCACCAAAACAGTTTGTTCCAGTGAAGAGATACCCTTGACAACACTGAGACTTCAAGTATGTCTAGAGGCAAAGCAGTTTGTAGTATGCTGATCAGGAAGACTGGACATTTGCTTTCTACTTCAGATCAGAAACAGTTATTGGGGAAATGGTAGATTTTAAACAGAAGGCTGGAAACAACTCCTTATGAGTGAAATAAGAGGGCCTTTCTAGATTTATCCTGTGGAGTAGTGAAGAAACAAGAAAGCAAGTTAATAGAGGAGTCATAAATCAACAAAGGGTTAAAGATGCTTTGCTTGGCTGCAGTATCTTGGACCCTGGAGAATGCAGTTGGATGTGGCAAATTACTTCCTATCTCTGGGGAATCAATTTGGATTTTTACAAAATTATCTGTGAAATGCAGCTGTAAAGTGTATTTCCCACTCCCTTATCTCTTCTGCTTCTGCTGTCCTCAGAGTTTTGGTTTGAAAAAGTAAGAGGACAACAGTAATCACTAAAAATTATTAGCATAGTTCCTGGAACAAAATTAGCACTAAGTGAAATCCTTTATTATTAATCAGTTTTTATTTTAATGGAGTTTTTATTTTAATGGAGTTTTTATTTCCATAAAATAGCATCTTAATTAGCATGTGATAATTGGTGATTAATTGGGGTAGTAACAAGTATAATAATAGTATCAAACATATCATTTGGATTTTTTCTGTGTGCATGTACTTACTATTGTGAATTAGAAACAACATTGAGTCCTTTGCATGTAGCTCAATGAGAGAAATATTACTAATATTTCCTTTTTATAGTTAAAGGAATGAAGGCTCAAGATCACACCATAAGTAGCACGACCAGAGCTCAAAACAAGACAGCCTGACTCCAGAAGCCATACTTTCCTCCAAGACACCTTATCTGAGAGAAGAGGAACCTATCAGAAGCTGAGTGACTTTGATAGCTTCTTTGGAGTTGTATTTGACAGAAAACCCTGGAAAAGAAGAAATAAGTGTCTCTTATGGAATGGATAATCCCTATATCTAACCTAAGTTGTAGCAGAGCTAGTCTGCAGGGCCAAGGGCAGAGACAACCACCACTGGATTTTGCTCAGAGAAAAAGAAACTGAGAAGGATTTGGCAGTCACTGCCACCAAAAGTCTCCAATAACCCTGGTTATCACTATGGGATTCACAGCCTCAATCACTTAGGACTGTGCGATCTTTGTCAACATTAGTCTAACCTGAAAGAGGAGTCAGAGACTCTACACCTGAAACCTCACTAGTGCTTGACGTTTTCTACTTAAATCAGTAACTAGTTGAACCCTTCATTATAGGGGAGGGTTGTATCCACAGTGAAAGTAACATGTAATATCTTCAAGACATAACCTCTGTACCAAATGTACAGAGTCTATACAAACCAACAAGAAACAAACATAAAAACCAAGAATATAATACCACCCAAAGAACATTGCTTAATAAAGGATTCAAAATTGTTTTAATGAAGCCTCGTGAACTTCAGGAAAATACAGAAAAGCAATTCAGAATTCAATGATCTATTATCTGAAAATGTATTATTAGAGGAAAAAGGGGAAAGGCAGGAAAAGGAACAAAAAAACTTAGAAGATTTATGAGATGGCATAAAAGTAGCAAATATTCAAATCAGAGGAGTTTAAGAAGAAAGAAGAGAATGATAAAGGGACAGAAAGTTTATTTAAATTAGTACAAGCAAGCTGGGTGCTGATGTAATCCTAGCTATTCTGGAGGCTGAGATCCTAGGATTAAGCAAAGCCAGTCAGGGTAAGAAAGTCCCTAAGACTCTAATATCCAATTAAATACTCAAACCCCCCAAAGCAGAGCTGTGGTTCAAGTGGTAAAGTGCTTTCCTTGAGCAAAAATGCTCAGGGACATCACTCTCCTACCTCCAAAAAGAAAAATCAGAAAACTTTTCAAATCTGGGGCAAAATATAAATACTCAAGTATAGGAAAGTGAAGATTTAATCCCAGGAAGACTACACTAAAACATATTATAATCAAACTACTGGAAAAAAGAGATTCCTAAAAACAAGAGAAAAGAAGCAAATGGCATATAAGAGTAAGGAAAGCAGTGATATTCTCAGCAGAAGCCTTATAGGTCAGGAGAGTGGTACAATACTTTCAAAATACCAAAAGAAAAAAAAAGCCAATCAAGAATATGTTACCCAGAAAAGATGTCCTCCAGAAATAAACAAGAGATGATTTTTTCCCCAGAAAAATAGAAGCTAGAGGAATTTGTCACCATTGGATTACTAATAAGAAATGTTGAAGGAGTTTCTCAAATGGAAAGAAAGGGACTAATAGGAAATTAATTATCAACATAAAAAATGAAATTATCAAACTCCTTGGTTAAAAAAATAAGCACACAGTGAAATTTAGAATACTCAAATTGTAATTGTGGTATAAAAATCACTTCTATCTTTAGTATAAAAGCTAAAGGAAACATTTACATTGAAGCCAAGCTTTCCTGCATGCTAAGCAAGAATTCTACCAGTCTGCCACATCCCTGGCTCCACATTTAGCTTTTGTGTGATTAAATTTAAGTTATCAGGCTAAAATTGTCTCTTAAAACTATAAAGTGTTTTATATAGGCCTCATGGTAATCACAGAGCAAAAGTATTAAACAAGTAGACAAAATACATAAAACAGAACATTGCTGGTTCAGTCCAGCAGACACTGTGTTGGTGAATAAGGATTGCACATGCTATAATATGTTTATATCCATGGAAGGCAAGGAATGAGTTTAATTCACAGACATGAATGAACTGCAGAATCTTCTCTGTCTTCCCCTTTTAGAGGGTCAGAGAGTACATGTTTGCTAGAAGCCATTTCAGTTGCAGATCAAAACACGTATTTCAAGGGGGCAGTTAGCCAGATCTCAGGAGGCAGTAAGATAAGTACATAAAGACATTCATCCTGACTTTTGACAGGATTACTACAGAAATTTAAGCATTCACAAGCCCGAGTCTTTAGTCAAGCATAAGATAAGCAATCACACAAGCAGAAATTTTCTGCTGACACCAGGCATTCTCCATGCACACTGACCATTCACACATCCTGTGCACACTCAAAGCTCCCACAGGGCTCTAGGGTTCTCAAAGGGAATAAAAACATATCTCAAAACATAATCACCTAATCACAAAGGCTCTGGTGAAGGATGATGGCAGATGGCATCATGGGGGTTGATAGCACTTGTGAGAATCAGAGGTCATATCACCAGTCCAGAATCCAGAGAGAACCAAAGGCCAGTTCAGCCTTTTATAATAACTTGTTTTTGCTAGAATGGATTCAGGATCCCTATATAACTGTCCTAAATCTTCCCAAGCACAATATGCCAACAACCCAGGCTCTACCTTTTAAGATTTCTTCTATGTCTACAATGTTAAACTGAAAATCTATCAACACTTGGTTGACAAACTACATCCAAATTTGGAACCATGTAAGATACCCATTCTTCCCAACTTCACTTGGGACATGATCCAGGATAGGGCCCTATAGACTACAAAACAAATCTTAAAACATTTGAAAAGATCAAAGTCCTATCATGATTTTTTGTCACATGATATAAAATTAAAAATTAATAATGAGAAGTATTTAAGTAAATTCACAAATAAATAAAAATTAAGCAACATACTTCTTAACAGTGAACTGAAGATGTTGAAATAGAAAGTTAAAAATATCTTGAGACAAATGAAATGAAAACATGGCAAATCAAGTCTTAAGAGGATATAGCAAAAGTAGTTCTATGAGGAAATTTTATAGCAATGTATACCTAAACCAGGAAAGAAGAAAAATCCCAAATAACCAGCCTAAAGTTACCTCAAGGAACTAGAAAAATAACTGAGACAGTAGAAAGAGGGAAATAATAAACTTAGTAAAACAGTAGAATGGATCAACAACATATTTTTTTGAAAAATAAACAAACCTTTAGGGAGAGACAGTAAAATATACAAACCAAGACTTCAAATAAATGAGGTTAGTTATGAAAGGGGAAATAGTACAACTGATACCTCAGTATTGCAAAAAAATTCACAAACTATTCACAAACTATAATTCAGAAACTATTATGTAAAGAATAATACACAAGTAAACGGGATACCTAGGAGAAATGGAGACAGGAATCTCTTGGATTTGTTTCCCCAAGCTGGCTTTGAACTCCAACTTCAAATTTCAGCCCTCTGAGAAGCTAGGATTACAGGTGTAGCATCCAGGTCTCTAAGGAATATTTTTTGTTTGCCTCTCACTATAAAAGTAGATGATGTAAACAATATCCTTCATAACTGCCATTTTTTAAAAAGATGACAAAGGTCTGCAGAATGACAAAGATGCTAAATAGAAGTTTGATTAAAAAAAATAGCTATTCAAGCTATTTTCCAGGAAATAAAAATCCTCTATACAGCTGAACGCCAGTGGCCCACACCTGTAATCCTAGCTACTCAGGAGACTGAAGTCTGAGGATTGTGATTCAAAGCTAGCCTGGGCAGGAAAGGCCCAGAGATTTTTATCTCCAATTAACCACCAGAAATCGGAAGTGGTGCTGTGGCTCAAGTGGTAGAGCACTTGCCTTGAGCTGAAGATCTCAGGGACACTGTCCAGGCCCAGAGTTTAAACTCCCGGACAGACAGACAAAAAAAAAATCCTCTATACATCTTTCTGACTGAATCTTTCTTATAAAATATTTATGTATCACTAACCTCCACTTCCTAATATATAGTTCTTGAAAAGATTTGAACTTTTTTCTCTTTTTTCTCTCTTCCCTCCCTTCCCCTCCCCTTCCTTTCACCTCCTCTTCTCCTTCCTCTCCCTTCCCTCCCTTTCCCCTCCCCTCCCCCCTCCCCTTCCCCTGCCTTCCCTCCCCCTCCCCTCCCCTCCCCTCCTTTCCCCTACCCTCCCCTTCCCTTCCCTTCCCTTCCCTCCACTCCTCTCCCCTCCCCTCCCCTTTCCTCCCCTCCCTTCTCTTTCCTTCACTTCTTTAATGCCAGGGATCAAATTTTGGGCCTTAGGCAAGCACTCCATCACTGAGCTACACCCCAAACCCATAAGGTTTGATCTTAATCAAAGTGTTATCGTTTTCTTCACCTACCTCAGGACCACTTCAAAGAACTTGCTTCTTTATCTCCTTTTTTTTTTAGAATCAGAGGCTAACTATATAACAGTGGTTGACTGAAATTTACTAGGTAACTCAGGCATGTACATATCTGGCCCAATAAACATTATTCTTAAACTCAATTACTGCCACTCTTTTTTTTTGTCAGTCGTGGGGCTTGAACTCTGGGCCTGGGCGCTGTCCCTCAGCTCTTCAGCTCAAGGTGAGCTACAGCGCCACTTTCGGTTTTCTGGTGGTTTATTGGAGATAGAAGTCTCACGGTCTCTCCTGCCCGGGCTGGCTTTGAACCGCAATCCTCAGATCTCAGCCTCCTGAGTAGCTAGGATTACAGGTGTGAGCCTCCAGCACCCGGCTAATTACTGCCACTCTTTACCTATAACTAAACTTAAAATTGTAGGAGAGCAACTATATTTTCTTTTAAAGAATTCTATTCATCCAAAGTTAACTACGCATCTGCATAATCTAGCACTGGAACATACTTTGGTGATATTGATACTTCTCAGAGGCAATCCCTGCCCTGCAGAAATTTCTAATCTAGGGAAAGGAAGACAAGTATATAGGTTTATATATATGCACATATATGTGCAAGATTAGGATAGATTGTGGTGGGACGTGAATATGATAAGGGTGAAAAGTTAAAGTTTGAGGCAGTGACCACTTGTTGCTTGTTTCTGTCTAGCAAAGCAACACATGGTGGTAATCCAAACACCTGGTTGATTGTGTGCCTTTGTAAGATCTGCAAATCCTTAGCTTGGGCCTCTCCTCCTAGGCTCCGCTGTGTCAGAGTGTACGATAAGGCCCGAGCTGCAGCCCGTTTAAATAAAACAGCTGTAGAGTCTGAATCTCAGTGGTCTTCTTGGGGGGGGTCCTGCGACCATGGCATAACATATTAGTGGGGGCTCATCCAGGATACCCCCCAAAGACCCCCGAGACCTCAGACTCCAAAGGTAAAACAGAGCTGTCTTTGTTAATTTGTCTTGTCCTGTCGTTTGTCTGTTTTACTTTCCTTTTCCCTTGTGAGGACAGCCGCTCCGATTAGTAAAGGGTTGTCGAAGCGGACATGCTTGCACGACAACACTGGAGGAACTGGGAGATGTCCCAGATCCTCTTGTGGGGCACGGGTAACCCTGCCGTGTGGAGGGGGGGGTCCTTGGAACCCCACCGTGTGGGGGGGTTCCTTGGAACCCCACCATGTGAATTGTGGGGCAAGGGCTGGTTGGGTGTTAGGCTGGAACTGACCAAGAGGGCCTCCTAACCCAGGCCCAACTCGCCCACTGTGGATCCGCTCCTTCTGCTGTGGGGTGTGGGTGTGGAACCCCGCCATGACAGGAGTCAGCGGACCAATTCAGGAGATCTCCACTTCATAAGCTTTTTTTTTCCGTAACTGTCAGGCCTGCATGTGTCTTGTTTGTACTGTTTGTTGTTTTTTGGACTGAACAACTGATGAGACTGGAAACCATGAGCACCACTCCATCTAGCCCCCTAGACTTACAAAAAGAAACAGAAAGAGGAAAAGAAATTGTACCACCTGGTTTTTCAGGGAGATAACTTGGAAGAAAAATTTTTCCTCCCCCATACTCCCCTTCCCAGGTTCCTTTTGCAGAACCTGAGAATGATCAAGAGGAGGAGGGAGCTATAAAACCCTCGGCACCTGTCCTTAAAGTTTCTGAGGGGCCAGTCACTTGATGATGCCATGGGATCAACCCCCTTCTAGTGCAGCTGTTTTTCCCTTATGCTCCATAGGTCCTGTGGATGTGCATGGTCAACAGCAATTCCAATATTGGCCATTTTCTACCAGTGATCTATACAATTGGCACACCCAAAATGCCCCCTTTTCTGAGAAACCCTAGGATTTAATTCGTTTGCTTGAAACTATTCTCTTTACTCATCAGCCCATTTGGGATGGTTGCAGTCAGCTTTTACAGGTCCTTTTTACCACCAAAGAGAGAGACCGTATCTGAGAGGCAGCCCGGAAACATATCCCTGGCCCCACAGGAGCACCCATCATGGATCCTGCCCTGATTGCTGCCTATTTTCCTGAGATCCAACCAACATGGGACTACAATATGGTTGAAGGTAGGGAGTGACTCCTCGTCTACTGCCAGGCTCTGTTGGCAGGTCTCAAGGTGGCGGCTCACCAACCTACTAATATGGCCAAGGTTTATGATGTTAGACAGGGAGGAAGTGAACGTCCGGCAGCATATCTTGAGCGGCTCATGGAAGCTTTTAGTCAATATACCCCATATGATCTTGAGACCCAGGAGTCAGCTCAGATGATTATGTTTGCCTATATAAATCAAGCTGCACCAGACATAAAGTTGCAGGCTCTAGACAGACTTGGTGAAAAGCCTATTAGGGATCTAGTAGCCGCGGTGGAAAAGGTTTACAATAAGAGAGAGACAGAGAAGCAAAGACAGGAAAGGAAGGACAGAGAATGTGAAAAAAGAGACTGGGCCAAGGAAAAGAGGCCAGACTTGTTGGACTTGCCACTATCGCATGCCGAGCATACCTGGTTCACAGATGGCAGCAGTTTCATTCGAGAGGGAAAAAGGTACACGGGCAAGCAGTCTCCACGGACACTGAGATAGTGTGGGCAGAAGCACTCCCCCAGGAATGTCTGCACAAAGAGCAGAACTAGTGGCACTAACAAGAGCCCTACAAATGGGAAAAGGGAAGAGACTAAACATTTACACGGACAGTCGGTATGCTTTTGCCATCGTGCATGTCCATGGAGTCATTTACCAAGAGAGGGGGCTGCTGACAGCTGAGGGAAAGGCTATGAAAAACAAAAAAGAAATTTTAAGCCTTCTCCAGGCCTTATGGGAACCAGCAAATATTGCCATTATGCACTTCCTTGGCCATCAAAAGGGAACTGATTCAATAATCAAAGGAAATAACTTGGATGATCAGGCAGCTAAGGAGGCGGCCCTCCAGCCCAGAGCGGAAGTACTGACTCTAGTAGACCCAGGGCCACGAGCTTTGCCTCCTGAGCCTCAGTACTCCCAAGACGACTTGGAGTGGATAAAGAAAATTCCCATGGCCTATAAACCCCCAGGCAGAGAAGAAAATAAACACTGGTGGAAAACTGGTGAGGGGAAGCTTATCTTGCCATAAAGATTGGGCAAGGGGATTCTTAAGAGAATCCATCAGGTCTCTCACATGGGAACCCGAAGAATGCAGGACTTGCTCCGACACTCAGAAGTAAAAATTAGGCAAGGAAATCAACTCATTGAGGACATTGTTAAACATTGTAAAGCCTGTCAGCTCACCAATGCCCCCAATCAACCGTTTACAAAAGGAGCTCGCCTCCATGGAGATAAGCCAGGGATGTATTGGGAAGTAGACTTCACAGAAATTAAAACTGGAATATTTGGATATAAATATTTGCTAGGTTTTGTAGACACTTTTTCAGTATGGGTTGAAGCCTACCCAACAAAGCATGAGACCACGAACGTCGTGGCTAAGAAGATCCTGGAAGAAATCCTACCCAGGTATGGTTTCCCATCCACCATCGGGTCGGACAATGGACCGGCCTTCGTCTCAAAAGTAAGTCAGGGAATAGCCGCAGCACTGGGGACGGATTGGAAATTGCACTGTGCTTATAGACCCCAGAGTTCAGGGCAGGTATGAATCGGACTCTAAAAGAGACCTTAACTAAATTGGCCTTGGAGACTGGTGCAGACTGGGTATCGCTCCTTCCTTTTGCCTTGTTTAGAATAAGAAATTCACCCTATCAGCTTGACTTTAATTGCTTGCTGATTTGGATGATACTGAATTTCTGTGAAAGCTGACAATTTACAGCTGGTGCATAAGAGTATGTGGCCCCAGCTTAGAGCATTATATGATTCTGCTTCTATTCCTATCCCCGATTTGTTTAAACCAGGGGACTGGGTGTTTGTTCAAAGGCACAACTTAAGATCTCTGGAACCATGGTGGAAGGGACCTTACATGGTGCTACTGGCTACACCTACTGCCCTTAAGGTGGATGACATTGCTGCTTGGATCCACTGCTCCCATGCCAGACCAGCTGACCCCTTTGCCCTGGACGACCATGGGGAAACATGGGAAGTCTCCAAGCATCCTACCCAACCACTCCGCATATGCCTCAAGAAAAGAAAAATGGGCTGATTGTTATTGGTATACTCATTGAAGATCAAGAGCTGTTGGAGTTTAGTTTTGGGCCAGAGACACAAGATTGTGGCTCAGGACCATAAGTCAAGGGGGGGGGGAATGAAAAGTTAACGTTTGAGGCAGTGACCACTTGTTGCTTGTTTCTGTCTAGCAAAGTAACACGTGATTGATTGTGTGCCTTTAGAAGACCTGCAAATCATTAGCTCGGGGCTCTCCTCCTAGGCTCCGCTGTGTTGGAGTGCGGAGAACCACAGCCCATTTAAATAAAACAGCTGTAGAGTCTGACTCTTGGTGGTCTTCTTGCGGGGGGGGAGGGGGGCCTGCGACCATGGCATAACAAGGGGAAAAATATTTAGTGCTCAGATTGATTAGGTGAGGCAAATGGAGGACCTGAGAGACATAGCACATTAGGTTTCCTTCTTTCCTTTCCTGGAGTCAGGCATAACACAAATCCAAGAAAAAAATGGCATTCTGTGAAGACTCAAGGCAGAGAATTTTATTTCCACACTTTTTCGTTTCAATTAGCAGTAGAAGGAGATTTCATTTTGTCATGTCCACCTATGCATACAATATATCTGGATTAGACTCACCTCCTCTGCCACTCTCCCATATTCCCATTCCCGTCTTCCAAAATCAATCTCAGTAAGCTTCCTTGTTCTATTCGCACACATAGACATGCACACACACACCACACACACACACACACACACACACACGTGATTTTTGTTTGTTTGTTTGTCTTACTCTCCTTCACCTTTTCTAGTCCCCTTCTCCTCTCCTACTAGTACCTTCATTCTGGACAGAACCTGTTTGACATGCTTTGACAGGGACTCTTGTAGCATGATTACATTCAGGAAAACCAAAGAAGAAAGCCATCATGGCAGTGATGTGAAGTCTTATTACTGAAGCACTTTCAACAACCTTCCCTGTTACCTTGTGTGAAAGGAAGTGAGTGAAAGTGAACAATATGTTGGACCCAGAGGGAAGAGAAGGGAATGTCCATAAAGGGGAGGGAAGAATTCAGGAAGAGCTGCCAGGAGAGGTAGCTTTAAATGCTGAGGTTGGAGGATTCTTTCTTACTAAATCATGTGGACCCTACGAAATCTGGAAGCTAATGACTCAATAAAAAATTCTCCTTTTCCCATAGTGTTTATGAGTGTTGAGTAATTAAGTGTTATGTCTCTTCCTCCTGAAGACCCTGCCATTTTGCAGACACATAGAGTAGAATGTATAGCAGTAAGAAGTTAAAGGAAATTACGCATTTCTTTGTTTCTTAATAAACTTCTTAATCCTCTGTCTTTAATCTCTCCCTATCACAGTCTAGAGTCTGGAAGCAAGCTCTAGATACTTTTTATTTTGGTTCCCTCTGTCAGATTGTTCTCCTGATCTTTTTAATACTCCCAAATTAAAATTCCATGATGTGATTTTTATTTACCTATAAACTTGTATCAGTTCATTTTCTCATAGACGTGATAGGACATCTGGTAGAAACAACCTAAGAAAGGAAAGTTTTATTTTGGAGCATGGTTTCAGAGGATCCAGTCCATGTGCTTGGGGCAGAAAATATCATGGTTTCAGGGAAGTGTGATAGAGGAAAGCTGTTCACTTTAATGCAGACATGAAAGAGAGAGAAGAGGGGACTGGTAACTCAGTAGAATCTTCAAAGATTTGTCATTAGTGATGTACTTCCTCCAGCTCTCAGACTTTCTTTAACCTCCCAACTAGCACTGTCAGCTGTGGACCAAGCAAGCCTTTAACACAGGAGCTTATGAAGAACATTTCATATTCAAACTGTAGCAGTTCCACAGATTGTTTCTCTTGTTCCTGAATTCTACCCACTACAGGACTGTTAGAATTATTGATGTTTTCACTACTAACAACCATGATCCTTGCAAATGTCCTGTCTTCTCATGTCCTTAACACTCTTCTTCCAGGGATCCTGTTTTCTATACCATTCTAGTCAACTATTTTCATGGTGATGTTAGACCTCATCAACAGCTATTGAGGCACCTTCTCTTGAACAATGATAGTGAGAAAGAAAGATCTGTGTGTCCTAATTGCTTCTGAAGTGTCCTTGTCTCTGGTTGCTTCAATGAATAGAATGAAGAAATATACAGATAGATATTGCATACACATACATATATGTGTATGTGTTAGTAACTATATCTATCTAAATATATACTAAACATGATTAGGGATTCGTGTTCTAGCTTTGAAACATTCCTTTCTAAATTGTTTCTCCAAAAGTGTGAAATTTTCCTTTCATGACCTGAAATATGTTTATATTGTTCAAAATTACTATTCAATAGGGTAATTTTGGGATTGTAAACTTCTACCCCTATGAGGAACATTTTTGATCAACTAGAGTACAATGTCAAAACTCTTCATGTTTTAAGTCTTATTATAATATCTTTTCAAAACAGTTTTCCAAAGTCACTTAGATAGTGCCTACGCTCATTCAATCCTCCTTCAGTGTGCTTTTTATTCACTTGTAATACATTCTATCTCTCCTCACCATCTGTTTTTCCCCCATCAGCACTAGTTTTGTATGCTTTGAGAAGAAATTTTTTTTGGGGGGGGCAGCGCTAGAATTCAGGACCTGGGTCCTGTCTCTAGGCCTTTTGTGCACAAGGCTGGCACTCTAACACTTGAGCCACAGTTCTACTTGTGACTTTTTTGGGTGGCTAATTGGAAGTAAGAATCTCTGGACAGCTGGGCATCAGTAGCTCATGCCTGTAATCCTAGCTACTCAGGAGGCTGAGATCTGAGGATTGCAGTTCAAAGCCAGCCCCAGCAGGAAAGTCTGTGAGACTCTTATCTCCAATAAACCACACAGAAAACCAGAAGTGGTGCAGTGGCTCAAGTGGTAGAGTGCTAGCCTTGAGCTGAAGAGCTGAGGGACAGTGTTCAGGCCCAGAGTTCAAGGCCCATGACCGACAAAAAAAAAATCTCATGGACTTTCCTGCCTGGCTGGCTTTGAACCATCATTCTCAGATATCTGCTACTTGAGTAGCTAGGTTTACAGATGTAATCTGAGCCACCAGCAACTGTCAGGAAGAACTTTTTGTCATTTTTTTCCCCTAGAGTTGAAACTTTGTTAGAAATTGAGCTTTTCCAGAAAAAGGACACTTGAAATGATGTGTTTTGAGGCAAACAATGATCATTATAGGTCCTAGGGAATAAGACTCAGGCAAGTTTTCTGCCCTCCCATCAACCACAGAGTGCTATAGAGGGAAGAACAGGTGGACAAAAAGTAAGCTCTAGAAGAAGAAATTTCCCACTGATTTTGTATAGCAGGAATGTTTTGAAAAAGCCCTAATGAGTGTGATTCGAGCCACTAGTGGATAGCTGTGGTACTGAGCCAGAGAAAAGAACAGGAGCACAGAACGAGAGGGAGGGGTGGGAGAAACAAGAGAAGATCCAGCTGCAGTTGGACACAGTGGTTTTTAGCTCAGGAGACAGCTCTGCTTTAGACTGAAGATCTGAGGCTTCTTATTCTCCAGGTAGAATCAAAGGTCTTAGAAGCAGTGGAGATCATCAGACAGTGTGTATAGAGCGAGAAAATGGGACCAACTGCAGAATCTACAGTTACAGAAGCATACAGAGACAGAGAGACAAGAGGGGACTGTCTAGAGGTAGCTGAGTGTCAGCAGAAGTGAGAATGGAATCATAGAGACAAAGGAAGAAGACTTGGCCAGTGACATGAGATGTTGGAAAAAAACAAGTCCCGAGACTGGCAACCAGTTCTCTGATTTTTCCAATCTGTGGTCACGGGTGAACTTTGGTAATTACAGAAGAGACATAGCTCTTTTGTCTCTTCTTTAAGATGTGGAGATGCAGTGCAGCTCAGTAGTAATGCTAGGAAAATACTGGAGGTTTTTTTTTGTTGTTGTTGTTTTACCAAGCATTGTACATACACTGGCATTTCATGTTTAGTTTGTGGTCCACTAAGATCTTCTGACTTATTTTAAACTTGGACAAGCCAAGGTTATTCTACTCTGATTGCAGATAATGAATTTTAAAAGGTAGGTCTTTAATAGTGACTTTTTAAAAAGTACCTAATTTGTCAACTTTCCCCCCAAAGTTACTCTGAAACCTAATTTCATCACCATTCACTTTATTGCCTGAATTTCTCCTTTAGAATCAGAGATGGAGGAATTCCTGTTTCTTTCCCATGTTGAAAGCAAGAATTGAGTTCATTTTCATAAAGAAATTAAAATCAAAACAACTTTTTAAAATGAATTTGAATCTTACCCAGAAGCCAATTACACAGAAGCTTTTCAAAGCAATGGAATTGTGAAAGAGTAAATGATCAAAACACATGTACTGTGTAATGCTGGAGTTCCAACTCCTCAAAACAAAATTGTCATTATAGTGTACTTAGTCAATAGTGACCTGTACGTTTAGAAAAGTCTTTGATACAAGACTACAGACTTAAATTTGAAACCAACATTTTATTTTTTGTCCTGAATATTCCATTCATTGATATGTTGCACATTAATTTACAACTTTTTTTTGCTTTCCCAAGGACCATGAAACTGTGATTATAATCCATGAAACATGAATTGTTTTCATTTTATTTGTGGGAAGTGCTTGTTAGTTAACTTTGAGTATTATATGCCTGGGGAAAATGTAACTCAGACCTTTGATTTCTTGCTCAGAGCTTTTGCTAAAAACTTCCCAAGACAGGTATCTTCATCCACAGATTTTTTTTTGTAAGTTTTGTGCCTCAAGGAGACACATTACCGACAGACAGAAGCAGTTTTATATATAGCTTAGTGCACTGTGTGAAGTTGGCGGTCATGAAACTGTGGGCCACCCACTGCTGGTTACAGTAATGTGGGCAGCGCATGCTTCCTCCAGACAGCTGGGCTAACAGCATAGTGCAGCACAGTCACACCCTGGCTCATTTCAGAGCAGTCACAGGAACCCTGAGCCCACCAGCTCATTTTCTGCACAAGACGGAACCTTCACACTCTGCAAAGATGCATCCCCATGGCCCTACTGCAAGCCCTCTTGACGGGCTGCCAGAAAGTGTTTACTCACAAAGAGGCCAGCAGCTGAGGTCTATTTGGGTACCTGCAACCTGTGTACTTCTGAGAGGTGACCAAGATGCTTGGGTGTGTGCTGACTCATTCAAGAACAACTGATTTACAGAGCTGCTCAGGTTGTGGGTGGTACAGCGGGTTGTGGTCAATTTTTCCGATATGCTACCAGAAAGCAATGGGTGGAAGAGGAGAGTGTATGGTTTAGAATCCAGAGAGCTGTTTTCTTCCTCAGTCATCAGTCTCTAGATTTGTCAATATTGTGAAAATACTCCAGTATGCATAGTCATGTTTATTGAGTACTTAAACCATGTGCTAGGTATTTTTCTACTTATGTACATATGTGACAGAAAAAGCTTATCCGTTTAGTTTGAAAGTGTGCATCAAATTGTGATTAAGAAGGAATATGAAATAGGAAGGAGTATAGAGAAGGACTTCTGATCTTTTCTTCAATGAGGTGGATATCTAAGTCCTTTGTACTCTTCCATTTACCTGATCAAAGATATGCCAAAGAACTCCTCTCACCCCAACAGCAGGAAGTAGATTTGTGGAGATTGCTACAGGGTAGTCTACCTGGCTGAAGTTGAGACCTAAGGATCCTGCCCTGGGGTCATTGAGAACTCCAAGAGGAGAAAAGTGGAATGAAGTATCCAAATGAATCCGTCTGATGGCGTAGTTTCATATTTCAGACATGCATTTCATCATCTGACCAAGGGTTAGTTATTGAACCTGTTTTCCATGGGCCTATTGCTATTGGACAGCCTGAGGGCGGCACCAGTTTAGAAACAAAAGGCTTTAAAGCATATACCTTGGGCCTCAGCAGTGTGACTATAAAGTAGAGATACATTATTACTGTTGTTGTTACTTTCATTTTGTAATTCCTTAAATTTGCTAACTGTTCCATTGCGGCCCAAATATTAGAAGTTATTGTCCCCTTACCTCAACTATTCTTCCAGGACCCAGAAAGCTCTCAGTGTGACCAGTGTCACTATTACTCTACCACTTAGGTGTACAATCCTCTCCTCTTTTCTTCTTGGCCCTCAGGGCTGAGTTGTCCTGTTCCTTGTTGCCATCTCCCAGAGATCACTCATACTGTCCTGCGGACCTCAGGAAATGGGCCACTGATTACCCATTTGCCAATCTGTGGAAATGGTGGAGCAGGGCCTCCCACAGTTCCATATAAGGAGACGAAGGCATGACTCAAGTGGTAGCGTGTTTGTGTAGCAAGTGCAAGGTCCTAAGTTAAACTCCAGTACGATAAAAAAAATTAAAACATAATTATACATAATAGACTTGAGGACAAAAGCCCCAGAAGTCAAATTCAAATCAATGCTGCTCCAACCATGGCCTTTCTCAGAGGCCCTTAAAACCACTTAGCTCCCACTTAGCCTCTACTAGGCAGGGACCAACTCCTCTATCACTACTCTTGACTCAGAAACTTATACAATTCCCCCAGGAAAGAAGAACTCCTCACCTCCAATCTAAAGTGCAGCCCCTGGAGTGGATTATTATGGAACTGATGTCTGACCGCTGTGATGGACCGTGGGAATCTACTTCCTCGAGGAGAGCTCTGCTTCTCCTCCCAAGGCTGTACATAGGCTTAAGCTCAGCTCTCTTAAGCTTCCCCATGAAGATTTCAGTGGGCTTTGTACCAGTTGGGGACAATGCCAGGCACCAAACCCCACTGCAGTTGCTTTTTTGGGGAGAGATGGGCAAACTTATGCATCTTTCCAGTTCCCAGAGCTGTGCTTTGCCAGGAGACTGAAATGGAGTTCAGGTAAAATGGAGCAGACAAGGTGCAGTGTTCGCCTTAGTCCAGCATCTGGCATAGAATTTCATTCAGAAATGACTGGCACATAGATTGTCCCCAGCAAGTATGCAGTAAGTAAATGAACCATCAATGTTAGGACATTTCAGTGTCTCCTAACTTTTCCAGGAATGTGGGCAGATGTTTTGCTGCCCATTTCTGGAAGAGTACAGCCTCTCTTTGCTGCTTCCCCCACACCGGGCACTCCCTTCCCCCACCCTTTCTCCACAATAAAGAGCCTTCTTGCCTAAGTCTTGATAGTCTACTAGGCTGAGCAGTGTGCTCATTTTCAAGTGCCTGTTTTCTCCGTTTCAGACATAATGTCATGAAAGTGAAGTGAGTTGTGGACATTCATACCTCTGTGATCCTCACTCTGAGGTGAAATTTCTTCATCTGGAAATGAGGACAAGCCAGGAACCAGTGGCTTATGCCTATAATCCTAGATATTTAGGAGGCTGAGGTTCCTAGTTTGAAGCCAACCTAGTCAGGAAAGTCCTTGAGACTCTTATGTCCAATTGACCACAAAAAAGCCAGAAGTGGAACTCTGGTTCAAGTGGTAGAATATCAGCCGTGACCACAATAGTGTCCATTCAGCCGCAGTGTCCATCCAGGTCCAAGATTAGCATATGTACAAAACAAAAGAACACTTAAAAAAACCATGAGAACAATTAGACCATTAAAAGGAGTATATATTGGATATGGAAATAACAAAATGTAGATAGGAATTATATTTATATTATTGTTGTTGTTTATTTTGTTATTACTCAAGTTTCTTCCCATTTGGGGGCTTGCAACTTTATCATATTTTGGGGCAAATTGTTCAAGGAAAAATAAAATAAAGGGCTAACAATCTCTTCCTTTTTAAACACTCTCTTTTTAACTATCTTTTAAACAATCTATTCCTTTTTAAATCCTTCATGCCTTATTCATTATTTATTTCCAAGATGTAACTAATGAAGTAGACAATGCTTTTCCTCCATTAAATAGCTACTTTCTGAGCAGTTACTCTAGGGTAGATACTTTGTAGGCATTGAAGTCAGTGTGTAGTGTGGACCTTAAACTGCTATAATCCAGCTGGGAAGCAGATTTTAATCATGTAATTACTTGAGTAACAAAGTCCCTAATTAGCTAATCACTTAATTGCAACTGATTAAATACTGTGAAGGAAAAAATACTGCGCTCCCTTATACAGATCATTAGCATGACCAGACACTACAACTGCCAATGTCCCTCCTTTCTGGACCTGGCCAGTGTGGTGGGCAGCAGCCTTTGGGAGATGCCCTCAGTGTTCTCTCCTTGTGTGGAGGCTCTCGGGGCTTCTCCCAGTGAAAGCCCCACCGAGTCTCTGTTTCTATTTAAAATGGTTTCTGGGTTCTTTAGAATTTGGACGATTATATATGTTTTCTGTCTGCTCAAAGGTCTATTCCTAACAGGAGTTAGTATTTGCAAATTGTTTTAAGGAATTTTGTAAACATCTATTCTCTCTCTCTCTGTCTGTCTGTCTGTCTGTCTCTCTCTCTCTTTTTCTCTCTCCTCTTTTTTGTACTTGGGATTGAAGCAGGGTATTGCACTTGATAGGCAAATGGTTTGCCATTAAGCTACATCCCAGCCCGCATTCATATTTCTGACAATCTAGATTGTTCAGACCTTGAATTTTTATTCTTGTAATACACATTGCTTAGTCACTGCAAGACAGTTTGACATTACATAATGCAATTTTTTCATATGGTGGCAGCACTGCTAGATTCTATCATCTAGTGATATTGTAGTCTTCTTAGTTTGTGTAAGTACACTTGATGATGTTCTCAGTGATGATATCATCTAACAATTATTGCTTAACAATGCATTTCTTAAAATGTATCCTGGTTGTTAAATAACACATGCCTGTTTATGCCTTCTGGTATATATTATTGATTGAATGTGTTCTTCAGACTTAAAATTCCCAACATGATAGTATTTGAAGGTGAACTTGTTGTGTGTCAAATACATACCACCTTCTGTTGTAGATGATGAAGATACGTGATAAGCAAAATGAAGCTATCCCAACACCTACCCATCATCTTACAGTCCAGCTGAGGAGATAGAGGTAAAGCAAAGTAGATTAGGGTAATGCTGGCTCAGGGGAGAGTAGTAGTGGAGGCCAATGGAAGGGGCAGGTGTACATTCGAAGTCATTTATCAGGTAGGGCACAGATTTTAAGCCCTCCTTTAAGCTGCCATTATCTGCTCCTCAAAAATTACCAAAAATGTCTCTCTAAATCATGATGCTCAATGGTGGGTGGGTGAACCAGTGTGAATTGGCAGAACTTGTCCATTTTTCATAAAACATTTGACGCAATGAAGCTTCGGCTGTTATAACCTTCTTATTACTTAGTTCTAATTTGGAGGATACATCCTAAAATAACCAACCATAAGCACATTAAAAAATGGGTCAAAGAGCTTAAGATACAGCACAGATGTTGATCTTAACAGACACTGTCCTGAGTTCAACACGTTTTCCAGAGCTTCTGGAAATTTCATTCTGACTCCACTGTGAATGGATTGGGTGGCCTCAGTGAAGACAAGTGTATCTGAGTTGAAGTTTCCATCTATTTCCTGGTTGGGAGAGGATGTCATACTATGGAGTGATTCCAAACCCACTTCAGAGAGTTGCCTAAGGCTTCTTTTACACCAGAGAATGGGAGTTAATGCAGCTACTGGAAGCTCTCTACTGCCATCTCCAGTCCTTTCTCTTCCTTTTCAATCTTACCAAACTCCATCCCTGAGTTTAGAAGTTGAGATCTGGGGATGGTAGGGGAAAAACAAAGGAGGAGGCAACCATGCTGGATAAGAAATGTAATCATTACCTTGCTCATGTAACTGTAAACCCTTTGTACTGTATTTTCACAATAAAAAACAATTAAAAAAAGAAGTTGAAAATCTGAAATCATTACTACTACTACTAATGATAATAATAAAGGATGTTTATATAGTATATCTACTAGACACTGATATAGATATAGATATCTGTCTATCTAGATCTGTCTATCTTTCTAAAGGGCATATCTATCTATCTATCTATCTATCTATCTATCTATCTATCTATCTACCTACCTACCAATTTAGTCCTCACAGTAATAATATAATAAAATAATTTTAAAAAATAATAGACTATGAGGAAGTTATTGCCATTATTTCCATTTTATGTAGAAAAAATGGAGGCATGGTGACTTGACCACTGTTTTATAGCTATTGTGGTAGAGCTTGTATTTGAACCTAAGAAATCTGAAGTCAGAATCCTGAAGGATGTGTGGTATATGTGTATGTGAGT
Source organism: Dipodomys ordii (assembly GCF_000151885.1). Classification (NCBI taxonomy): domain Eukaryota; kingdom Metazoa; phylum Chordata; class Mammalia; order Rodentia; family Heteromyidae; genus Dipodomys; species Dipodomys ordii. The sequence goes on along the minus strand of NW_012267219.1, from coordinate 9,936,071 downwards.
GCTAGTTCTGGGGCTTGAACTTAAGGCCTGAATGTCGTTCCTGTACTTTTGTGTTCGAGGATAGACATAACTATACAACTATGTTTCTGATTTGTTTTTGATGGTTAACTAAAGATAAGAGTCTCATGGATTTTCCTACCCCAGCTGGCTTCAAACTATGATTCTCAAATCTCAGTCTCCTGAGTAGCTAGCATTATGAATAGGTATAAACCACCATTGCCCAGCTACACTCTCTTTTAAATCAAATAACAGGAAGTCATGTCCCCACTCTACCACTCAACAGCTAGTTGACCAGGAAAGACAACAAGCATCTCAGAGCCTGGATTCCTACTGTGAAATGGGTATAGTAGCACTGAGCATGTTAGACATGCTCATGACAATGAAGTGAAACGAAGTATGTAGAATTCTTGACAGGTAACAAGAATTTAGTTAGCATTATTATTTACAAGCACACTGAAATTACAGTGAGGACAACCAATATTTTACAAAAATTAGCACAAAAATGTGTTTAACCTGGTACAGATAGGAGTACCTGAGAAAAGCATTTTCCACTTCTACTCTAGGGCTTATGAGGAATCTATCTTTCTCATTTTCCATAGAATCTTTAGTCTGCAGGGTCAAAATGAGCAAATAATGACCACATATGTGAGGAAGTAGATCAAGATATGCTTAGAATTGCATTCTTGCAGTTGGCATTAAATTCTGTACCACAATAATTCTTTGAAGCTACCTCATGGATCAAAGAGGTAAGCCATAGAATCTATGTAGGGTGACTCACAACTGTAATCTTAGTATTTGGGAAACATAGACAGGAAGAGCTATAGTTAAAAGCCAGCCTGAGCTATATACGAGGTTTTAGGCCAGTTTTAGCTACGTAGTGAGATCCTGTCCCCTCCCTCCAAAGAAACAACAAACAAATAGACAAACAAAGAAAAACAACCCTACATACAATAAAGCAAAGTCAGAGCTGCATTGGGCTTAAATAGTTTTGTCCCCATTTCTTGTGTCATAGCATTTATTTGTTAAATTCTGGACCCCAAAAGTTTCCAGGCCATCTGTAGAGCTTGGAAAATCTGATGTCTCTAGACCAGATTTTTGTGCTATGGGTAGATGGTAATGAATTTACCCCAAACTGTTGACAGTTCCCTGAGTAGCAGCTAAGGTAGAGCATGAAAGAACAAAACAGCATGCTTAAATACAGAGCATCAGGGAACTCTGGATGCGGAGTATAGGTGATTTGCCTCTCTGATCCTATGAGCTAGCTTCTAAAGAATCACTGTGGGGCAGGATTTAATGCCAACCACAAGAATGCAATTCTAACCGTATCTTGATCTACCTCCTCACGTATGTGGTCATTGTTTGCTCATTTTGACCCGGCAGACTAAGCGTTCTATGAAAAATGAGAAAGATAGATTCTTCATAAGCCCCTGAGTAGAAGTGAAAGTAAAAAACATTTTTCTTGGCTATTCCTGTCTGTACCATGTTAAACAAGTTTCCGTGCTTATTTTTGTAAAATATTGGTTATCTTCAGTTTTACTCTTATTTTCCTAAAGGTGTGAGGTAATTTTATGCATAAAGTCATTTTTCTGTGGTTTAATTTCTGGGTCTTCAGTTCTATTCCATTGGTCCTCAGGTCTGTTCTTGTGCCAGTATCAAGCTGTTTTGATTAGTATGGAGTCTGAAGTTTGGTATTGCATAATGTCATTTTTTCATATGATGGCAATCCCACTAGAGTATATCATCTTGTGACTTTGCAGCCTCTAGCTTGCATAAGTACACCCTCTCTATGATGTTCTCAGAGATGGTATCATCTAACTATGATTGCCCAGCAATGCATTTTTCCCAATATATCTTGGCTGTTAAGCAACACATGACTGTTTATGCCTTCTGGTGCATATTTTCAATACTGATTTTCCCCCTGATCTTTCATTTCTTCTGTTGTAGAGCTGAATAGATCTAAGTCTAACATTGGGTCCTTCTACTAGCTTATCTCTTTAAGCCCAGGTTTCTTATTTATTGAATACAAATAATAACAAAAATGGATTAAGATAATTTGTGCAATATGCTTTCAGAGTCCAAAATGTATAATAGGTAAATTATAGGGGTAGATAGATGGATAACATGTGACATAGAAAGCTTACGTATGTATAACAATGAAACCAGAACAAAAAATAGAAGTACAGGGAGTAACCAAATTGTCTCACTAGGTACCCAGGCTGGCCTCAAACCATGATCCTCTTGCCTTAGTTTCCCTAGGATTACACGCATGTGCCGTCTTCTTATAGTATCTTCACATTGTAGACTTGACAAGGGAACTTTCTTCCCCCCTCCTCTCCTTTCCCTCCCTCCCTCCCA
>NW_012267219.1:9925452-9931724 GCF_000151885.1 Dipodomys ordii | reverse complement strand
ACAATGCAGTAAGGTTCCCTTCTGTCCACATCCCCTCCAGCATCTGTTGTTATTAGAGTTCTTGATTATAGCCCTTCTAACTGGGGTGAGGTGGTGTCTTAATGTTGTTTTGATTTACATTTCTTTTATGGCTACGGAGGTTGAGCATTTCTTCATGTGTCTATTGGCCATCCTTCTTTCCTCTTCAGAGAAGTTTCTCTTGAAGTCTTTAGCCCACTTATTTATTAGGCAGTTGTTTCTTTGAGGTGATTCCTTTATCATACTAAAAATGTTTGTCTAAGAGATATTTCAAGCCATATAAAGTACACTTACTAACTCCTCTAAGGGTAGAATTTCCCCTTTGTTATAATCTTAGAAAATGAACCCTATAATGTATTATTTATTCTTTAATGACTAGCTGATTGATATTGGTCTTGACACTAAACTCTCCAAAACGTATTCCAACTTGTACAATGGGGTTGGAAATCTGCATTGCACATGTTTACTGGAAGAGGACTCCCTAACTGTGAGAATTAAGAGTTTACATGATAAATATTTACAATCATTTTTCTAAATGGATATGTGCCTATATCTAGAACTTGATAAGTTGGTGAGAAAACAGCATTTCATTCTTCAACAAAGCAAATCACATTGATTACAGGGATCTGAAGAAGGCTCTGAATTCTATTTGCTTTTGAGCCATGTTGAACATTGGAGGGTGAAGTGTTAATGGGAACCACTGTAGTTTTGGCCCAAGCGTTGATCAACTTGTGCTTCATCAGCTGAAACTATTTCCCATTGGTAGAATATTGCTGCGCATACTTACTTGAGCCATGTCTACAGTAGTTCTAAGGAGAAACTTCATATTTTTACCTATGAAGAAACCAAAGGAACAATCCCAGATGGTAAACTATTTGCCAATCAACTATTTCTTGTCTCCTCTGAAACTTTGGTGATTAGCCTCTGAAAAATGTTGAATCTGCCACAAGTTTACTGGAAATGTCAGTTAGTTAATAGACACTTTACAGTAATCAAACCCTAGTGTCTCATAGTTCAGACCACAGGCCTTGGCCTAAAGAAAGTTGCTTGTAGCAAGCAACTAACAGGAAGCAAACTTCTCAGCTGGGTCCCACCACAGCGCTTTGTCCTGAAGTTGCAAGAGGGAAGTTTTACCAACCACCACTCCATCTATTGTTACCCAATTGTTGTCACTGACTTATTGGGGGGGGGATCAAGTAACATGAAGAAAACCAACATCCCAGAGGGACTTTCTTGAACTCATTTTAAAAAGAATTATTTCATGGGGAGGGTTGAGGTTTGTCATGTTACTGATAAATGGTCAAAGTAATATGTAGAAAAGAAATCTCCAACCCTAGTTATAGGGTTATTAGGCCAATGATTCAGGCCTGTTTCTTGTACCCTTCACAGTTGTGGATACTTGGTGAATAATAGCATCTTAAATGTTGATCCCAGTGACATTATTATTATTTAAAGTGCTTACTAGACCTGATACTTTGTAGGCCTGATGTGATCTCAGGATACTATGTGGCATTTGAGTTATAGGGTTATACAGCGCCTTGTCAGTTAGCCAAGAGGCAGAGAAACTTCATCTTTGATTCTGGCTTGCTTTGTCTCTTCTATTGGTGGCTTAGAGCTTCTTTGAAAATAAATGGTCCACCATCTATTTGGGATTCCATATTAAGATAAGCATTACACAGTCTTTATTAGCTTTCATGAACCAGATTTACTCATTCTGGCTTCAGGTTTTACACCTGGTGGGAATGCTTGTTACATACACATGGATTTCCTCAGACAGACTATTGTGTAACCGATTCACACATATCATGTGTGAAGTCATTCCATAGGGTTTGTCACATCATACATTGCCTCAACAAGACTGAAAATAACTGTTGTGCACCTATTCTACTGAATTAAAGAATAAAATGTGAAAACACCTATTTTTTAAGGTTTTAGGAAATTATACAGGAGAAACTATTATCGCCTTGTGACATAAAAAACTGAAAAATTATATCCCAATTATAAAAAGTGTTAAATATTAAAAATGACATTTATATATATATATATAGTTTGAACACATTAAAGTTAAGAACTGCTATTCATCAAAAAGTCTAAACAACAAAAAAGAGGGAAATTTAACTGGGAAAAAGATGTTAGTTACAGTAGTATTAATACAATATTAATGTGTGAGAGCCTGTCTCCAAACAAACAAACAAACAAAAAAGAACAAAAAGTAAACAAAATAGAACTTCTGCTTACTTTTTTGTCAGTCATGGGGCTTGAACTCAGAGCCTTGCTGCTGTTCCTGAGCACTTTTGTTCAAGGCTAAGGCTCTATCACTTTGAGCCATGGTGTCACTTCTGGTTTTCTGATGGTTAATTGTACATAAAAGTGTCAAGCTGGCTTTGAACTTCAATCCTCAATCTCCTGAGTAGCTAGTGTGAGCCACCAGCACCCAGCTAAACCTTTGCCTTTTAAAGACAACACTCCCCACCACCCAATTACATAACGAAGTCAATATTATGCCAGTAAAATTTATTAAGAGAAACTCCATGGAATTTTACAAGCTAACTAAACATTTGCATGAGAGAATGAATGCATAAGAATAGCCATACAAATTAAAAAGCAAAGCAAATGAACAAAAAAGAGGATTATGTCCTGCCAGGACTCAAAATATTAATAAATCTATAGTGACAAACATGATATTAGAGTAGAATAAAACTCCAAAATAAATGGAAAAGGATTGAGAATGTAGGAATGAACCTTAACATGCATATGAGATGTTTTATAAAATGTAGCAATAAATTTTTGGAAAACGAATAAGCTTGTACTAGGTGGGTGGCACATGCCTGTAACTTCAGTTATTCAGGAGGTGGAGGTAGAAGGACTGCCTTGCAAGATGGTGTAGGTAAAAGTACAAGACCCTATCCAAACCAAACAAAAGCTAACAGGGCTGAAGTATCAGGAGTACTGAGCTACCAAGCATGAGGATTGGAGTTTGAACCCCAGCTTACCAAATAACAAAAATTTAAAAAAAACTTAAAAATGAATAGAATATTAAAACAAAATTATAAAATAAAAGAAAGAGAAAAATTAGAAGAAAATACAGGAGAACATATTTTGAGTTTGTGGTGGATATGGTATCTTAAAGAAAAATTAAAATGTATTAATTATAAAAGATAAAAATTGTTTTATAGTCAATAAATTATCACACATCTGAATAACACAAAACACTACATAGGTATACAAAAATACACACAAATACCTTATAAACATTCAACATATTACCAAATTTCTGATAATAAAAGAGAACACACATAATAAAATATTAACAGGCAATTACACTTAGGAAAAAGAATTGCAGTATATTAAGGTGAGTGAATAGATAGTATTCAGTTTGCAAATAAACAATGAAAGTAAATAAGGGAAAGGCAAAGAATCCAAATGAAAAATAGACAAAGGCCTTGGAAGTGATTCACAGAAGAATTACACATGGACAATAAACATGTAAGACAATTCTACTGAGGGTAATCATGTAATCAAGGAAATATTTCTGCAACAATGATGACATTTGTTTGCCACATTGGGCCATTTTTTCATAATTGATAAATTATCTGTTTCCCTAAAATAGAACATCCATACATCAGTTGAGGTAACAATGCTCGATAGGAAATACACCTTACTCGTGTAACTATAACCCCTATGTACAGTATTTTTACACTAAAACAAATACATTAAAAATATGCAGTCTATCTATGCATACAGATGCAAAATATTTCTGGAAAATTGTTACTTAAGAAAACTTCAGCCAGGCACTGGTGATTTATGCTAGCTACTTATCCCAGCTACTCAGGAGGCTGAGTTCTAGAGAATTAAGACCTGAACCAGCCCACACAGAAAATAACCAGCAAGACGCCAGGCTAGAGATATTGGCTCATGTGATAGAGCACCAGCCAAGCAAGCAAATAATCAAATGTGAGGTTCTGAGTTCAAACCCTGGTACCCACAGGAAAAAAAAAGAGAAAACTTGAAACATATTTGTTAACATCTGTATGAAATACATAATATGAATTTATAGAATCACAATCTAGATTGGGATCCAGAGAAGCAAAGGCTAGTATGACTACTCCTCTTTAAGCTTTTATTAAGAAAGTGTTCTCATGAGAAAGAGGAAGAGAGAAGTGGAGTTGGCTTGGGAAGGATTCTAAGCAAAAACTTGGACTTGGGTAGGGATCTGCATGGTCTGATCCAGCAAATGTCCTCTGGCATATAAACTGCATCAGAGTAGGCCCCACTTTGTGGTGCCACATTATATCCTGGTTTCAATCTGTTGCTGTGTGCCCTGCTCCCTTTCCTTGAGGGTACAAGGGGAGTGGTCACAGCTCCCGTTAGTCAAGGGCAACTCCCCCAGAGAGAGGAGAAGCTCTGACTTACTGTCAGTTAACTCCAGCAGCAAAAGAAAAGGGATCTGGGGACACCAGCAATGCAGATATACATCGACTCAACACAATCCAACACATACATGCACACACAGACGAGCCCATGTGTGCACACACATGCATCCTGAAGCACACACCTGTTTCATGCAGAAATGGCCAGATGGTTAATGCTAAGGACAGGTACTATTGGAAGGTGCTGTCAAGCTGGATGTTAGTTTTATATCTGATTTTTTTTCCATACTCTCAATATGAAAGCAGAGACCTTGTACAGTCCATTCTCTTATCACATTTGTAAAAGAGGTTCTGCAGTAAGCTTTCAAGTGTCTGTTTGTTGAGTAAATGAATGAATGGATACAGGGAGGCATGGCCAGTTCTTTAAAAAGGTACTGTGAGAGATGCAGGCAAATGTAACAATGGTCCCCAACACATATGGGGCCTCTGTTTGGAACGTGAACAAAAGAGCATGGTATGACTAAGCAGTAAACTATGTGGTATTGACCATAACTGAGACAGGAGTTCAGAGAAGAGTGTGGGAAATGCAAGAGACCTAAGCTTTGGGCCTTTCTTGCAGCATTTGCATGCTGCTCCAGTATGCAAATCACTTAGCTGAATGTATAGAATTTCCATTCCCCATCTGTGGGGTTGTAGCAGGAGTTAAATGGTGCTTTAAAAAGATCAACAAAATGATCTGCTGGTAGTTCATGCACCAACTGCTCATCCAGTCAACTTCTTTCCAGAGCCTTCTTGTTCCAATATGCACTTTTAAATTTTAGCCGAACTAAGTAATTGGTTAAACTTCTGTCCCTTATTTGTGTGTAGGATGAACCTAAAGACTCTCCTCCTCCCCCCATGCCCAGGATCCTTAGATAATTTTTTGATAGTTTTGTTTTGCTCTTTCTTAAACATTTATTTATGGGCAATGACTATAAGGCACAGTGAGAACTTCATGATGCCAATACCTCACAGACTATTTGAACATCTCTAGTTTTCACCTGGTTTATTTATTTATTTTTGGGTATTATTGATTATATTACTTGGTTCATTTGAAGTATAATTCTGGGAGACATTTTTTGAATCTCTTCTTTCTCATCCGTTTAGTGGACTAGGAGAATTAAAGATTTTGTGACATGTTTACTAAATAATACTGCTCTCATCTGTCTCTTAGACTCACTCCCAAAGAGTTCCTCCTGTTTTTACTATAGACTGAAAAAAGAAGGAACATACTCATTAAATGAATATGCCTAAAGATGAAAAATAATGGTTTTAAATGTAAGGTTTCCTGTTAAAAAGTTTTTCAGAAACAAGTGAATAATGAAGGCACTGAAGAGATAGCTTAGTGATCTTTATCTTCTCTGCTCCTGCAATAATCCTAATCTGCCCAAGACTTCAAGAATTTGCTTTTCAAATAAATGACTTAGGGTGTGAAGAGCAGCACATCCGCCCTGTGGCTGAGTATGTTTTCTGAGTAGCTTAGCTTTGAACTTCTCTGTGGTGTGGGCTAGTGGCACTCCCCTGATCTCTCCCAGAGATTCCTTTCTAAATCAGTTACTTTCTGTTTATTAAAAGACCCCACCATGACCCAGGAAGACTACCGGGTTCCTGACTTCCAGTGGCAATGATCATATCTTTAAAAATATAAACCTCATGTGTCTATTGGCCATCCTTCTTTCCTCTTCAGAGAAGTTTCTCTTTAAGTCTTTAGCCCACTTATTTATTGGGAAGTTGTTTCTTTGAGGATTAGTTGTTGGGGGATTTAATTTTTTGAGTTCCAGGTATATTTTAGATATGAGACCCTTGTCCATTGTATGGCTAGTGAAGATCTTCTCTCAAACTGTG
>NW_012267219.1:9924156-9924867 GCF_000151885.1 Dipodomys ordii | reverse complement strand
ACCCAGATGCCCCTCAGTAGATAAATGGATCAAGAAAATGTGGTATATATACACAATGGAATTCTATGCCTCCATCAGAAAGAATGACATTACCCATTTGTTAGGAAAAGGAAAGACGTGGAAAAAATTATATTAAGTAAGCCAGGCTCAAGGAAACATAGGTTCCATGGTTTCCCTTATTTGCAATAACTAGTATATGTCTGAGACAAGCAAAAATGGTCAGATAATTGATGTTAGGCAAAACGAACCCCAAGATAAGGACTCAAATGGTTTTTCTTTCTTGCTATTGTTTCTAACATATATATAGGATGATTTCTTTGTTGTTTTGTATGTCCCTTCCCCATGGTCTAACCCCAGTTTTCACTGATTTGATGTTGGTATAATTTGTGGAGGGGAAGGAAAAAAAGATTGTTTAAATAGGGATACAAGTGGCCCCATTTCAACAATGAGATGTACAAGACGTTATGATGAAAAACAAACTTTACAACTTTGGGGGGGAAGGGATGGGGAGGGGAGATAGGGGGACGGGGGCAGGGAGGAGATGGGAAGGGATGGGAAGGAGAAACAAAGGAGGAGGCAACAATGCTTGATAAGAAAAGTACTCATTACCTTGCTCATGTAATTGTAACCCCTCTGTATGGTATTTTCACAATTAAAAAAATAAAAAAGAAAAAGAAATCATATACCACTCCACACACACACACACACAAT
>NW_012267219.1:9916342-9924106 GCF_000151885.1 Dipodomys ordii | reverse complement strand
TATATATATATATATATATATATATATATATATATATATATATATATATATATATACACACATACATACATATACACCTCTACTTATGAAACATCCTATTTTGTCAGGAAAGCAATATCCAAGTCACTCATGACTTAATACAATACAAACTCAAGTAATAGAACCCATCCTACACATGTCTTCAATTAACTAGTTTCCCGTTCCTCTTCAAATGAGGAGATAGAAGGAGAGATGGGCTGAGAAGTCCAGAAGAGTGATATGTTCACTTGGCTGCTGCTACTATCCTCAGATTCTCTTCCTGTCTTCTCCTTCATCCACTAAAACCATACAGTCTTTATTCCTCATTTATTCAAAATCAGAGGCTCCAAGGCTTCATTAGAATTGCATTCTGTGTCCTGTCACTATCAATTCACCACACATTTCCAGACGTGATTGAACTCCAACATTGGAAGCATTGGAAGCACAGGCTCTTGCTACACATGAAAAGAACCGAATCCCCCAAATTAGAGTCCACAAAACTGCAGCCTACAAGGAACTAAAAAGGAACACAAGGGTGATTTTGTTATAGTGAGAGTAGATCTTAGTTTATGCCACCACCAATCTATAAGACCATAATATTTGCTTTTTTACTTTTAATTCAATATTTAACTTACTATTGAATGATTAAGCATTGTTAATGATAGAGAAAAAGTCCTGCCTACTCAGTACTTCTAGAAGGAGAAGCAATGAACAAGGAATCAAATATATGAATTTCTTTGATTCCTATATATATATATGACTCCTACATACATTTGATTCACACATATATGCATACAAACATAGATACATATGCATGTACATATATATGTATACACATATATAATCACAGATAGTGTTAAGTATGGGACAGACAATAAAGGAAAGCCATAGATAGGAAATAACTAACCTAGCTTGATAGAGTAGGGCATGCCTGTAATTCTAGAGTTGGGAGGCAGGAGTTTGAGACCAGGCTAACAGTATATAGCTAGACTTCATCAGAAAACGGAGGAAAAAAGTGACTGAGTTGGGAATCTTCATATTAGGTGGTCTGGGCAGGTGATGGGCAAGAGATATCAACAATATAGACAGATTTTGGGATCAGAATTGGAAAAAATAACACATCAAGAGGCAGTGCAAGAATTGGAAGGACTCTGTGAATATGGTGGAAACAAACCTCAAATTAAAATGTTGTTGATAAACAGAGTTCCAGATAAGAAAGGTTTGGTAGGGGCCACATTTTGTGGTTTGGCATTGATTCTAACCATACTAGGAAACCATTAAATGGTTCTAAGGTGAGTAGTTATAGAATTAGATTTGTGTGGTAGTTTTTTTCTTATTTTCTAGAGCTAACATATACACAATAGGTCATACATGATTGTATTGGAGGTACAATAGGTCATATGGAGTTATATTGGAGGTGAAGTGGTCTCTTAGTAGGCTTCGTTGTAATCCAGGTAGAGAAATACATTGGATTGGACTAAGATCAGAGGAGAAGAGGTGTGAGCACAAATTAATTTTGGGATGCTTTATATGTGAAAATGAGAGATTGAAAATCTAGTATGAATATCTAGGAAAACACTTGATGATTGATTGTGTTTTGCAAAAATGGCTAAAGTCATGTTGTGCACTGGTAGCTGACCCTTAGAATCCTAGCTACTTAGGAGGCTGAGAGCTGAAGCATCATAGCTCAAGGTCAGCCTGGGGAGACAAGTTTGCTAGACACCATTTCAAATGATCAGAAAAAAAGGGCTAGAAGTATAGCTCACAAGGTAGAGTACCAGCCTGCCAAGCAAGCTGAGTAAAGGTGAGGCCCTGGATTTCTATCCAAGTACTGATAAAAACCAAACCAAAAAGCCCAGCTAAAATCTTGTTTCCTATTCCACATGGTTTTGCTAAACTTTTTTCACCAAGCTCCTCCATGTAGATTTGTGGTCTATATTCTGAGTGAAACTGGGTGAGCTTTTGCTACAGCTTAATTATTAGAATTTGTAATGTGTGATACATATCATGTCCTAGGATAGGCCATAAGAAGTGATGCTGCTTCTGTCTGCCCTCTCCCGGATGATTGCTCTTTTAACCCGACGGCCATGCTGTGAGGAAGCCCAGGGCACACGGGGAGGGAAAAAAGTGCCCAGCCCCAACAGCCAGCGTAGAATTCATAGCTCTAAATGAGCCTTCTGAGAAGTTCATTCTTCTGAGTAGTTCATCTTTGCATAACTGACTGGCTATTTCTAGCGTTAGACTTGCTCAAGTCATTAATTTCATCTACACTGGTGTTTTGAACTGTTCTGAAAAGTTTCCAAACAAAGCTATGAAAGGGTGTCTTGGTACTTTCATCTAGTACGATCCACAGATGCTTTCTCCCCATGTTTTCTCATTATCTTTGCTAAGTATTCATGTTCCTGTTCCTCTGCTGTCCCCTAGGGGCCATTAGCCACATCGCCCAGTGTGTATCTTTCAGGAGTGAGGCAAAAAACCGTTTTGCACACTGCCTGGAAGCACTTTACATAGCTCACTGCTTTACTCTGAACCATGTCATGAGTACAACTGGCCTGGACTCTGAACCTGGGTTCTAGAGATGATATACTGCATTCTTCTCTCTCTTGCAGTAGAACCAAGTAGATCTGTTAGGCATTCATACAACACTCCTTTACTTCAATAACGTGCAAAAAGAAGTTTGCTTTTCCACTTGAGTTTTTGTCTTTTGTCTGGCTTATAGCACTAGCCATATTAGACCAGTTGCCTAATTGATCTCCTCATTGCTTGTCTTTCTTACATACGGCAATCTGTTTTTGTATAGAAACAAGAATTATCTTTTTTAAAATGTGGATGAAGGAAAGCTAAAGAATACCTTATCTCTTCACCTATTGTCTATAAAAATACAATCAGTCTTACCAAAGTGATAGATTAGTCAGCTAATAAAATCAGGTTCATTTTATTATTTGCCTTGGAACCATAATCTAACTAATATTGAATCTTCTGATGTGTGGTTAAAACATTTAGTATGAGTGTTTACCTCTGAGTAAATTTGGCCTTTTTCTTATTCATCACCACATTAATCCTGCAAAGAATAAGGCAATCTTCATTTCATAAGGGAAGAAGCTCTACCATATAATAACTACAAAAGTAGATGGTAGAAGGTTGGAGCTGTTACTTCAAGTAAAATCTGTAACTCCTAAAATTGAAATACTTTAAAAAACTTTCATGAGATATATAGTGGAACCTTTTAACTCCAATCTTAAACTGAAACTTATCAAAATGTATACAAATGCATACAAGCAACAAAAGTGGGTTAGATGCTTGGCCCTCTACAAAGACTTAGCAGGTATATTGGAGAAATGTCTAGGGCTCAGCTTTAAGAGCATCACTGTAAAGTATGTGTGAACCAAATGCACGAGTGCTAAAATGGTGATGAAGATGGAGAGTGGAGAATTTGCCAATCCCAATTCATCTTTGGGATATTTCCTAACATCCTCCAGTTCCTTCTTTAAAATAAAAATCTATGTACTATTTAAAATATAAAAGATGTCAGCAGCCTAACCCTTAGCTTTGCCCCTCTTGGTTTTCCATTTTGTGCTTGAGCACTGATATTTCCATCTCCTTTTCCTGTGAGATAGAGTGGGAAGAGGGTACAAAAATGAAGATAGTTTATCTGGTGTTTGTTCTAGGAGGGATCTTTCCTAGATATCAGAGCCATGCTCTGTCAACTTGTCAGCTTACATACAGAAAGGAATCCAAAGAGGCAGAAAAAAAGCCAATAGGTTTTCATGGATCAAAATGCTAGTCTCTCCAGTCTTTGTTGCTTAGAGCAAAGACATTGTTCACAGCTGTGCTAGACATTTAAATCACTGGAGAGGTTTATTTTAGATGTAGACTCCTTTATGACTGAATAGATTTTTTATGTGTTTTAGGAAACCTCTAGGATGCGTTGTACAATTACTTAAAAATAACCTAGAAAGTTTTAAAAAGAAAACTCCAAGATGATTCTGATACAAGGAGATCTGATGTGAAAAATGCTGACATCTAGGTGTGTTGAAAAAACTGGAACTTATTAAATAGCATTAACATTTTCTGCAGCAATCTTTCCATATTGCTGATTTGAATTCCTTGTCATTTTTTGAGGGGTGGCATAAGTTTGAGACTTGTGAGAAAAGTACATCGCAGCCACCACATAGGCCCTGAGGGTTGAACTATATCTAGATCCATCTGCTCTAACAGACATAAGTGATTTATTCTTGTTCCATGCTGGAATATACTCACCACCCCCGGCCCTAAGCATTCATTGACCTACCATTTCCCCTCTTAATGTTTTACTGTGAGCTTTAAAATTCTGTAGTTATAAATCTCATGTCTCTTAGACTTAATCATGGTTCATTTCTGATTGAGCAGTATCTTTGTGACAGTATAATCACTGCCACCACTGACAGCCATCTCCATTGTGACATCTGCAAGGAAGAAAGGGAAAGGGGAAACCGCACCTGTTCTTAGCTTAAAGACATAACAGATACATTCTAAAAAATACATGCCCAAGCCCATCTGCACAAAATACACCTGAGACACTGGGGAGCTGAAGAGAAGGTCACTGCCTTCCAAATGTATACCTTGAGGCATTTTCTGAAAAGAAAAATTTTATGAAGCAATTGTTTCAGAGTTTCTACTACTTTCACAATCTGTAGCTCATGATGGAAAATAGGCTCTGAAAGTCAGTTGTGAAATTGGCTTGGGACAAAATGGTAGTCTTTTTTTTTTCTCAAAAAACAGTTCTTCTGCTGTACACGTAAAGTCTGTTCCTTTAAGGTACTATTCTTCTTTGTTTCTTTTTTTTTTCCCAGATCATATGGATCCAAGACACCAGTGAGACACAGAGACAATCCTTTCTTGAAAGCCACTAGGCTATGCAGTTTCAACAGTAGGACCCAATTACATCACTTTTATAGAGAGAAGCTATGCGAGTCAGCAATCTGTCACTGTGACAAAAATCCCCGAGTTAAACAAGTTAAAAAAGAATAAAAAACAATTTAAAAAGAAGTATTTACTTTGACTCAGAGTTTCATAGATTTCAGCCCATGATTGTGCCATCATTTTGGACCTGCCATAAACACCTGGTAAAGAAAAATTGCTCATAATTAGAAAGGGGAGAGGGAAGGAAGGAGAGAGGGAGAGATGGAGAGAGAGAGAGGAAAAAAAGAAGAGAAATGAGAAGAGAGGAGAAGTGAAGAGAAGCAAAGAAAAGAGAAGGGAGGAGAAGAGAAGAGAAGAGGACCTATTTATTCCAACTCATTTCCATTGCCCTAACATTGCATGTTCTCCCCATAATGCCATCAACTAGGAGCCAGGTATTGGACATAGGAGCTTTGGGAAACACTTATGATCCAAGCCATAATAGAAACCAGATTCAGTTATCAAACTTAGTAGACTGATTGTCTCATTAATGTCAGTCTCCCATGCACTACAATATATCAAACTGTAAACATTGGACACCTACTGGGTTTAATTACATTTTTCTTCCATCTGATCAAGTTTGACATAGTTTCCCATTTAGTGCAGAAACAGGGAAACTTAATGTCAAGACCAGTTGATTGATTAAGGAAGTCACAACCCACTTAAATTTTAGTATCATATTTTCAGGCTTGGATGTATTATGAATCTGTTGTTCATCTGGATCCACCCAACTGGAAGAGAGACGAATTAGCATTCAGCTCAAAAGGCTGACCTAAGGGAATATGGGATCTAGTTTCAAGAAAAGTTCAAATAATGAGGGTTGGAGAAATTATATTATTTACATTTTGAAGTTCTGTGTGATACATTAGACAGCTATCATGTTCCATATAGTAGGCATTGAAATTACCATGCTTAGTTATGAAGATTTGGGACAGTGACCATGAAACACGTACTGGAAAAGATAAAATGTTTCTGTCTTCTCACTTCTGAATTCTCTCCAAAAGAACAGGTTGAAGGGAAGTCTGAATAGATGACTACAGTTGGGGAGCCAAGTACACTCCTGGGACAGGTAGCCTTAATCAGCTCCTCCTTGGGAAATATGACTGATGTCTGTTCTTTCTGAGATCTGCCCTTCCGCTGAATCTAGTTCAGTGTCCTAATTTTAACATCCTAATTCATAAAATCGAATGTGTATTTCCTACTTTGAAAGCCATTGGAGTTAGGGAGTGATAGATAGAAATATGGCTTGAATTCCAACTCCCCTTTGCCTTGGTGGTCTCCAGAAGCCGGGCCTAAAGTAAATTCATGCAACTTGTTATGCTATTCAGGAAAAGCCTAGGACTGAGAAAGGAAGGAAACAGGAAGGAGCTAGTCAGACAGATGGTCTCAGTCAAGACTAATCTTGGTTTGATTAATGGGGAATTCTGGAAAATAAATGGTGCAGCACAGCTGTCACAACTTGAGGCTGACTGAACTTTTGTGTTCCATATGAGTCAGCCATTGGTTTTTGTAGAGGGTTAGGGGAAGTTGGTGGTTGTCTTGGTGGTAGGACAATCTCCAGGTGATTGATAATTCTGGTGAGGTGGCTTCTACCAGCTAAGGTCACCTCATGTACATTTAACCACTGCTCTGCACATTATGTCTTCTAACCTTTAAGACTCTATGTGTCCTTGAGGACTATATTCTGTCTGAAGGTGTCCGGACAAAAGCTAACTTTGAGCTCTCTTTTTAGTATTAAGTATATAGGAAACAGAGACAGTGTGCTTCAAGGTTTCAGCACAGTACTTGGCAAAAAGTTGCTTTTTATTTTTAATCTCTGCACCTAAAACTGTCCCTCATTTTAGAGAGTTGTTGACCAAGTTTACTCTTTCCATATCTTTTCAGAGGTGAATAAAATAGAGGGTAATGTAATCCAGGCACTTGGCACAAGTACACAGTGTTGCTTTTGTCCTTCTTTTCATTAGCTTCCTCCCAGAACCATCATGTGTTCTAAATTTTCTTCAAGTGTAGAGAACTTTTCTGCCAGTTAGTTATCACGGAGATTATACAATGATCATCACAAACGTTAACTTCTAAATGGATCCAAAGAAATAATCAATGTAGGTAAACATAGTGAGTAAAAATAGATAACTTTTCTATCATTCAGAAAATCTCTTATCTTTTTCTGATTTTCCAAAGCATGTAGTTGTACGTCTGTATATTATTTCTATATATTTTTAAAGTTACTAAAAGTAAGAACTTTCTGTTGTATCACTCCACTATGCCTATGTATCCTGCCTCAATTATCCACTGTGAGAACTGAAGAAATTAATCAATACTTAGTACCCTAAGTAGTGAATAAATTAAAGCATCTCTAAAACAACTGAAGAGTCCCCTAAAAAAATCATATGAGAAACTTCCAGAATTTTGTTCCACAAATGTAGCAAAAACTAGCAATATTTTGAAGGTTGTTGATTTTAGCTTAGTAATTTCCCTTCTATGAATTTTGTAAGCACAAATTATGTATCTACAACAAAGTAAGTAGAGCCAAACTAGATGTCCATAACAAAAAAATAAATAAATTCCATGATTATTGAATAAGAATGACATGAGTCTATAACACTTATGAAAAGAATGCTAAGATACAAGGAAAAGAAAACAAACTGACATAACGTCTTGCACATCTCGTTGTTGCAATGGGTCCACCTGTATCCCTATTTAAACAATTGGTTTTTTTCCCTTCCCCTCCACAAATTATACCAACATCAAATACAGTGAAAACAGGGGTTATACCATGGGGGAGGGACATACAAAGCAACAAAGAAA
>NW_012267219.1:9853322-9914012 GCF_000151885.1 Dipodomys ordii | reverse complement strand
TTCAATTCCTCAGCACCACATAAGCAAAAAGAAAAAAGCCGGAAGTGGCGCTGTGGCTCAAGTGGTAGAGTGCTAGCCTTGAGCTGAAGAGCTCAAGAGTGCCAGGCCCAGAGTTCAGGCCCCACGACCGGACCCCCCCCCAAAAAAAAAAAAAAGATTACATAAGCTTGATCTTGGGATCTTGGTGGTCATACATTGTACAAAATATCTTCAGAGGACAGTAATCTGAGACAGGTCTTGCAAAAGGAGAGAGGTAAACATATGTAGAATGGCTAGCACAACAGTTGTCTGAACTAATTTCAAAAGAAAGACATTGATTTCATTTCTTGCCTCCTTTATATAAGCTGAGAGGACAGAGAAAGCCATGAATAGCTTTCAGTCAAGGAATGAGCTAGCATGTGGAGTTTTCTGTGGCCCTTCACAACACTTCTTTTCTTCATTCCCCAGGCTGAGCCTGTTGGCCTTCGTCCCTACAGCGTATCATACTACCGTGTATCACCTTGTCCAGCTCCTAGACCTCAGTGAGCTAATACACCCCCATCACTGCCACATACACCAACAAACTGTGCAGATGTGGACTTGTTTTTATAGTATTTGCAATGCTATTGAGAGATGTGTAAACACCTCCATTAATTCTTTTCAATTTTTGTAAAGGGAAGTAAAACAGATGATAACATTTTCTGGAGCCCTTGGCACATGGCGCGCGCGTGCACACACACACACACACACACACACACACACACACAGAGTCTACCTGTAGACCAAATTCCTAAGAATTTAGCAGTGGTGTCCAATTTGCACTGCCTAGATTCTGTGACCCTATCTCGGCTAGATAGTCATGTTTCTTGTATGTTCTTTTCTATAAGCAAGAATTCTTTCTGTGGTTCACAATAGCTGCATAAAACTTGTTTTCCAGTAAGCATTTTGAGCTGACAGAGAACGGATATTTCTGTGTTTTGCAACCTTGCAGATGGTGACAGATGGAAATAACCCTTCTGCACTGAAAGATCCTATTGTTTTAAAGCAAGTACTTTAGTAGTTACTGGAAGTTCTGACATCTGTTGATGTGTGGCTCAGTATTATATGTTCACCCTGATTGGGGAAGACATTTTTCTTAATTCTATAGATACTTGCTGTTACTTTAATTTTTTAAAAAATGAAGTACAACTGCAAGTTGAAACCAGGGCCTCTCACTTGTGAAGAAAGTGCTCTATCATTTTGAACTAACACTCTCGGCTCTTTTAAAGTTTTTATTTTGTTATGGAGATATGGTCTTTTGCTTACCTTTGTCTGAGTTGGCTTAGCACTTAGGACCCTCTTATTTCATTCTGTTCAACTTGTTAATTACCATCATGGGCCACAAAAATTACAAGTTATAAAAGAAACAAACCATTGTTAAAGATCTTTTAAAAAAGATTAAGGCAATGGTAGCCCCATTTCTCAAATACAAACTCTGTTTTTGAATTTATACTGAATAGTAAAATACTGCTTGTGACAATATTTGGTTCTGCATTTCCATTATACTTATGATAAATACAGAGTTTGTTTGTTTGCTACAATAAATATTTATGTTTTCCTTTCTATGTAATCATTTCTTTATAGGCTCACTCTTTTCCTGTGTGTTTTTGTCAATGGATACATGCTCACAGTACATTTTTTTTGGGGGGTGGGTCCGATCGTGGGCCTGAACTCTGGGCCTGGGCACTGTCCCTCAGTTCTTCACCTCATGGCTAGAGCTCTACAACTTGAGCCACAGCGCCACTTCCCGCTTTTTTTTTTCTGCTTATGTGGTGCTGAGGAATCGAACCCTGGGCCTCATGCATGCAAAGCAAGCGCTCTACCACTGAGCCACTTTCCCAGCCCTCACAGTACATTTTTAGCAATTTCTGTAGGCATATCCACAACTGACACTAATTCAGAGTTTATGTAGTAAAGTTTAATCCTTAATCTCCTTCCTTAGTCTTTTATCATTCTTAAGTATAATAAACCCTATGGTCTCATTTTGATAAACATTCCTTTCACCTTTTTACTAGCTTTGGTTTGAATTTTTGTATTTATCTCCTTAGTTATCTAATATATATTTTGGAGTAAGAAATGAAATGTGAATCTGGATTCATTTGTTTTCCCCAGGTTGCTAACTGCCTACTCAGCCAGCACTTGACTACAATGTCCATTTCTCATCAATTATTGTATTTCCTTTATTAAAACTATAGTGTTGTTTTTAATGGATTCTATGTTATTGGGCTCTATATTCTGATTATCTTTAGCTTAGTAAGATATTGTTTTTATTGCAATATAATGCACATGGAATTTGTTCCTTCTGTAGCATTAAACAAATTTTGGTCTTTGAACCAGTTTTCTTTATATTATTTTATATATTTATTTTAAGTCAGTTTTGGTGTGTGTGTATTGGAATTTTGTCAGGAATTATTTTAAGTATGTACATTTATTTTACAAAACCATTCTTTGGAGTAGTCAAAGGAGAAAATCTTGTTTTCAGATTCAACTAGTAGATTCAGATTCAA
This sequence comes from Dipodomys ordii, assembly GCF_000151885.1. Lineage (NCBI taxonomy): Eukaryota > Metazoa > Chordata > Mammalia > Rodentia > Heteromyidae > Dipodomys > Dipodomys ordii. The sequence continues at coordinate 9,911,487 of NW_012267219.1, read as the reverse complement.
CTATAATATATAATAGTACATTCTAAGAATATGTTGAAGGGATCTAAAAGTGGGAAAATGCAAGCAAGTGACTTAACATAGTAAATAATTGGTTAGATAGCCATATGAACACTTTGAACTAGTATTAATACCAATATCCTATTTTCATCACTATTATATTTATCACCATTGTAGTTTCATACATATTAAGTGAGTATACTATTTTCAATCAAAAGGACCAGGCTATAAAATGAATTATTGGCTATATACTGAATATTGAAAATAGCGATATGGCATATGAGTCTTAAGTGCATTTAAAGCTTTATTATCTCTACCTAAAATGTCACTCATTCTGCTTTTCTCCATTGTGAATTCCATCTGAATTTCAAGGTCTAGGTCACATATAACTTTCCTTGTTATTTTTCAAAGTCTTTGGCAGTAAATGATGTCCTTCTATTTAACCCCAGGTATCTTCTTTATACTTCTATGAAAAGCTGTTTCTTTGATTTGCAACTACTTTAACTACTTTAATCTGCTTCTTTCTCTCATTAAGCTGAAGTTTTAGTATACAGGATTTTAAGTTTCAGAGAGCCGTAACTGTATGAGTGACAAACACTGAGGGTAGATTTCTACTTGTCAATTAAATGAAAGAAACTAAATGCACGTCACAAATATTTCTACAGGAAAAACGTTAAAAATTTCTTACAAATGTTTACATGTTTCAAACATTCCAAAGCCATTTCACAGAACTTGGTGAAACTCAACAACACTAAAAATGGATTGTGTGTGTGTGTGTGTGTGTGTGTGTGTGTTTAGGCACTAATTTCCTCCTAAGATTTCAAGGTGACAAGTGTGGGTTAGTTAGTTCAACAGTTTTGTTTCAGTATAGATGAACAAGCAAGAGTTTTCCAGACAGCATTCAGCTTTAGAAAACAATCGAAAGTTCCCAGCAGCCAATGGGTGAGTGCGGCCAGGATGGAAATGTCACCAGCAATCTGGACTTTCCCATGCAGAAGGTGTATTTGTGTGCTAAACAGAAACTGCTGAGTCTCTCAGTTGCGACAAACATTTACATGGCAGCAGACTTGGCTTAAGTATGGATGATGCTGACAATTCTTGGTAGTCATTTCCTCCAAAAAAAGTATTTCTAGTCCATCTATAAGAGGACCTAATATTACTGTCATACTGTCCTTTCAACTGCACCAAAGATTAGGGCTGGGGATATAGCTTGGTGGTAGATCGTCTGCCTAGTATTCAAGAGGTACTTGGTATTCTCCCCAACATCATGAAAAATGTCACCATAGACAAAACCTCTAGGTGAAGTGTGTTGTGTTGGATACAGACATGTCTTCAACTACTTACTACAAATGACCACGTTTCAAATTCCTTTGCAAAAGACTAATGCATGTTCCACATCCATAACCTTGTCTGTGAACACAACGCTTGATTCTCATTTCCATTTACCTTGTATTACATTGGCTCCTTTCTCCTCAGTTTTCTGGTTCTCTACTTCCCCAAATCTAGATTGTCTCTAAACATTACAAATCATTTCTGAGAATCTAGTGCCCTGTTTCTCTCAAGAGTGGATGGAGCCTTTCCTAATTTATTCCGGCATGAGTGGGAATGACACACTTTTAAGACATCTCTAATATTGGAAGTGGTAGCTCAAGATAGACAAGTTCCTTAGGAAAAAAATGATGTGTGTTTCTGACATCACAATCAAATCCAGACCAACACATTGCGTTAAGAAATACAGTATTATTTTAGGATCATAACATTTCATATCTGACAATGAAAGCAAATAATAGGTAATCAAAGGGTCTGATGATCACTCTACATTCAAGCAGAGTTCTTCTCCACATTCCTCTAGAAGATCATCTGTTGCAATAATTGAGCAATTATTGTGATGCAAATTGTTTCTAATTTAAGGAACACTAATTTGCATACTACTATTTTAATTACTACTGATTTTAACCTTAGTCCACTAAAATGCAGTCTTAACAATATAGACTGCTTTTTCAAAAAATGGTTTAATATTTTCGGTGGTACAAGGGAATAAATTTAGGATCGTGTGCTTGCTCATTTAGCAAGCATTTGCTTTGCCACTTGAGCCACACCTCAGCCTTTTTTGGCTTTAGTTTGTTTTTGATAGGATCTTGCACTGTTTTCTTGGAGTCAGCCTGAGACCTGATCCTCCTAATTCTGTCTTCCAAGTAGCTGGTATCACAATCATGTGTCATCATGCAGGCCTTATTTTTTGAGATAGGGCCTTGCTAAGTTTTGCCAGTTGGCCTTGAACACAATCTTATCTCTGGAGCAGCTGAGATTCCAAGCATGCTCAAATATGCAAGGCCCCATTCTTAACAACATAGATTGTTAAAGGATGGTCAGATGATGTATCTGTCCTCTGCTCAAAACCTTGCTATGGTTTTCCCAGTATATCTCACACAGATCAAAATCAAATACTTGGCATTGAGGTTAATCACTATCTTGTGGTATTTACTACTCTCTCCCACCTATTTTCACTGTTGGTCTATAGAATAGAATACAAGTCCCACCATGAGCTGAGGGTCACTAGAATCAATTAAGTCATGGCTCTGGAACTTCAGTGCTGGCTCTGACCATCCAGTTTTCCTTCTTTCTTGAATACCAACTCACTTCTCTCTTTATTCCATTTGCATTTCACTTCCCTGACTTATTCCCATACAGCTATACACTCTATAGTGTATGAACCCTACTCAGATGTGAGCAATTATCATATGAATATACACACACACACAGTCACATCCAACTCACTACCTTTTTGTTCAGAAACTTTAGATCTGTGCTAACAGGATTATTGATCTGTGTTTTTCATGACTTCTAGTATCTTTAACTGGTTTGCATATCAAGAGAGATGCTAACCACATAGGATGGGCCAATCAGTATTTACTTGTCTCTAATTTCCTACAAGAGTTTGTAGAGAATGAGTTTTATATCTTGCTTAAATGTTGGTAATACTTACCAGTGAAAGATTTGGGCCTTAGAATTTATTAATGTACATTTATTCAACTTCTTTATATTTTGACTTAAAAAATACAATACAGTTTTCTTACTATGTTACCAGGCTATTTGATATCTGTCTACTTCTTCTTGAATTTGTCCTAAGGTAGCTCATACTATACAGAAAATTTCTATATTTTTGCCAACATTTTCAAGTCTTTGGTGAAGTGTTGCTCTTAGTATTTCTTTATTTTCCTTTAAATATAGGTAGAAGTTTTAGTGTTAGTTTTCTCATTCCTGATGTTGGCAGTTGTCTTTTTCCTCTTTATTTTCTGATACATCTTGTGACAAGTTTATTAGTCTTATGGATTTTCCCAGAAACAAGTTTTTTATTTTACTGATTTTTCTCTATCATTTTCCATTTTCTGTTTCATTACTTTACCCTTTGATCTCTATCTTTTTCTTCTCACTTTGAGTTTTATTTGTTCTTCTCTTTCTAGTTTCATAAAGTAGAAGCTGAGATAATTATTTTGAAGCATTTTTGTTTTACTTTTTAATATAGGTGTTTTAATTCTATTTAACTTCATCTTACTATTTTTTGTTGGTCATGTGGTTTGAACTCTGTGCCTGGGTACTATCCCTGAGCTCTTCAGCTCAAGGCAAGTGCTCTACTTTGAGCCTCAGTGCCACTTCTGGTTTTCTTTTGATTAATTGGAGATAAGAGTCTCGTGGACATTCCTGCCCAGGCTGGCTTTGAGCCATGATCCTCAGATCTCAGCCTTCTGAGTAGCAGGGATTAAAGCTGTGAGCCACCAGTTCCTGGCTCAAATTTTGTTCTTGTTTTTTCAGTTTCATTCATTAAAACACATTCTGGTTTTTCTTTTGATATCTTCTTTAATTCATGACTTGTTTAGAAGTGTGCTATCTACTTTTGATATCATTGGAAACTATTTACAGATGCTTTGTATTGCTTATTTTTTTATTTTTATTTTTGATCAGTCATGGGGCTTGAATTCAGGGCCTGGGCTCTGCCCCTGAGCTCTTTTTCTCAAGGCTAGCATTTACCACTTTGAGCCACAGCACCACTTCCAGTTTTTGAGTGATTAGTTGGAGATAAGAGTCTCACAGGGACTTTTCTGCCTGGGCTGGCTTTGAACCATGATCCTCAGATCTCAGCCTCCTGAGTAGCTAGAATTATGAGCCACCAGCACCCAGCTCTGTATTGTTCAATTTTATTTGCTAAACTGGTACTTATTTAATTCACTTGTGGTCCAAAAACATACTTTTCATGGTTTGAATTCCTTTGAACTTTTTTTGTATGCTGGTTCTGGGTTTTAAACTTAGGACCTTGGGTACTGTTCTTGAGCTTTTGTGTTCAAGGCTACTTCTCTATCATTTGAGCTACAGCTTCACTTATGGCTACTTTTGAACATTTTGGGACTGACTTTATCACCCAGAATATGGCCTTGAATATTGTAAGTACTTTTTATTTTTAATTACCTCAGAGCCTTTGCATTTATGTTCTCATTCATGGAGATATTCTTTCCTCCAAAATATTCATGACTCTTTTCCTTATCTCCTTGAATATTTCTTCAAATGCCATCAGCTCTATGAGGCCATCTCTGGCAACCAAATATACAACATGCATATATAGTGCATTAAATACTCCTCAGGCTCATTGCCTGCTTTAACTCTCACTATTTAATTAGAGGTGTGTGTGTGTGTGTGTGTGTGTGTGTGTGTGTGTGTTTGGGTGTTCATACACATGTTCATACGCATGAGTGTGTGTGTGAGCATGGACATGCATATATGTATAGTCTTTACTTGAGTCTTTAGTCTTTACCATATTACATTGAGAATGGAATTCTTATTTGTTTTTCTTATTAATGTGCCAGCACCTGGAACAGAGCTGGGCTATATTAATGAGTAATAGATGCTCTGTGAATATTTGTTGATTCAATATGATTTAATAAAACAAAAGCTGGTTTTAGTCCTACAATCTATTCACATAGTAACCAGCTACTGAAATGTAAAATCTTATAAAAATACTGTCCTTTTTGCTTTATATGATGTCTTTCATGTATTGTTTGTTATTCGTAGCTATTTTAGACAGTGTGCTAGAATCCCTGGATTACATGATGAATGAGCACAGGTGTGGCTGCAAAGATTAGTGTAGACTAGATCTCGTGTTACCTGATAGGAATAGAAAGGAAACTGAAAAGCGGGAAAATCTTGTATGCCATGCTAAGTGTTCATATTTTACTCAGAGAAGAAGGGGAATCCATCTCAAGGTTTAAGAAAGAAAGTAGCATAATCAGATTAGCAAATCAGAATGACACAGGTCATATGAATTATTTTCACTCAACTATTATTTGTTGCATGTCTATTTTATGTCGAGGACCATTCTCAATGATGGAGGCTCGGCAGGGAGTAGAAAAGCTTTCATGAGTCTTATGGCATAGCAGAGAAGACCAACAATAAATCATAGACTGAACATGCAGTATTATTTTAGGCAAAATTGCAAATTCTTTGAAGGAAATAAAGTATGGCAGCAGTTAAGAAGTGGGGTGCATTGTAAGTAGGGAGTGCTGGTGAGGTGGTATGAAGAAAGTTATAAGGACATAGAATTAAAAAGGAAGACAATTCAAGACATTTGCAAGCACAAGGACAGGGCCTACCTGTGTTGATTTATACATTTAAGTGCTGATGTGCCTGAGGGTTATATTAAGGGAACAAACTTAAGCCTTCCTATTGGGATTCAAATATTATTTCCATAATCTCTTATTAGTTGCATGGCTTTGAACAGATATACTATTTTTCAGTCATTCATATCACATATGAAATGAGCAAAATAATGACACATATAAAATGAGCAAAATAATCCTCCTGAGAAGGAGGAGCAGTGGTAGCGATTTCTCTAGATGGGAGAAGCTGGATATAGGAGAATGAAATTAGTTCAATGTGTTGAGCTGGAGATACAGCAAGATGGACATAGAAGAGCAAAGCCCCAAAGCAAGAACATGTAGTGGGGAGACTGAAAAGTGTGTGCAACTAACAGCATGTAGGTTGAAGTAGTGGTAGTATTAGTAGCAGCAGTGGTAGGAATACCAATGGAAAGGCAATAAGCACACATTATGACTGTTAGGTAAATAATGTATTTCATCATGGAAACATAAAAGGTATTGATTTTGGGGAGGATCAAGTGCTAGTGGCTCACATATGTAATCCAGCTATTTAGGTAGCTGAGATGTAGAGGATCATTGTTCAAAGCCAGAACAGACAGAAAAGTCTACAACACTCTCCAGAGACAACAAATGACTAAGTTTTGACAATTGCATCCACGGCCCAGCCTCTCACTCCCCATGGGGAAGAGCTGTGCTATTTTCTATTATTAAAACTTGATTCATTCATGCATTCATTCTCTTACCTCACTTTTTTTTTTGGGGGGGCAGAGTATGGGCCAAAAGTGCAGCTACTTGTGACCCTGACACAAAACCAGTTTACTCATATTGGGTTGCTGTTTTTTTGCTGTCACCTCAATAAATGAGCTTTCCATAGAACAAGAAAACAACGTTATCTCTTTGTGGTGCAGACTAAGGCATTTCGCAAGCTGTGAACATTGTCAAGTTCGCCCACTTTACCCAGATTCCATTCTCTGGTAGAACTATGTGCATAATTTGACCATACATCCATTTCTTCATATGCCTTAAATGACAGCTATAGTTTTGCTAACAACTCTGAATTCTTAGTTTAGCACTCCTTATTTCTGCTTTTAGTCTGGTGACTAAGAACTTTGGAGTCTTAGTGCTTGAAGTGTTCCCATATTGGTATGTTTGGGGCTAGTCTTTCAATATGTTAGTGTAAAGAAAAACCAAATGGTTCTTGTATTTTCTACATGAAAACCAGGCTTTCTGATATCTGTATTTCCACTTTACTTATTTTAATTTTATTTTTTTGTCAAGGTAATGAACAGAGGGTTACAGTTACAGAAGTAAGATAGCGAGTACATTTCTTTCTAATTTGTTACCCCCTCCCTCATTTTTCTCCCTCTCCCCCACCCCATATTTCCACTTTAATCCACACTGAACTCTGCACAAGTTGCTTTATTGATTATGTATTGTTCTTTCAGAACCTCTCAACAGTTGCCTGCTGCACACAGGATCAGTTCCACACAATGTAGCATGATAGTCAAGGCCCCTCAGTCCCTCTTACTCTTCCCTGGTATACTCCAGTCTTGTGGTTAAAGGATACCATTTTCTAGTTGGGTGTGAGTTCTCATGACTCACTGGCAACTTGATTATGCAAATTCCTCAGGAATATCCCTTGAACTATTTTTTTTTCAGAATATGTTTTTATGACCCGTCAAGAATTTTTCTAAGTGGCCTTGTCAAGTGTGAATAACTGATCTCCTTCTGGGCTCTGTGTGTGTGTGTGTGTGTGTGTGTGTGTGTGTGTGTGTGTGTGTGAAATTTGTACTTGAACTCAGGGACTTGCCCTCTGACTTAGCTTTTTTGTTCAAGGGTGGTGTTCTACCCTGTGAGCTCTACCTTCACTTCTAGCTTTTTCCAACTAATTAGAGATGATAAGAGTCACTTGGATTTGTCTGCCCAAGCTGGCTTCAAATAGCTATCCTTAGATCTCAGCCTCTGAGGAGTTAGGACTGCAGGCATGAACCACTGTTGGTGAGCTCCTGGACTTTGACTCATATCTTCAGGTGCACTTGTGTTCCTGTAGTGTTGGTTTTTTTTTATTAGCTAATCAATTAGTTTTACATAAATTAAGATAGTGGCCTTCACAGACTAAGACTTCCTTCTTGATTAATGAAAAGTTCTAAAAAATACATTTTAAGCCCTCTCCGTTGTTCTGTGTTACTCATACAATGAACTCAGAATTATATTTCTGTCTTAGAAATCTGGTAATACATTAGAGGTGCAGAAAACTGAAAATTAAAGTCATCTAGTTTAGTTTGGGTAGTCCTTTGCTATTCAGAGTTCTACTTACATTTTCTCTTCTAGATCTCATTGGCTGCATGCTCCTCCTTCCCAGAGAAGGGAATACAAATTCTGATAAACAGACAATATGCTCTTAAGGAAGCTGGGAGTAGGAACATAGAATATGGACATCTAGAGCTCAGGTTTGACTCCTGGCTGTGTTATTCTCTACTATACCAGTTACAAACTCTCTCTGTACTTCAGACTCTTGCATTCTGTGTGGGTTTAATTTTTCTTAAGATGAGTAAATTAATATATATAAAGTGCTTAGAACAGACACTGGGACGCTTAAACACATTTAAGTGCTTAGTGAATCATTGCCACCATCCCTGTTCCTCCTCCTCTTTCTTCTCTTTGTCCTCTTCTTGTTACTTTTCTGTCATCATCATCATCATCATCACCATCATCATCATCATCATCATCACCACCATCTCTATGAACCCAGAAATAAAAACTGAGTGAATCAGAATTTGGGCCCAAGTTTGTTTGGTTTCAAAGGGTGTCCTTTGTACAAATCAGAGTGCCCTCTGCCATGCTCATTTGCCTTGACATTACAGAATAGGGTGGAAAATTTTTTTGAATTTTCCCTCAGGGATCCAAGCTCTTCAAATTAATTTTATGTGAATTACATAACCACTGTGCCATGAACACTTTCTGGGAGTTGCAGGCTCTGACAACCTTTGCATGAGAGGTCAAGTTCAGTTTCTATACAAGGGCCTGGCGAAAACCATGTGTCCTGTTATAAATGTTGTACCAGGAAAGGACATTATGCCTATAATATCGTCAATATTTGCCTGCTATGAGAGGCCCCATAGCTGGGAAGAACTCAAAGCAAACTAAGCACACACATCTTCTCTTTCAACTTTCCTTCCCCACTGAGAGGAGAAGGAAGGTTTGGTAAAGTTGTAGGAGTATTTCTTCCTCCTTAGTCCCCTGCCCACTTCATTCTGCTCCTCTGAAAGTCATGGGCCCCACATTGCTTCAGGAAGAACAAAGCCGAGGTGAGAGGTAGATAAGAAAGGTGTTATATTTGGCATGACTAATTTAGGCTTAAGGTTGGGACTAATAGCCATTTAGGGTGAGTCTTTTCATTCTTTGGGCATAATTTGCTACATTTGCTTCCATGTGCTACTTTAATTAAGCAAGAGCCTTAGATGGTAAGATGAGTTTCCTGAGAATATTAAGCTTTTAATTTAGTTAAAAATAATTAAATTCAACAGATTCATCCTGATCTCAAGCTATGGCATCAGTCTGGGCTCAGTGGATATAAACTTAAGACAAGGCTAGCTATCCCCAGGAATTCCAAGTCTTGTCTAGTAGATCATCTAATAAAGAAGCAACTCTACCACAATTCTAACTGCTCCACCATACTCCACAGCATTCATAGAAAACTATGAATCCATGTGAATAGGAAAAATGGCTTGTAATTGGCCAGTAGAGGGAAGTGGATGGATGGGGGTAATTACAGAGAAAGCATCATATGAAAAAGGAATAGATAAACACACCAACTAAAGAACAAGGCCAGAGACAAAGCTTGGAGATAAAACTTATTTATGCATCTTAGCCTTTAAAAATGGTAGCCTAGAAAGGTTGCAGATACTTAAGAAGATTAACACCTATTGTTTCTGCTATTTTACAGATGAGGAAACTCACTTGGCTGGGATACCAGCCAGCAATCAGCAAGATTTGAGTAAGACAATCAATCTCTATGGAAAGATATACTCATACAATGTAACCATTATTACATATATCATCTCTTTAGCGTAGCTTGTTCCAGTCAGGATAGTCATCAAAACCTCCTGGGAGATCCACAGAACAGTAAAGATTTTGGCCATTGCCTAGAGAATGATTTAGAGCCTTCTCTTAGCAAATGGCTACACCATCCAGCCCATTGCTCAAGCCAGGGCCTTATGAGTATCTTGTGGCACTTTCATTTGTATCTTCCATATATAAGTCATCTTCTAATTAAATCAGTTTCCCACTGAAAATCCTTCCATTTCTTTCTATTTCATCTTTTACACCTAAATCCAAGGCTCCCCAGTGATCTCTTAACTTTCCTTATAGTCTGTCTAATCTATTCTCCAACTCATATCCACAGTGGTTTTTATTACCTTCAGGATCAAGGCTCTCTGTGGCCTTAAATTTTCCTTGGTATTCACCCCAAATCTTCACCATAGTTCACAGGATTCTGCATAAACCAGTGGTTCTTTAGTGTGCAGAGGAATCTTGTTTGATGAGTGGCTTATGAAAACTATTGCTACCAAGAGATTATACTTAGGTAGGTCTGGTTGAGGCCCACTTTTGTTTTAGCATTTGGAGTGATACTTTGGCAGGTTAATCAAGTGTCCTACTCTCTAGAGAATGACTCATGGATTACTTCCCAAGACAATGGAGTTTAGGTCACTTAACAGCTTCTTATCTAAGCCTCAAGACTCTATTTTATTTACGTAACCGACAAAACCATTTTCTTGTAACTTTATGATAAAATAAAATAACTTCAGAGTGTTAATGTACATTAGGTACACAATAAATGCTGACTTCTCTTCTTTCTCCTAGAATATTCTTTCAGACTTTTCTCTGGGCAGGAATGAAGGAGATGGGAACCAATTTGAAGTTATATCAATTTCTTTTTTTAAAGTTATATCGATTTTTGAGACAATATCATATTTTTTCTAAAATGCAGGTACAGAACAGTTAAGAAAGGTATCTTAAGTGATAGTAAGTAGCATCCCGTATTAACTTCCATGTTATTGTAGTGAAGAAATTAGTTTTAGAAAGAAGTTGGTAGTGAATCTTTACTAACTTTTATACTGCTTTGTTTTAAAACAGAGCATTATCTTTTCTTTTACTTGGAGTCATTGAGCTTGGTAGTTGACTCTTCTTGGTATACATTCTTGTATTTTTACTGTGGTTATCAAGTTCTTTTTAGGAGATTTTAAGTTAATACATAGAATGAATGTATAAAGTAATGAGGGAAGCCCAGGTAAAGAGAACTGTAGGAGTTTTTGAGTATTTGGAAATCACTTGTTGAAGCTGCAGAAACTCTAAAGTGACAAAGAAGCAGGTGTGAGGCAAGGGAAGACAAAGCCCAGGATCAGATGGTTGTATTACTTTCTCATAATGTCCTATCTCACTGCAGGTGGGAAGATCAGGCAGGGTCCTGAAGTCTCAGGTTCTTCCCTTCTAAGGCTTAGAAAACTCTATCCTTGAGCAGCGGCATGTTTCCAGATTTTCTCTGATTGTGCCTTTATCATGCAGAAGCACAAGACCCTATATCCCTCTCCTGTGATTTTACTTTTAGAATGGCAACACATGAGACAGCCTTGGGCTTGAAGCCATGGCTTGCATTGTCAATAAAACCCTGTTGTCTATTTAGCTCATCTAGGATAGGCCTCAGTAAAAGCCCAGAGGTGTTTCATTTGGTGTGGTAATGCTTTCATTTTTATAAAGGTACTTTTGCTTTTCTGGACACATTTTGTTTTGACATGTTTTCACACACACATATATCATATATATATGATATATTGATATATTTCTATATATACATATCTCTGTGTATATGTATTTATATATACATATATGTATGTATGTGTATATACATGTGTGTATGTGTATATATACACATACATATATATATATATGTATATATACACACATAATCCATAATCTAATTGGGAAGGTTGAAAGTCATCCGACTGGAGCCTCAGGAACAATCCCTTCAAGTGCATGGGCCATTTACCGGGGAAACAATAAGAGCCAGTGCTATAAATGAAACCTGAAGGCAGTTAGCTCAGAGAGGGATCAGGCTTTTGTTCTATTCAAGACTTCAGTTGATTGGATGACACCTACTCATCTTATGGAGGACAATCTACTTTACTCAATTAAAGGCTACGGATTGAAATGTAAATCATATCCAAAACACCTTTACAGAAACATCCAGAATAATATTTGACTAAATATCTGGCACTGTTTCATTGCTAAATGCATACATAAAATTAGCCACGGCACTGAGCATTTTAAAATTGGAATCTGCTAAATAATATTCCAGAAAGTGTTAATGGGCTGGCAATAAACAAAAAAAATAAGGTGAATAAATAAGGAGAGATGCAAAGATTAAATTTATTTGTGACATGTGACTTATTGTGTACTTTTTGGGCTATCCAAGAGCATGTTCATTTGTTAGAGATTTTTAGAATTCTTGAACTTAAAAAAAAATCTGCTTTGCTTTGAGTAATTGCTGACCTGAGAATAGCTCTTAGGGTGGGCACGTCACGCTGCAGCTCCATTCTACTTGTGTCTAGGGAGGCTGTGGTGCTGAGCTTGTTTTCTTCTAAATTCCCAAACCCTGGCTTTCAGACTGAGTGGCAGAGAAATGTTTGTCTAAATGCTAAAAAATATGTGTTACTAACTAATCCAATAAATAGGACAACCATCTCATGTCCAGTTGTCTTCAGGTTTCTGAATTAACCCCAGGCAAAAATGGTGAGAGCACCTGCATTGCTGTTTTATCGAGACCTCTGCACAATGCCTGGCTGTTCCAGATCTGCCAATTTTCTCTTAAAACTTGTCATTTTGTTTTTATTTCTCTGCTCCATGAAATTTAATCTTCCTGTTTTGGCACTTCATAGTTCCCCCACCCTCTGTCTCTTTCTCTGTTGTCTCTCTGTCTCTCTCTGTCTGTCTGTCTCTCTCTGACTCTTTCTCTTTATAAAGGAGTTTTCAACCTAAGCAAAATGAATTAAAAAAATAGAAAGAGCAAAGCTGTCATTGTGTTTATATGTTGAAGCATGCTGTTTTCCCTCTGCACTTGATAGCCAAGGTCTTCTTGTCCTCTCTTTCTTTCTTCATTGAGTTCCCCACAGGATGGAACTGTGCTAGGCATGTAAAGTGATGACAGTAAGAATGGTTAGTGGTATATAAATGTGTCTTTGTCGGGTCTGAGTTCATAAAAGAGAAAACAACTGAAGGAATGCTGATTCTCTACCCTGTCAAACCAACTTGGCCAAAGCTGTGTCCATGGATTTGACATGATTTCCCTTGAAATGTGCTCAAGAGATGGAAACTGATGGATTTCTCACTCTCCTCTTATTCTCTCCCCTCTTTTAGGGAGAAGCGGTGGAGGCAGCACCCTGTGGTTAGACATAGCCTCTCCTTCCTCTCAATGGCAATCTTTCTGTTGAGAATGATGCATCTGTGTATATTCATTCCTTTACTCATTCAGTAGTTCTCAGGTAGCCAATGCAGAGCAGCTCTGCTGAGTGCAAGTGGGAGAGGAAGGGCTTCACATGGAGCAAAGTCTGAGAATAGGACATTTTTACACTCATCTAGCCAATCCCGACAGGACAGGAGGCTGATAGGAGCTTTATGTGTTACTTTAAAAATATTAGATCTTTCATTGAAGGGACTGAGACACTTAGTGAGAAGACTTAACTGAATTAGAAATAACACACAAACAACAAAGCAATCTATTCACCACAATCCAGTAACTAGAGCTAAGGGAGGCAGAAAAGAAAAGCTAGAGTAGATATGATTCATTTCCATACTACATTACTGAAATCAGGATGCTGGCCTTTTTTTCCCCTGATGATAAATTTACCCCCCACCTTGCATTAAGGAACATCAAACCTTTTCAAACTGAAAGCAGATTGTTCTAACATTTCAGAGTAGCCAAGAAAGCTTGCAAAGCCCAACACAAAACTGTAAGGCAATGGCTCTCTCTTACGTTGGAATCTGTCCTATAACCTTAAGAGAGACAGTACACAGACATTTCTAATAGAAATGTTTTGTGGGATGAGCCAAACTGTTGTGGGCAGAGAAGGGTGACACTCAGTTCTCTTAGGGTTTAGCTGCCTCTAGGAGAGCCCAGTAGTGTCAGTATCCATCCTTCCTGATCCACTTTTTGTGTTCCTAGGTATTGGCAATGGATAGAACCAAAACCAATGGCTCTCAGTGCGCTGTGGTCCATCTGTGCTCTCCACACAAGCATTAACAGGATTGCTCTGCTTTTCTCTCCACTTGAATTTGCTCATTAAAGGCAAAACAAACTATCAGGCTATTATTGAGCAAAAATGGGACTTTAATGCTTTTTGCCGGTAAACTACAGAAAATAAACATATGAATGGCAATTGGGGCTTGAATTCACTAAAACATCATCTTAAAATCCAGCCCAGAATTCTCCTTTAAACCCATGTCAATTAAAATATGTCTTTAGGAATTCAGCTTCTTCTGCATCTTTATGTAATTTGGTCGAAGTTTCAGTATAGTCACGGTAGTGAGAAATAGCAACATTAGTTTCTGAGGGAGACCACAAAAGAAAAGACTGCATTTAAATAGTGGTTGTTAGGAACTATTGAAATCTTAGTAATTGATTGTTGGTTTGTTGGATAATTGAACCACAACCCCTGGTTTGATTAAAGTAGGTCAAATTGAAGTTTGTGGTCTTGACTTTTTGTAAAGCGAGCTGGTACAGCATAGAACCACCACGGAAGTGCTGCTGAGAGAAACTCTGAAAACACGTTTGTTCTGTGTGTGCTTCAACTTACGGCCCTATTCTGTCACTGCTGTGCTCTGAGAAACCAATGGAGTCAGTACCTTCTGGAACCCTCGGAAGATTGAAAGACTATGCCCAAATTGTCACTTATATCTCCTTTCTCTGGCTCACAAGAATGTTCAGAAGATATGGGTATTCTACAGCTTAACACTTTCCAGAGAGCCAAGCACACAGTAAGAAATTGAACAGATTATTAACTCAGCCTAAGACTTATTACAGAGGAGAAGGAAGCTGAAATAATGAAGTGATTTCTCAAGGGTACTGGAAGTAAAAAAGCAAAAATCACTCCATGAGGTTTGGTACAAGGAGGACATCCCACATATCCTTTCTCTCCATTTTTCCTAATGGGCAGTCCAGCCAAGGCAAGAACACAGAAGGAACACATCATATTCTCACAGAGGTGAGAAGATTGACTGCACCATCTTGAGCATTTTACACAACTAGGCTTTGATAAGCTTATCCAGACGGCAAAAGTTCACCTAGAAGAAGGCTTAAGAGGTAAACCTAGGTGGAGCCTGAAACAGATGGAGAAGAACCAGTTCTGAGATGCTTTTTGACAAGGACAGCATGAAAAATGTGGGAGTGTGGGAAGAGGGTAGACAAGCTGGGGCTTGAAATGGAAAGAGTTTGAAAATGGTGGCCAAGAAGATGAGGTATGCAGAGACATATTTTGTTTTCTGTTATTATGAATATGGTTGTATTCCTCAAATTGGAAGAAAGCCAAAGAACTATGGATAACATGACTACAGCTTTGTGAAAATTATTTTTCTCAAGAAGCTTGTACATTACTGAGTACTGAGAAATACCAAACAGGAGTTCTTTCTGCCTCTGCTAGAGAACTTGCTTGTCAGCCAGTGTAGATTTTAGAACCACTCTGTGCCTGTCACAACATGTAGCTCATCAGCAAAGATTTCATCTGGGAGTTCAAGTCCCCTTCTGGGAGTGTTCATGGTGTTTCCTCAGTGTACTGGGACATATTTGTGTGTGATAAAAGGAGATATTGAAGGGTCTAACTCTTAGTTCAGTCTACAGCAGGGACTGCTTCTATAAGGTATCTCCACATATTGGGCAAGGTGATGAACTCCATGTATGGAAGCCACCAGAAAGGGAAGGACCAGATCTCTCAATGACTTTGTGAAGAGCTGCCACTTGCCCAGGAAATACGATGACACTAAGAAATCAGCTTCTATTGTGTGAAGATGCTATCATCAAACCCTCCCCAACCTGAGTAGTCATTTGGCACAAAAATATTTATACTGATATTGATAACAATTGAGTACTTAGCTGAAGTAAAAGAATTCCAGACTTCCAAAACTAACAACATAAAGTTTGCTGCTATTGATTAAATGTTATTTATAATCCCAATGATTTGAAGTGGATCTCATTTCAGTCTCATATGATACTGAAGAGGGAGGATGGTTTGACTCCTTATTTAAAAGAAAAGAAACAGAGGAAATTAAAGCACAATAAGGGGAAATATTTTACCCAAGGTTAGGTATGTGCCAAATGGCTAACTATGAATGGATAACTATGACTCAGAAACCATATTTTCAAACTGTCAGTTTTCAGTTATTCACCAACATGTCAAAATCACTGTGGGTTTATGGTAGAGAAGCCTTCCTGGTCACCAAATTTTTCTTCCTTTTCTTCTTGGTGCAACATCTAGACTGTATTTCCTTCTCTTCTTTGAAGGGAGATGTCACCATGACTCTGTTCTTCTTAGTGGAATGAGACCAAACAGAATAAAAACTGCTTCAAGAATTGGCATACATTGGCAAATCACCATATCCCATCTGTGATCTTCCCTGTTATTTTTATCTCCTTATCAGGGGGTTGAAAATGATCATTGTAGCCCTAGTCTATGACAGAGCCACAGATGGAGAGAATTGAGCTGCTGATCTATTGCACAAAGAAGAGCTTCCCTACCAACATTATCATAAATTGTTTTATGAACAAGAAATCAATTTCCAGTTATTAATCTACTGACACTTGGGAATCAACTGGTTATTTTACAACTTACTTTCTCTTTTTGAAAATACAGTTTCCTGCTCTGAACTCAAGTCTAAAGACTTTTAAAGAATTCTTTCATAGGCTTCTAAGGTACCTGCTTTTTTTGTGAGGGAAGTTATTTCTTTTCCTAACTCACTTATCCCTTTATTCCTTTGTCCAGCTGAATCCTTCCAAATGAATATCTTCTGAAGAGGAATATCAATTTTCAGCTATTGGCTAAAAAACTCCACTGTGTGGAAGATGAAGAACCCTCAAATACAGAGAGGCTGCAGAATGGGGATTTGGGTTTTAGGTTCAGCTGCAAAAAGAAATGGAATAATAATGGTCTAGATGCTTTCTGAAGAGCTCAGCGTCTTTCTGGTTCTAAGTATGTTGCAGAAAGAAAAGTGATTTAGAAGAAAATGAAATGGCTCTAGTACCATGGCTCCATAAAAAAATTCGTGTGTCTTCAACCTGTTATCTCAGTAACAATGTTAAACAGCAAAACAAATTCATATGTAAATGTAATATGACTTATCTATTTTTCAGACTCTGCTTTTTTTTAAAGTAAAGCTACCTCCACCTCCATATTCATTTAGCTTTTAAATGTTATAATGCAGAGAAAGTATCCTATCATAAAGCATTGGTAGCTTAAAATGTAAAACAATAAAATGCAAAACCATTGTATTAAGTCAGCATCATAGAATGACAAAGGTTTATGTAAGCGCAAGTTACTATTCTGTCGGATTAGGGAGAGAATGTTGATATGATCCTGTATTTTTCAGTCCCTTGTACTTCCCAAGCCAGTGATTTTATTAGATGGTCCTATTGTCTTCTTGGGTGAGCTCATATTTGAGATTTAGTACTTCTTTAGTTTAAGATAATTGCTACTAGCAAATGTAACTATTTACAATAAACTTCATGGACAAATATCCAATTTTGTTTCTTGTAAAAACCATTACTAGGTTATCTTCCCCGAGAAGGCCAGTCTCCATGTTGTTAGGTGGTTAAGTAGAACTTTCTGTGGTAGGATTTCCAAGGTACATTCCAGGAGACTATTCCTTCCCAAGAAACAATTAGCAGAAAAAGGAACCAGACATGAACCATGTTCCTTTTTTAAGGTCCCCCTAAAAAGAACACCTTTGTGAAATTTATTTATGTATTTATTTATTTATGTTTTGTTGGTCCTGGGGATTGAGCCCAGGGTTTGGGTTCTCTCCTTGAGCTTTTGTGCTCAAGGTTCAAGGCACTCTACCACTTTGAGCCACGGCTCCACTTCCATCAGACTCTCTGTTTTAAAGCACCAAAATTTCTGAAGCCTATATAAGTTTTTTATTCTTTCTGGCATGCACAATTATGGAATATTTCAATTGGTGTGTGTGTGTGTGGGTGGGTGGGTGGGTGTGGGTATGTGTGTGAAAAGGATGTAAGAGCCAGATTGGAGGTATTTCCTGTATCTGACTTGGGATAATTTCAAGATTATTATTCATGAATAGAGTTCATGACTCAATGACTCTATAGTTGATATTCAAAATAGCAAAAATAAGTTTAGAAAATATATTGCAATACAAAAGAAGTTTGAACACAAAGAGATATGCTTACTTTTTGATTAATCTTAAACAAATGGAGATATTGATGTTTGTCAATGTTCTGTTTCTTCTAATTACTTTATATTGTTTATAAGGAAGATTTGCATACTTTTCTTCCTCTGTATATGTAAGCAACATGGATAAAGAGAATCTCTGGAGTCCTTGAAAAGTAAGAAATGAACCAAGAACATCTATGTGTGTAGGGGGGGGAGGATGAGCAAATGCATTCATTATATTAATGTACAGTATGTAAAAATTGAACTATATAACTTGAGGGTAGGATGAGAGAGGGAAACTAGGGAAGAAAAATGGATGGAATACTTGGTCATGATGTATTATACTCATAATCTGATTTATGAGATTAAAACGTCTTTGTACAGCTACTTAATAATAAAAAAATAAAGATGCAAACCAAGAATCAGAGACTAGAAATAGAGAAACAGATGTGCAGAAATGGTATAAGCTGAATCCCTAATTTATGAGGAAAGAAAATATCTTGAAAACAAGTAGGATGTTTATTCTTTCATGCTAGTGAACTGTAGGAGGGAAACAGTCTATCTCTTGCTCAGAAAAGCCAAACAAGTGTCCAGTTCTTTTCTAGCACTGTTTGGAACTCTGAGAGTCCAGGGGCATCTTGGAAGGCTCTTTGTCAGCAAATGAGAACATGGAATGATGGTGGCTTTGGCAGGTTGCCAAATATATGAGGTACAACTTTGCTTCCCAGGAGCTCTGGAAAGTCCTTTAAGCCTCAATGAGCAGTTATGTTGTTGCTAAGTCTGGACAATTGACCTGAGGATGCACAGAGAAGCTATGATCTGAGACCAATGGTCAGAACCAGAAAGTGTTTCAACAAAACAATGCTGTGGAGATTCATGTAGGCTCCAAGATATACTACTTGGAAGGAGATTGAACCATTCACTGAGCATTGAGAGGATTCTGGCGTGTCTTGTCCTGCCTAGCATGTGGTGGTATCAGCTCCAGTTCCTCCAAATTTGGAAAGATTATGGGAAGAGAGAGAAAGAATTAAGACTTAGCATTTATCCCAAAGCAAATATATTAGGGAAGAGCCCATTTGTAGTGAAGAGACTTTAGTACCTAATATGAGCAAGAGTCAAAAGTGTTTTTCATTCCCCAGTGCCTAGTGAGGTGGAAAACAGAGAAGCTGGATTTCTTCATATTTTCTTTGTGTATTTTTTGGGAGTACTGGAGCTGGAATTCAGGGTCTTGCCTTGTTCTTCAAGCACACACACCCAGTTCTTTTTTTTTTATTTTAGATTGTTTTGTAAGCTAGAATGAGGAAGGAAAAAAATGAAGTAATTAGCTATTTTAGACAAAAGGGACTTAATATAAAAAATGGCATTGATTGATGTAATGCAATTATATCTGGGACACTATTATACAGTAACAAAGAAATGATCTAAAAATACATTAGAAAAGGATATACCACCACTCTAAATAATGATCATTCTCTTCTTCCCACACTTAGATTTTATATACAGCGTGGTGGCAAAGCATTTTGAATAAACATCAAGATGATTTTTCTCAGTTCCCCAGTTTATTTTACCTGTTTAGAGAGATCTGGAAGCAGTATGTGAAAACACGTGGGCCATATGCAGTGGCCAAATACAATGTTAATCATGATCAACTTCAAGTTCATGGGTGCCATTTTGAATGTACTAATACAGTACTGATTCCAAATAAGATGCTCCTCTTCTTTGAAATTTGCACCTGGGATTTCTAAGTGAGGAGAAAAAAATGAGCCTATTATCATGGGTAAAATGTCTTTTGATGATCTAGTTGAGTCCTTGTCCTAATATCACTTTCCCATTCAAGCTAATTCCATGTTGGCAAACATAGAATTTAAATAATTTTAAACCATTGAAATCAATTATTAATCACTCTTTCCATGTATGCACTTTATTAAAGGGAAAAAGGTTGGTATTTTGGTGGAAGAAAAATAGAAATGAAGAAGGTGATGAAGAGGAACAGAAGTTTAAATTGTCTGATTCTGAATAATTTCTAAATCCCAGGCCAATTTCCTCTCCATTCATGAGGTGAGCATGTGCTCTTTGATTTAGCTGTCCAGGGTGTAGGAGGCCTGATCTGTGTCCATACACTTTCTCCATTTTCTCAATTGACTCCTGAAACCACCATAGCCATCTGCTGTTAAAGGAAATTGCTGCAGCCCTGGTTCAAGGGACATTCATTGGTGCATGTATCCAAAGAACTCCAGACATTGGCCACATTGATTCTGGACTAGTTCATTCCTTATTTCCAAATAAGATTGCATAGACAGCCAATACTTTTCTTAGACATAACACACAGAAGAACCACTATAATTTGGCACTGCTGGTCTATTTCAGTGTTTAACCTAAGTCTCATATAATTGAGGAATGTATAAAGATAAGCCCTTTAGAGAACATTGTTGAGCATTTCATTATTCCTTTAAGAAAAGATTTTTCTTCTCAATTTGTTTTTGTCCTTATTAACACATGACTTATTTAGCTTCTGAACACATTCAGAAGTAGCTACATATAAATTCACAAAATCAGATAATCTCACACAGAAGGCTTTATTTGTACTATTTCTTAATGTCATATGCCATCTGGTGGTAAAAACCGATGGTTAGCTATTCTTTTCTTTTTTCTTTTCTCTTTTTCTCCTTCCTTTTTCTTCCTTCCTTCCTTCCTTCCAATTTCCTTCCTTCTTCCTTCTCTTTCTTTCTTTACTTTATCTCTTTCTTTTTTAATCATTTTATTAACATAAATTAGTGTCAAGAAGGTTTCATCGGGATATTTCTATATACGCAAACAATATACCTTGATCAAATTCATCTCTCCTTCATCCCCACTCCTACTTTTTTTTTTTTTTGGAGGTTGTGGGGCCTGAACTCTGGGCCTGGCCCAGAGTTGTAGACCAGCACTCTACCACTTGAGCCTCAGCCCCACTTCTGGCTTTTTCTGCTTATGTGGTGCTGAGGAATCAAACCCAGGGCCTCATGCATTCAAGGCAAGCACTCTACCTCTTAGCCACCTTCCCAGCCCCCACTCCCACTTTTTATAGCAACAAGTTTCATTGGTTTATTTTTATACATACACACACAAACACATACACACATACCATACACACTGTGTTTGTCTATATTCACCTTCTTTCACCTTCTCTGTTCATCATCTGGCCTCCACTAGTACATACTTGTCACAGCATTCCTACACACCATGCATGTGATATTTCACATATGCATATAATACACAATCTGGTTAATCTCTTCTACTGTTCTGTCTTTCCCAATGCCCCATCATACCATTATTCAACAGTTTTCAGTGAGTTTTGTCATGCCCTCTTTATACACAGATGCTAAGCATGATATTATTCATGCTCTATTATTCTCTTTATCTCTTTTCCTTTTCCCCAATCCTCCCAAATAGTTCCATAACTATAAACACATTATCTTCTAGAAAGCTATGCATGTAAGTAGCTATGTGTATGTATATCTTTTAGGTCTATTTTCCACATCTAAAAGAAAACATGTGACCTACATTCTGATGAACTTGGTTTATTTTGTTTAACATGATGATTTCCAGTTACATCCATTTTCCTGAAAATGGTATAATTTTATTTTTCTTTACAGCTAAATAATGCAAGGCATCTAGACTGTTTCCCTAACTTGGCTATTGAGACTAGTGCTACAATTAACATAGCTGGGCAAGTGTTTCCACCATATCCTTCAGATACATGCCCACGAGGGCATGGCTGCATGATATGGTTTCCATAGTGGTAATGAGTTTACACTCCTACTGACAGAGTATAAGGATTTATTTTCCCATGCATCAGCAGCAGCAGCAGCAGCAGCAAAATTTTGTATTGTTTGAGTTCTTGATGATAGTCTAACTGGAATGAGATGGAACCTCAGTGTCATCTGACTTATGACGTTGAACATTCCTTATATACTCACTAACCATTATATTTCTCTTGAGAATCATTCCGTTTACTTGCCCTTTTACTAATGAATTAGTTTGAGGAAAGTTTAGTTTGTTGAGCACCTGGTTACTAATCTCTTGTCAGATATAGCTGGCAAGGATTTTTCCCCACTCTGTAGACTGTCTTTTTCAGTCTAGTGACTATTTCTTTTGCTGTGTAGAAGCTTAATTTGATGAAATTCCATGTGTTGATCCTTGCTCTTTTTTGCTGAGCTGGTAGAGTTCTATTCAGAAAGTTATTGTCTATGTCTATATCTTCCAGTAGTTTCTTCTATGTTTTCCTGTAGTAAAAAACCCACCACTACAACAAACAAATGAACAAATAAACAAAGAAAACAATGCTGGGGTTGTCACAATACCTGGCTTCCTACTATACTGTGTAACCATAGTAACAAAAAAGCTTGTTTGTGACAAAAACAGATAGATCAATGGAACAGAAGAGAGGACTCAAGAAGTATGTCCACACAATGATAGCCAGTTGATTTTTTACTAAGGTGTCAAAAATATAAATTGGAGAAAAAATATTGCTAGGCACTGGTGGGTCATGCCTATAATCCTAGATCTGAGGATCACAGTCCAAAGCCAGCCCAGGGCAGGGAAGTCTGTGAGACCCTTATCTCCAATTAACCACCTGAAAACCGGAAGTGGCGCTGTGGCTCAAAGGACCAAGAGCTGCCCTTGAACTGAGGAGTCCAGGGACAACGCCCAGGCCCAGAGTTCAAGCCCACACCTGGAAAAAAAGAAAAAAGAAGAGAAAAACACAGCCTTTTCAACAGTTCATCCTGGGAAAATTAGATATCCACATTTAGGAGACTGAAACTAGATATCTGCCTCTCATCCAGTAGCAACATCAAAGACCTTAATGTAACACCTGAAACTTTGCAATTGCTACAGGAGAACGTAGGGAAACACAGTTTTCTCCTTTGAATTCTTCAAAGTAAAGCATTTCATTAAAATAGAAGAAAACCTTGCACTCTCTCCTTTTCTTTGCTCTGATTGTGTGTGTGTATGTGTGTGTGAATCCTATTCTTCACTGTGTCTTTTCAGGCAAGACTTTCAGTATCAAGCAATTGTTGGACAAGAAGCAAAAGCAAAATGCTCTATTCCACAGTGGAATCAGCTGGAAGGTTGTAATACAGTGAGAGATGATCCTGAGAGGAGACACTAGAGATGAATCCAGCTAGGACTTGTGCACCATACAGCAAGCATGTCTCTGCAGTGTGAATGCCAATCACCATTAGACCCACTTCAAGCTGAAAGCATTGCCACTCTGGAAAATTAGGAATTTCTATGCTCTACATTAGATTGGTTTAGTAATAAAGATGTGAGAGTTTTTGGAAAAAATGTAAGGGCAGTCTTCATTGTAATTAACAATGAAAGAAAAATGTGTGTAGGTGTGGGTGTACACTGACACCCACAACCAGTATTGTTAATACTTAAGCATACATGATGAGGTAGCTATACAGAAGTGATGAGGCCTATGGTCTGCCAAATGGGCTTAAATTGTATAGAGTAGACATGGAAGCCTCCGTTCTGTTCATCTGCCAAATGGGCTTAAACTGTATAGAGCAGACACGGAAGCCTCTGTTCTGCTCATGTCGCCATTTTTTTTTTTGATAATAAGGATGAGAATGACATAATTACACAGGAGTATGTGCTATAGTATCAGTTACATGTACTAAATTACATCTGATAGTTTGGAACGAAAAATGAGTTCCCTGAAAGCCATTGACATAAAAAATAGATATTAAATGAAAAGTGTAAAATGTTCTAAACTCACTGGGATAAAATGATGACTAGAGTTAATTTACCAAAAGATCTTTAACATTACTTAACTCATATCCTCTGAAAATATAAACAGGAGTTGGAAAATCCAAACAATGAGTCAGAGTCAGGAAATATATTGCTCAAGGAAAGAATGTATGTAATACATATGTCTTTTTGTCTTTTTGTATACTTTTTAGCTTTTCATGAAGCAAATGTATTTAATATCTTACTTGTGAGCATAAAATAGCATTTTATTTTGAGAGTAGGTTAAGCTTTTTCCCCTTAAATTTGTAATGAACTGGAAAGCTTTTTTTGATTGATGTTTCTTTGCTTTTAATAGTTCTACTTTTTTTAGTTTGAAATGACTTCAGATTAACAAATATTTACAAAGCCTTAAAGAGTTTCCATACATCTTTTACCTATTTACTTATATAACCACAATATAAGCTCCAAAATTAAGAAACTAATACTGATAAAATGATACTGAAAATCTATGATACTGATAAACTATAAACCAATCCATAGATTTTATCCAATGTTTGTCAGTTGTCACATTAATGGCCATTTTTTTTAGTCTAGGATCCAGATTATAGTTAAAAATAATAAAGATCAAATTCGTTTATGCCTATTGATAAGAATACCACACAAGTGATGTGGAGGGTTCTCAGTACATCATACCAACCAAGTGCCTGTTTCCTTGAAATCACTTGGACACTTTCTTAAGGTGGGAAGTATCCCATCTACTGTAAAATAACTACTTTTGCCTTTGTACGTAAGTCTCTTGTAGACACTTGCAAACGTCTTATTTCCTTCTTATTGCTGATCTCTAACTGGTAACTTTTCTACTTCCATACTGTCCTTGACATTGGACTTCAACAGTAAGAAGAGCATTTTTTCATCTCCTATTTTTTTTGTTATTCAGTCATTTGAGTATAACAATATGGGGCTATCGATGTTTATTTTATTCTGTTTGTTAAATCCATTACTATAACTGTTTACTTTGTTCTTCCATCTGCCCAGATTTAACCTAGCACATACCTTTTTAGCTTGGCTCATGTGATCTTTAAACACTTAGGCCTTGTCTTTTTGAGCATTTGTCTGTTTTATAGTACTATTTGATGTTCCAGGCTAATCTTATTTCTTCCTCACTGCCAATCCTGAGATTAGTCATTTCTCCAAGGTTTCTTGACTACTTTTGGTTACAGAATGGTATCTAGAAACCAAGATAAAGATGCTTTCTATGCTTATTATATATCATTACTTCTAGATCTTCTCATCAGACAATGCTAGAAAATAGACCTATGATTGTCAAAAAATGAGGACATATGCATAATCTAAGTCTCTACCCCTATATGCATCCTTTTTCTTTCTTGATCTATTTCTGTCATCTTCCATGTATGTATGTATGTATGTATGTATGTATGTATCTGTCTGTCTGTCTAGATAGCCAGCCAGCTACCTGTCACATTTGATTTAAATACAGCTTCACAGAATTCATTCTTGCCTGCCTGCATGCTTGCCTGCCTGCCTACCTTCCTTCCTTCCTTCCTTCTTGCTTGTTGGTCATGGGGCCTGAACCCTGGGCCTGAGCACTGTCTCTGAGCATTTCAGCTCACAGCGAGTGCTCTACCACTTAAGCCATAGCACCACTTCAGTTTTCTGGTGGTTAACTGGAGATATGAGTCTCACAGACTTTCCTGCCTAGGCTGGCTTTGAACTGCAATCTACAGATCTCAGCCTCCTGAGTAGCTAGGATTACAGGCGTGAGCCACCGGCACCCAGCTTTTCTTTTATCATTTGTAACTCCTTTCCCTAAAAGTAAGAAATCTGCCTCTCATTATCCAAAGCTTATTTAATTATTTGCCTAATTCGACAATATATACAAGCTAGTGTGATAATTACTAACTAGCTGCACAATATTGGCATGGATTTCTGTTTTATCTTTGGTCTTAGAGAATACTACCAAAATAGATGGTTATATGTTGGAAGTGGTACCTATACTGTTACAAGAAAATACAAATTCCCCTTGTTATGAATTTTACTATAAAAGAGCAAACTGTTCTTCAAAATTACTCAAAACCTGTGAGATGTACCTTGGTACACCGCCGAGTTTTGTTAAAAAGAGATCACATAACTCCCTGCCATTCTCATTCCAACTTGTCCACCTGTGCCCATATTAAGAAGAAATTCCCCAGAATAGTTCAAAGCTTACTTCAAACTCTATCACTACTTCATTACTATTCTGCATGCTTGTCTCATTCTAGTTCTGAAATCTCAGGAAGAGCTTGTGAGCTTCTGAGATGAAGATATTCTTAGAACAATTGTTCCCCTGAGCTCAGTTGGGTGATTTCAAACATGTGATCCTTCCTATTCTTCACCTCAGCCTTCCTCTTCCCTCCTTTCCTCCTATCAGAGAAGTGATAGACACCACCCACTTGCAGTCAGTTTTCTTAATTCCACCCACAGCATGCCCAAACTTAAAGAAAATACATGAATTTGTTTAAAAATGCAATGTACAGACTATTTTCACAGAAAAGTGTTCTCACCCTCATGGTGCTAGTCTGAAGAATATTTTCCTTCTAGATCTGTTTCTTCCCAAAAGACTACAGTTTTTTGCTGGTATTTCTCTGAAAGTGCGTTCCAGACCTCTTTAAGAGTAGAAAAGCTACCTGAATTTGCCAGCAGCTTCCTGTTGGGCTTATATTTTGCAGAGGGTGAGCAAGGTGTTTGACAAAACAGGAAGCACCTGTGAAATGTGTGACTTCATTCTTGGAAGCAGAGGGCTCCTTCTGAGATGGTTTCAGATGCCTCTTGGTATTTCACCTCTGAGGATTGTGAACAGCCTTGAAGGACTTTAGAGACCGAGAATGGACATCTGAATGGCAGGAGTATTTGGAGGAGCTGATGCATCCATATAAGTGGATATGGATATATATATGGACATGAACTTCTAATTGCAATAGGGAAGTTACAACCAAATGTGAATTTGAGGTAACATATTTGCAAAAGGTTGTAGGTTAGTACTTTAGCAAGAACATGTTTATATTGATGGATTATTCAGTAAACTTTATTCAGCAAGACACTGAGATTGATCCTAGGAATATATTGGGGACAAAACAAAAGAGGTCGCATACCCTGCTCTTGCCCTAAAATTACTTCCAAAAGACTCTGTGTGGTATAGTGTATCTAGTATATATAGTATTGTATAGTATAGTATAGTATAGTTATAGGATAGGATAGGATAAGATAGAATAGTATAGGATAGAATAGTGTGTGTGTGTGTGTGTGTGTGTGTGTGTGTGTGTGTGTATACTAGTCCTGGGGCTTGAACCTAGGGTCTGGACACTGTTCTTAAGCTTTTATGCACAAGGCTAGCACTCTCTCACGTAAGCCACAGCTCCACTTCTGGCTTTTCAGTGGTTGAGATAGGAGTTTCATGAACTTTCTTGCCTAGGCTACCTTCAAACTAAAATCCTCAGATCTCAGCCTCTTGAGTAGCTAGGATTATAGACAATAGCCACCAGTATCCAGATAAATTTATATTTTTATATGCATGTCTTATGTACAAGTCTTTACATGATTTAGTGATGTGTTTAATGAAAATGTCAATGATATAAGTCAGTCGTCTCCTCTTACCTGGATTCTCTAAACTTGTTGGTGGCTGATGGGCTCAGCTTGTGGTAACTCCTGGGATGACATCCAAGCCATGCATTGAATGTTCTTGTTAGCTCATTATATTAATTTGGTTCTTTGACTGGCGATACCATACCTAATTGCTTCTGGCAAACACACATTTTGCTATAGATAAATTACTTCAGACTCTCTCTGGATCATAAAAGAGCTATTATCACTCTGTTGCACCATTTTTCATATCATACCTGGAGGGAAAATGTCATAAGGTAAAGAATGTAGTCCCCTCCCTCATGTATTTATGTGGCAAGAAAGGCAACATGTAGATGTATCCTCAAGTCTCTAAGGACTCTAGTTTCTTCATCTGAAAATGAGGAACTGGGTCAGATAATTCTGTATGTTCTTCAATATGTAATATTTTGCAATTCCAGGTAAATCTCTTTCCTGTTTGAAGCTGGTTCCCTTGGGAAATACAGAATTCAGACAGTGAGGGAGGAGATTACAAAAGTGATTCTTTGGTGAAAAAAACTGAACACACACCTGAAAGAAGCACCAGGAGGTTGGGAGGCGAATATGTGATTGTGCAAAAGGAGAATAGGAATGAAGATGATGCTATTGGCGTTTTTTCCACCCCGTCCCTGGCTACAGAGGGCCCAGATTCACAGTAAGCAGCTAGGATGGCTGACTGCTTCTAAAATTAAGATGACTTTCCTGGTTTTTTAGATTTCAAAGGCTTTTTTTTATTAGAAAGTGATATCATTTCTATTCTGGGGAGCAATGCTGGGTGAATACTCCAATCTTGCCAGTCTCCTGGATAATTACTTCCTGAATTTCCTTCTAGTTTACACAGTGCTGGATCAGTGTCTCCTTCCACCTCCCAACTGTGCTTTGACTTTTCACAGCCAGGCACTGGAGACACTAGGGTAACTGAGGATGTGACCTTCCAGAATGAACCCTGGAATACCTCTTAGTAGCAGCACATACCTCAAAGAAGGTGAGTTAACATTGGAAGGAACACCACTTCTAATTTATACTGTACTTGTTGGGAAAGAAATGCTCATTTTCATGACAGTCTTTGTAAGAAGTTATTCCAAGGGCCATGACATCTGTCATCAAAAGGCAAGAGAATTATTGAACTGGAAACAATCTTCAAAAATGCGGCACCTGGAACACAAAAGTAGATGATAACTAAACTATCTTCCATAAACCTGCAGGCATAGCTGTGTAAATGTTATAGTTACAGCTCTTTGATGACTTGAGTTTGAAAATCTCCAAGTACATGTTGCTGATCTTGTCGTAGGAAGTATTAAGGCAATGTAGAGTGGCTGAGGAGAAAGGAGCTGGAGTTCAAATCCCTGCTCTACCACCTAGTAATTGCATGACCTTAGGCAAGTTGGTTCACATTTTTTAAAGATCAAGTTTCCTTCCTTATTCGTGGAAATAATTACCAGACTTTCTTCAAAAGAATTGTTATGGGAACTAAATTAATAAAACATATAGAACAGGGAAATTATATTCCTAGGTTCCAGGTTTGGATTGGGACTTGAGACAGGAGACATGAGATTGATGTTGAAAAGGTCATTCCTAATCCCTTGAACCCTAGACACCTCCAGCATAAAGACTATACATACAATTACATAGTTGACTCCTATGGGTTTACTGATAGCAGCTACTAAGTCAGAAACTTTCACCATAAGAGAGAGAGATCATGGTTCCTCCCTTTATAGAAATGGGCTTCTTCTATTTTGTATCAGTTATCAGGAAAGGAAAGAAAATAATTTTCTAAGACTAGAATAAAATTCTAAGGTGATTAAATGAGCTAATTATTCTTAAATGATACTACTTTATAACATTATTACGAACACTGATAGGGATAGACAGCCTGAGGGAGATCTAGGACTGACTTTGCCTAGTGGATGGAGAATTGGGGGCAAGATACTTATTTCACTTTGCTAAATCTGTTCATGTTTTCATAAGGGTGGGCAACAGTAACATCTTTCTTGTTGAATTCTTAAGAAGATGAATTACTAGGACAGAAAGAAAGAGAGCTGAAGGAAAGGGTTGGGGGAGAAGAAAAGGAGGAAGAGAAAGAAGAGAGGAGAAGACCAGGGATAGAGAGAAGGAAGGAGAGAGAGAAAAAAAGGAGAAAGAGAATTTATTTCTTATTCTGTGGAAAACACTGTAACTAGTGAGGAGGCATTTTTATAACATCATCTAACCAGTGAATTATAGGATCTTCTCAGGTTCTGTAGGAGCAGCTGTGACCACAGTGGAGACAACTTTTTTATTTCTGATGGAACAGGTACCCTTAGAGTTGGGTAGAGCTGATGTCTTATGAACTGTGAAATGTTCTTTTGGTGTCAGGCTCCTCATACATGAAATAAGAATGATAGTACCAGCATGTCAGATTATTGTAAGAATATGATGAAATATTTGGGATGCATTGTAGGTAATCACTATACAGTATTGAATATTTATGTGGGAGGTACACATAGCGACTACAAAGATTTAGTTTGTGATTTGCTTTGCCTATATTATCAGATGCTTAGAAAGAAAAATTAATATCGATGATATCAAAATTTCTTTCAGTGCCAAAAATGGTTTCTCAGAACCACCATGCTGTATTATTCCAGTTTTTTTAAACTTCTGCTCTCAGATACTACAATTCGTTTAAATGAAAGCACAGTGGCAATATAGGGCAATATGTGTGAACCTGCTCCACTTACAGGATTTGCAAACCCACAGCAGGATCAGTCTGGATTCAGGCTGGCATTGTGCTCCTTTTCTGCTGTCTAATTCAAATGTAGACAGCGGCGAGCTGACAAGGGAACAGCGTGTGGAGTTTCAGCTCCTCTCAGGGAATAGAGGACATGCCACCCAAACAGGTGGCTGCAATTACTAGAGCTGCTGCCGCCAGGGGAAACCAGAGGGAGATAATCAAACCACTAAGGAAACAATGACAGGTAGATGGGGCCATTCCAGGAGTCCTCTGGAGCAATGCCAGAAAACACAGGCCCATTAGGCCAGCACAGTGAAGGTTAATTGAAAAGCAGGGCAGAGAAGCATTGGGTATTCTGTAGGTATTGCTGTCTTTTCAAAGCCTTAAGGCAAAATTTAGAAAGATACAGGGGAAGAGGGTGCTATTTAATGAGATGACTGAACAGAGATGTGCTTGAGGTCATGACTTCAGATTGTGAATGAGCCTGTGAAACTCTAGGTACAGCCTATGTGACTGCACTTAGACTCGTGTCCATGTACTTTGGCTCCCTCTTGCTCCCATGCCTGCTGAAGCACAAGCCTAATTCATTTAATTCATCTTTATCCCTGACCACCTCTTCCTTCAGTTTTTAGAGCACAGTGACAAAGGGAAGGTTCTATCCACAGAAGGCTGAAAAGGATCTCTTTGACAAATATCACAAGTCCATTTTAGTGGAAAGGAATGGAATGTAAAAGCGGAAGACAAATTAGAGCAGTGTGTTGATTGATAGCTGCTTTAATTAATTTCAACTTAATACAATCCTCTTCAGAGTCTCTATTCACAGGAGCATTTCCCAAAATTACTTTGAATTAGGCCAAGTTCTACACAACAAAAGCACATAAGGGGTGATGTATTTAGGAGCTGTTTCAAGCACCTCCACCCACATCTCTTGAAGAATAAGTAGGAAGACATGACTGCAAACCTGGTGATCTAGATAAACATTTTGTCTACTATTACAGAAAGGCCGTATGATCTGCGAGTAACATGTCTGCTCATCCTCTGAGTCAGATAACTCCTGACTTGCTCTTGGCAGGAGCTGAACCTTGTGTTGCTGCAGAGGAAACACAAGAAAGCTTTGATACCGTTTGGGTAGCATCTCTCCCTTGTTGCCAAGGGGTATAAAGGTCCAGTTCCATTCCTGTCAAATTTTCCTTTCATGGAACCTAGAATTCAAGAAAATACCTCCATAAAATTTGATTGTTAGGCATAAGAGTTCAGTTCTAGGATAGAAGAATTTCTGATCACTTGGGATAATTCACAAAAGTAGAAAACAAAGACTGAGACTAGAAAGTAAAGAAAAGCAAGGAAGTTTATAAGGAGAAGCAGAAATTTGTGCCAAGATTCTAGGAAAGAAAAATAAACTGGCTTGAGTTGCCCGTACATATTGTGAAGGCAGAAGGAACATGACTTTTAATCTATAGAAATTGCCACAATTAAAGTGACTCCTTTTTCTCTGAAGTAATCCTATTTTAATCACAAGGAAAAAAGCAGTGATAATGAAACAGAAACTATTCAAAGACTCTTGTTTTTTCTTTTCTCTCTCTTTGTTTCCTTGCTGGTAAGTTTGTTCAGCTGGCATTCTGCCACACCTCCAGTCCAGCTTTTTGCTGGCTATTTTGGAGATGGAATCTCTGGGACATTTTTCTCTTAGGCTAGATTCAAACCAAGATTTTCTGGATCTTAGCCTCCTCCACAGTTAAGATTATAGGTAGGAACTGTTTGCACTTAGCTTCTGATTGGCTTCTGATTTGCACATATTTGTTTATCTATATTTGAGTTTTATTTTATTTATTTAAGTAGTTGTACAAAGGGGTTTCACTTCAACAAGTCCTCTTATCAGTACAATACATATCAATATCACCCCTTCTATCATTCTCCCCCCATCTCTTCCTTATCACACCCATATTATGTATGCATTTAACAACACTAATAATTTATCATTCAGGAAACTGCTAACTAAAGGAAGGTTCTGTGTCCAGTGTCCACATCATTGCTTACAATGTAGGTTTCTGTAGGTTTCTGACCTGGTGAGCTTTTTTTCTCAGAGAGGTAGGCATCAAGCATCTGGCCAACACTCCCAGCCACACCCCGTGGCCATAGTGAGCTATTGCTTCAAGAGCTTTGCCCAAGAGAGAATCTATAGGCCTGTAGTCATATCATAACATTCTCACCCCATTTTCTTTTAAGTGATAACATCTAGTCACCTATGCTTTTACTTTTTTTCTAATAGAATTATAAGAGGCACTGGTCCAATATCCCAAAAGGCTTTTGTGTCAAACATCTGGCTGTGTTTGTCATGCTCTCCCTCCCTGCCCCTCACCAATATAGTCTGCTTTCTTGGAAAGAGAGGTTCAGACTTCAAGTAGTCTCCTTAAGAGTTTGTGCTAGTCATATCCTTACTAACTATATAAACTTCTCATGATAAAGGAAAACATAAAATACGGGAAGGTCTCTAATGTTATAGTGCTGTTTTGCTGTTTTATTTTCCAGTTATAGAAATACATTATATGCCCACTGTATAATATTTTGAATAAGTAGAAAAGTGTAGAAAAAGAAAATAAGAAATCAAAATTTCCCATAATTCCATCATTTGAAGAGTTCACTAGCAAGCAATTTTTCCCATAGTCTGTTTTTAAAAGTTGCAAATGAGATAGAGAGACAGAGAGAGAGAAAGAGAGGGAGAGGGAGAGAGAGCGAGAGAGAGAGATAGACAGACAGACAGAAACAGAGCACACACAGAGAGAGAGAGAGAGAGAGAGAGAGAGAGAGAGACAGCAGAGACTACTATAGGCTCCAAATCTTAAAGTATTTACTGTCTATCCCTTTAAAAACATTTGCTGATCTTTGATTTATAAGTAAACATTATTATTTTGGGCCTTTATATCCAATCTATTTGGAGTTCCTTCTCAAGCTTTTAAGAAAACAAAAATGTGATAACTCCCTTTTCTCTCCTCTCCACTGAAAACATGATCTTTAATAGCTTGATATTATTGTTTTCATCATTCTTTTCATTTAGTATTTCTCCATGAACATTGGAAATAGAAGTTATTTTTTGAGCATTTCCCTTTAAAGTAATGAAGAAAGAGTATCTAAAATCTTATAAAAGAACTGCTGACAGTGTTTATGATAGCAAGCCTTAATTTATTTTTTGATTTTTGTTAAAGAAAATTTATTATTCAACTCAACACCACTGACAGGCTTTTTTTCTTCTGTCTAGTACATGGTTTATTTTATTTTATTTAAAATAATTGTTTTTCTCCCACTATTCCTCCATTCTCCTCACTCCCCTCCCTCCACCAAAGTTGTAAAGCTCATTTCTGACATTGTGTTTTGTGAGTAATATGGTTGCAATGGATCATCTTTTGTACTTCTTTCAGCATTTTGTTATTTCCCTATCCTTCCCCAAGTAAGATAAATGTATATACAAGATGGAGGTTACCAGAATCAATGACAGAGATTGCCCAGAATAAACCAACGGAAAAAGAAAAAGAAAATAAAATAAGAAGAAAGAACTAGATACCATACATTGGTGACATCAAGGTTGACAACTGAAAAAAAAAAAGACCTGTTGTTTTGGTCTTGTAGTTCATTTCAATTAGCATCATGTTGTATGGTCTTATGTACATAGCTATTGTGATTCTCTCCTAGGATTAACCTAGGCATATACTAATTATTACAAATGAAGGAAACCATAGAGCCTAATTTTTTGGGTCTGGTTTACTTCACTTAATATGATTTTTTCCAAGTCTTTCTATTTCCTTACGAAAGGTGCAATGCCATTCATTCTGATAGAAGCATAAAATTCCATAGTTTTTATATACCACATTTTCTTGACCCATTCATCTACTGAGGGGCATCTGGATTGGTTCCATATCTTAGCTATGGTAAATAATGCTGCAGTGAACATAGTTGTGCTGGTAACTTCAGTGTGGCTTAGCTTGAGATCATTTGGATAAATGCCCAGGAGTGGGATTGCTGGATCATAGGGGAGTTCTATGTTTAGTTTTTTAAGGAACCTCCACACTGACTTCCAGAGTGGTTGAACCAGCTTACATTCCTACCAACAGTGTATTAGTGTTCCTTTTGGCCACATCCCTGCCAGCATCTGTTATTATTTGTTTTCTTGATAATGGCCATTCTAACTGGGCTGCTGTGGAATCTCAATGTGGTTTTGATTTGCATGTCTTTTATGGCCAGCAATGCTGAGCATTTCTTCATGTGTCTATTGGCCATTCTTATTTCCTCTCCAGAGAAGTCTCTTTTTAATTCTTTAGCCCACTTATTAATGGGGTGGTTGTTTTGGGATTTTTTATTGGGTGTGTTTGGGATTTGTTATTGCGATCTCAGTATATTATTATGAAAATACTGTACAGAAGGGTTACAATTACATGGGCAAGATAATGAATACATTTCTTATCAAGCATTGTAGCCTCTTCCTTTGTTTCCCCTTCCCATCCATTCCCATCCTCCCCCGCCCCACCCACCCAATCCTCCCTGCTGACCCCCCCACCAAAGTTGTAAAGTTCGTTTTCGACATAACAACTTGTACATCTCATTGTTGCAATGGGTCCACCTGTATCCCTATTCAAAATATTTGTTTTTCCCCTTCCCCTCCACAAATTATACCAACATGAAATACAGTGAAAGCAGGGGTTATACTGTGGGGGAGGAACATACAAAACAACAAAGAAATAATCTTATAAATGTGTTAGAAACAATTGCATGAGAGAAAAAAAACATTTGAATACATATCTTAGGGTTCATTTCCCTAACATCACCTTATCTGACTTTATTGCAGCATTATTTACTATAACTAAGATATGGAACCAAACCAGATGGCCCTCAGTAGATGAATGGATCAAGAAAATGTGGTATATATACACAATGGAATTTTATGCTTCCATCAGAAAGAATGACATTGCCCCATTTGTTAGGAAATGGAAAGGCTTGGAAAAAATTATATTAAGTGAAGTAAGCCAGGCCCAAAGAAAGATAGGTCCCATGGTTTCCTTATTTGCAATAACTAGTATATGTCTGAGTCTCAGTATATTTTTTGATATGAGACTCTTGTCTGTTGTACAGCTAGTGAAGATCTTCTCCCAATCTGTGGGCTTTCTATTGATCTTGCTATCTATGTCCTTTGCCATGCAAAAGCTCAGCAATTTAATGTGATCCCATTTATCCAGACTTTCTTTGATTTGTTATGTTTCTGGATCTTTATTTAGGAAGTTTCAACCTGTGTTGAGGAGCCCTAGTGTATCCTTTATCCCTTCTTGTAATATTTTCAGGGTCTCTGCTTTTACCTCAAGGTCTTTGATCAATTTGGTTACACATAAGGATCTAACTTCAATTTTCTACATGTGTGTAGACTGGCAGGTTTTAATAGAAAGTTTTGGAACTGAAGTTAAAATTTGGCCTTGAAAATTTGGGATGAATTAACCACTTTGACTCTTAATATTCTTTCTGAAAACCAAGAATAAAACTATGATCATGTCAGTAATTGTTTAAATGAGATAAGGGATGTAAGAATCACTTAAAAATAACACAATTTGATGCAATATTATTTATTATTCTGTGATCAAAACATTTGCTACCACAGTTATCACTGATTAGAGACAAATATTTTAATAAATAATTCTTGAGTGACAAGGTCATGACATTGAAAGAAAGGACAGAATATAATTTTGAAAATAACTTTTTAGTAGCTCATTTTTCCCCTAGAAATTTACTATTGTCCTGGGATGTTTCATGGTTCAGAAACTGAGTACTTCTGCATGTCATTTAATTAAGATGCAGCTTGAACATGCTATGTGAAGAATATTAAATAGTTTAGTGCAATATAAAATATGCCCAATGTCAGCATATTATGTCTCTTTTTCCCTTCAGAATATACTTAACAGTCAATCTGTGAAATCTATATCTTGGGAGTTTGTAATTTTTAATATTCTATCTGTAGTTTGAAATTTGTAATTATTGCTCATCCCACTGCAATGTTTAGAGAGTAAGAACTTAAACATATTTTTAAAAAATCATATCACCAGTCTCTATGAATTTGAATTCTCTTATGCCTAACGACATAAAAGAGGGTAAGATTAACTAAAACCTGTTTTGCTCACAAGTAACACTCTTTCCATGCCTCTGTTTATGAGGTCAGGACACTAAATATTTTTTAATGAAGTTTGAGGATTTATTAGCATGGCAATTATCCACATCATTTACCACTGCTGACAGTGTACACCAGATAATTTTTCAAATCAGTTCTTCCCTATAGCTTCTAATTTCTACACAGCAGTGTACAAATTCAAGCTTCAGAGTCAGATGGTGAGAAAGGCAATTTGGACTTGCTTGAACTCCATAGTTAAACAAGTGACACTAAGTTTGTAGATCTGTAAGTTTGCATAATCTTTTTAGGAAAAAGATCCAAAATATTATGAATATGAATATATGTAAGGGGAAGAATACTTATTTATAGGACACCAAAGCAAGTGGCAGTGTCTGATGCATCTGACTGAGAGTGATTGTTCATCAGAAACCTGCTTCAGCCCAAGGCAGTCCAAGAAGTGGGTCTTCTTCTCTGGAGAGCTCTCCTTTCTCCCTGTCTGTCTTCTGAATGCTCCTTGTCCAGGTGTAAAGAATCCAGTCGGGCTCTCCTGGGAGACAAACAACAGCTGCAGGCCTCAAGGATATACATACTTGAAGAGCCAGCTGTCCTGCTGGAGCAAGTGTTTCCTAGAATTCAGGCTACAGCTTGGGGAACAGGAGCCAACTGACAAGTCACTGCCACCGCACAAATAGAACTTAGATTCCAGAGACATTCCCTTATTTCTTTTTTATGTGGAGAGGAAAGGTGGCAGTGCATGGTTTTACTACCCAATCTGGAGCTGTTTCCTCCTATCATGTGAAAACGTGATGGTGCTGGAAGAAGGCCAGGTGGCGGCTGCTGACTTGCTGTGTACATGTCTGTGGTCTCCCAGTGGATCAAGCTGACCTTTTTAGGACATGATGTCTGGCGTGTTGGATAGCTTAATTTCCACCTCACTGTGAAGCAAAGGAGCTTCAGAGAGCCATTCAAATGACAAATTGCACAGATGAGATGGCATTTCTTTTCTGCCTGAGTGACAGCGTGCTGAGTGGCGGTCATTGTGTGATACTGTCTGCAAAGCTCTAAATAGCAGGCTGAAGCACATATAGCAGCTGTAGATGGCAAGTGACAACAGTTATAGAAACAAACAAGAGAACTTACTAATAACTTTAATATTAATACATGCATAAAATATGCCAAAAGCTTTGTTTTTTTTTAAATGCATTTATACGCTGTTAAACTTCATGGATTCATTCAGAATGAAAGTAAGATTATATTTTGGGAGAAATCATATAGATGTATACACACATATAGGTATAATTTTATAGTTCTTCCTGCCTTCAGATCTCTATAAATCCTATCATCTGAAAGTGTCATATCCAGGAGGTGGTGGTGGCTTTCTCCTCCCTCACTAGTAGGGACCGGGTCTCTTAACTGCTTGCCTTCAGGCCAGGGCTCAGGAGTGGGGGCCTGGAGGCTCCTGCTCTCCTTGTTCCTAGGTAAATGTGAATGGAGACAGGTATGAGAAGAGGCCTGTGTTCTTAAGTCCCCAAGCTCACTGGACCTCACCATGGGGCTACTTAACAAAGCCTTCCCCTTAATCCTACTAGCCTGGTCAGTGATCATCAGACTGGAGGAGGATCTGACAAGAGTGTGTGAATATGAGTTGAGATGGCTTGCTTGGACTCATTTGTGGTTTAGTTTTGTGTGTAAGCAAACAGAAAAGGATTTAGAGCTATCTTATGATTTGGACAGGGAAGATTCCAGGCTCCTTTTCCTTAAAAAAAAAAAAAGGTATATTAAGTTGTTTTTCCAATCTTCCCACTTCCTGATTAATCTCTTTCTGCATTTCTCTTACTCAGTCTTCATTCTTTCATCTTTTCTACTCCAGTATCTTTGCTTTTTTGGCAACTGGTAAGGTATTTGCTCATTTGAGAGCAAGCCTAATTCTCCAAGGTGATGATCAGCAAAATTGGGAAAGCTTTCATAACATGGTAAATTAAAACTATGACAGAGAGTAGTATTTGACCTTGGGAAAAGTCTTCCTTAGATTCTTCTTATTATAGTGCTAGCTTCCTGCTTTAGTTCCCAGTCTAGTTCCACAAAGAGTCTCTTAGGAGGAAATAATCCAAGACAAGCAGTAAACTCAACCCAGACAGAGGGCAGCAGCTCTAAGTCAACTGAAAAACTAGGTTTCTAGAATAAGAAAATAGGAAGGGTTCTTAGAATTGGTTTTGCCAAGCTAGCATTTTCTTCATCAGTAAACAGGAGCCTTAGAGGAGGTCAATTAATTGTACATGATCATTTCACCAGTGCATTTAAAAAATTTGTACAAGAAATGGGTATGAAATGTTTAGCCAGTGTGACTCTTATCCACCAAGAGAAGTGGAGCATGTCAGGGTTTAATATGGAGTAGGAGCTATGAGCAGGAGAGTCAGCTTGGGATGGAGACTGTGGAGGGATAGAAGGGAAATGAGTAGATTCTGGTAATGGTATAGGCCCAAACTTCCTAAAATAATGGTAGGGAAGTATAAAAGGAATATGAAATAAATGTCTATGTAGGTAGATAATGATTTTTGGTTTTCATATGCCAATTCTAGGGCAGCATGAACTTGGCTTTCTTTTAGTGATACAATTAGAGCCATGCCTCCAGTCCAACATTTTGCTGCTTAATTGAAGTGGTAGTCACATGGATTTGTCTGCCTGGTCTGGCTTTGTACTGTCATCCTTTGAGTGTCAGCTAGGATTATAGGCATGAGTCACCAGAACCCATGTCAATCCAGTGAGTTTAGGCACATTTGAAGCAATTTATCAAGGGAGGAAGAATTTGACTGACCCAGACTTGTCATGGAACACTTTTGTCAGGAAACACTTTTGTCTATTAGGCGCTTCTAAAATGTATCTTATTAGAGACTACTGCACTAAGTATGGCTACTACAGCAACACCTATATTTGTCTATGACGGTATCTCATTAGTGTAGTTCTCCTCATACCCTCATCCCTAAGTAATGATATCTGCACTTCCAATTCCTCCAATCTGCTCTTTTCTCACTGCAGAAGCCCTGTTTGCCTTCCATATATGGCAAATAGAAAAGGCAAGTGGATCTCTAGGGGAGCCCTCAGCTACTGAGTCATCCAGGTGGTATGCAGCACCCTGTGGAGGATATGTTTTTCATTGGGTGGTAGTTTCCTCACAATGGTAGCTGGTTGATAACATGCCATTTTGTGGTTGCCTTCTTTCCTTCCTTCCTTCCTCCCTCTTTCTTTCCTCTCTTCCTGCCTGCCTGCCTTTTTGGTCACACTTCCCAACCCCTTTTCAATGTTCCCTTTACCTCTCAAACTATTTGCACCATAATCCTTATGTTATGTTCTCCTTTAGAGGGAACTTTAATAGAGATATATTTATTATATTGGCAATAGAGTCTCACAACAAACCTCAGCTAAATTCTACCTACATAGTGCATTCAGTTACAAGAAATAGTAAGGTACTTTCCCCTCCCTCCCCCCAGGGATGGAGATCAAACCAAATGCTTAGATCATACTACACAAGTATTCTGTTACTGTTTTTTTTCTATTACTGTTAATGATATAACAGGACAGGAGGTTATTTTACAAGAGTACATTCTACTGCTCAATGATAACATCAAGGAATCAGGTTTTTGGAGTATTTCTTATCTATCTATCTATCTATCTATCTATCTATCTATCTATCTATCTATCTATCTATCTATCTATTTATATTTTGCAGGTAGGGTCTTGCTTTAGGCCCAGGGCCAGTCAGCCTTGGACGACCTATGCTTCTTAAATAGCTTGGATTGCAGAAATGTACTACCACAAGCAGCTTCTTTGTTAAGAGGAAGAGGTCTTACTAACTTCCCCCTACCCCCAGGTTAGCCTTGAAACTTGATCTTCCTGATCCTCACTTTCTCACTAACTAGGATTATAGGTGTATACCAATGCACACTGCCTCTTTGCTATATTTCTGGTTTGCCATCTTTAGCTATTCATCCTGGGCGATTTGCCATGTCACAAACTATCTGTTTCTTTTCAAAAGCAAGACATGAACTACATGCATAAACAAGGAGAGTCAGAGTCAAAGCTTTCCTTTCTAAACAGCTGTTTTTTGTTTTATATTATTTTTTATTGTGAAAACACTGTACAGAGGTTACAATTACATGAGCATGAGTGCATTTCTTGTCAAGCATTGTTGCCTCCTCCTTTGTTTCCCCTTTCCATCCCTGCCCTCCCATCCCCCCTTCCCCACCAAAATTGTAAAGTTCATTTTTCTACATAACGACTTGTACATCTCATTGTTGCAATGGGTCCACCTGTGTCCCTATTTAAACAATTTGTTTTTTCCCTTCCCCTCCACAAATTATACCAACATCATATACAGTGAAAACGGGGGTTATACCATGAGGGAGGGACATACAAAGCAACAAAAAATCATCTTATAAATATGTTAGAAACAATAGCAAGAAAGAAAAACTATTGTGGTTCATCCCTGACTAAGGTTCCTATCTGAACAAACTGGAATTCTATTAGCTGAGACGAGGTAGAAATGCCTGAGAAAGCAATAAACAAAGCATTTCTTGCACCCCTTCCATATATTGTACTGTTTATCAGGATCATTGTAGGTATATCTGCTTCCTGTGTGCACACAACCTACTTTAAAACAATGGCACAACAGCAGAACTATATTCAAGGACAATGGAAATAGAGAAGGAGATGAAAGTATCTTTAATGTCCCTAAGTTTGTCTTCTACTCTCTAATTCTGCTTTAACTTTAGAAAATATAGTTCTGGTTCAATCAGCCGGGTGCTGGTGGCTCACACCTGTAATCCTAGCTACTCAGGAGGCTGAGATCTGAGGATTGTGGTCCAAAGCCAGCCAGGGCAAGAAAGTCTGAGAGACTCTTATCTCCAATAAACCACTAGAAAGCCGGAAGTGGTGGTGTGGCTCAGGTGATAGAGCGCTCACCTTGAGCAGAAGAGCTGAGGGACAGTGGCCCAAGCCCAGAGTTCAAGCCCCATGAACAACAAAAAAGAAAGAAAAGAAAAGAAAAGAAAGGAAAAAAGAAAAAAAGAACATATAGTTCTGGTTCAATCTAAGCAAATAACTTCTTTTGTAGTCTAAAAATTGCAAGCTGTACCAATTAATCATTGCCTGTAAAAGGGGCTCTACTCAGATAGGAGTACTATTTTTGCAGGTGTTGAAGGAGGCATAATTCCAAGTAAGAAGCTATTTAGAGGAAACTTGTTAAATAAAACAAAGCTAATAACATTCACCAGAACAAAATCTGAATCTCTAGTTACCATGAATGTATCTTTGAAGAGATGCCTGTAAGAAGTCCCCTGGGGAAGAGTTGGACTTGGAGCATTGAGACCTATATTCTGTGTGTGTCACCATTAATCTTCAACACTGCATGGCAATTGGCTGTTAAAGGAGTGTATTCAGTGTGACATCTAAAAATTGCAAAGACATAAAAATCTACTGTCTTTGTGGAAGACAAGAGTTTAAACTGCCTTTCCCTTGACTAAACAGAAAATTAATAAATCAACAATTCTGATAGATATTTAATCTTAAAACAAACCACACAAACAAGAACAAAACATCCTTGTTTGAACCAAAATCTCTTCTATCATACTTAGGAATTTTGATGAGTATATGATAAAGTAGAAGGTCACTCCTACCCTGCAGAGAGCCATGTAGAACAGTTCAAAGAATTAAATATAAATGGAACTCGCCAAAATCAGTTAACCTCAACTACAATGCATTCTTTCCCCCTGAAACTTTATGATGCAGATACAGTCAAATTGGATAAGCTAAGATTTTGTTGCTTAGACATTTATGTTTCCTCTTGAGAAATCAAAGACAATCCAGAAAAACCTTGTGCTCCATTATTATTATAGCAGGCACTTTCAAGATACCTATCAAAATAGATCAACTCTTAAGCGTCTTGACAATCCAGTAGAATGAGTGCTGGATTTATCTTTATTATCACCTTTACTACAGATGAAGAGAAGGATGCACATTAAGTCAAACTATTTGTCCAGATGACTTAGGAAGAATGTGACAGAAGCAGGATTCAAATACCTGCCTTCCACTTCTAGAACCAACATTATCACCTCTCTTTGCCTTAGAAATGAAGGGTATGTCATGGCAAGACTGGATAAATGACATGTAACTAACCTTATGTGTCATTAACACAAAATACATCAAGCAAATGAAAAGAAAACCTAACTTGATCTAAAGCTATTGCTTTTGTGAAAAACCTGTGGCATTTACTGGTAACTGTATTACAGAAAAGTAATAAGTATTCATGCTCTATAAAACTTATTGACCTCTACTTTGATGATTAGAATTCATAGAATTCTTGTATTTTTTATTGATTTACTGTGAAGAAATTTCCAAAACATTTGTGAAAATAACCCTGATTATTCTACAGATAGTCTTATTCTGAAGGACAACATGTCTGACTGTCTTGTTTTAAAGGAATTATACAT
Organism: Dipodomys ordii; assembly: GCF_000151885.1. Classification (NCBI taxonomy): domain Eukaryota; kingdom Metazoa; phylum Chordata; class Mammalia; order Rodentia; family Heteromyidae; genus Dipodomys; species Dipodomys ordii. Next base: position 9,868,684 of record NW_012267219.1, on the reverse strand, counting down.
TAACTGATGTGATGTTGGAGACATTTTGTTACACTAAGAGAAGAACAGAGCTATACACAGAGACACATAGAGATACACGCACTGAGATAGAGAGAGAGGAAGAAAAGAAAGAAAGAAGAAAAACAACAACAAGAAGAAAAAGGACAGAAACAACAACTAGAAACAAAGTTGCTCTTTAAAATAATGCCCCAAGTGATATACTCCCTCCAATGAGGCCCTACATCCTAACACCTTATTCAGCTGAGGCTGCTATAAATTCACCAGTGGATTAAGCTGCTGAAGTCAGAACTCCCATGATTGGATCACTTGTCAAGAGAGCCTTTACCAAGCCTTTAGGGAGGGACATTTCATATCTGAGCCAATAGAAATCAGATAGGGAGAGCCTATTAACACCCTTCAGACTAATGGGCATATATATCAGGTGATGATAAGTACTTCCAAGAGACAGAAGCCAGGCTGGGAGTGGGTGGGTCAGAAAAGGCATTACTAATAGGGGACCAGGGGAAAATGATCGTACTGGTTTTCATGACATGCATTTCATAAATAGTTCATCTTAGAGCAATACCTGGAAATATCAGTGCTTAAAGTTAGCCAATTCTCTGTGCTCTGTGGAGATTTTCTTTAACCACTATGATTGTGTATGCTTACATTTCCATTAAAATTTCTCCATGCTAAATTATAATCATGAGCTTTCCAGCTTTGATTTTTCATTCATCTTTGGCATAGAGTAGATTCAATAAATGTTTTCTAAGGAGAATTATGACCTGATATATACCCATTAGCTTCATTTACTTCCAGGAAGAGTTAAGAGACTTTCTACCCAGGAAGTTCATATGTACTTGCTTATATCAAGAAATCTTCACTCTGCTAGATTTTAATTGGCAAACAATTACTGCACTCTGAATACTTGACCAAGAGTGAACGTTAGAATGACAGAAGGTTTCTCATATGCACAGTAACATCTTATTCCCTCTGTATTATCACACTCACCCTACAAGGCATGCCACATACTGGCCTCCTTGGTCAGCTGAGGAAAAGGAGGACCAGGGAGGTTATGAAGTCACTCGCTAGGAGCTCCACAAAACCAACCCCTATTCTGTAAGCTTCTAGTGTATTCTTTTTCCTTTGGTATTTACTAATACTTATGTAATTCTGGTATGGATATTACCTAAATTCTTCCTTGAGTGATGTAGGAAATAAATCAGTTATCAATTTGACAAGTTTTTTTTCTATCTTCCAAGAACCCCGTGAATTGTTTCTGGACAATGCTCATGTAATAGAATTACCTGTTTCCTTTTTGAGCAACCATCTTCCTTCTCTCCCCACTGTTGATTCCTGTTTCCCATCATGCTGCCTCCCTCTCCATCTTCTCTCTTGCTTTCCCTATGTCTAACCACAGCTTATTTTTCTGAGGAATTGTTCAAGAGCCTTAGAAGCAATCCAAAGTTGTGTAGTTTTTATTGGGGGTGGGGGTGGGGGTGGGAGAGGGGTAGGTACTGGCAGTTTTTCTCCATGTGAATTTTAAGTCCTGCCTTGCTTTCCCATTGCCTGGGACCATGTAGTCACCTTTACCCATTAAGTGATGCCTCTATCCAAGTGATACAACCCTAGAAGAGACCCCTGAAAGATACCCCTGAAAGCTGTTCCCTCCTGTACTCTTTCTCATCTCTGAACCTTGTCTCTTAAATTGTGTTCAGCTAAATTGCATGAGTGGATGTACATTTCAAAGGTTTCACAACTAGAATATAACTGGTTAAAATTTTTAAAGATGTAAGAAGGACAAAGAAATTCATGAGAGGGGCTGGGAAGGTGGCTCAGTGGTAGAGCGCTTGCCTTGCATACATGAGGCCCTGGGTTCAATTCCTCAGCACCACATAAGCAAAAAGAAAAAAGCCGCAAGTGGTGCTGTGGCTCAAGTGGTAGAGCGCTAGCCTTGAGCTGAAGAGCTGAGGGACAGCAACAAGGCCCAGAGTTCAGGCCCCATGACTGGACCCCCTCCCCCCCAAAAAAGAAATTCATGAGATGTTTGAATAACAGATGAATGAAAATTTGATGATTTTTTTGAAGGGCAAGATGTAAATTTGGTGAGTACTAGTTTTTATTTTAGTTGGTGTGCATATAAAAAGGGTATAAATGGAAAACATGGTGACCTTCCCTGAACTTATCATCCTATATATCTGTAAGCGAAAATGGTAGTTCCTGGGCTCTTCCCTACAGGAAGCTGGTTGTGGGGATTTATTCCTGAGATTGTAGCTGTAGCTGCTAAATCCTTGATCAGGAGTTCCAGAGCAAAAATTGGAACCAGAGAGCCCTTAAGACATGGTGTACATACAAAGTGTCAAAGATGCATTGGCTCAAGGTGAGGGAGTCTCTTCTTACTGATCCCCAGGAAGTGGAAAATAAACAGCAGTTGTGCTTGGCTTCTACTGCATGATTAGACAGAACGATAGGCTTCCTCCTAGCTCTCAGCTCTGCCCCTAGAGGAAAAAATGCAAATGAAGAGGAGAAGAGGGGTGAGTGCAGTCAAGAATTAAATGTACATCCTAGAAAATGATGAAGAGTGAGGGAAAGGCTTGGGAAGAGGAGGATATGGGTGAGAATGTTGAAAGATGAATTGTATTCATAAATTCAGTAGCAACTCCTCTTTGTACAACTACCTAAAGATAATGTTTTGTTAAATGCATGGTCTTCCACATGGTGGACCACTGGTACTTGCAGTGCTAGGAAATTAGATTTGAGTCTAAATGATGGAACAACAGCTTCTGTAGCTATGTGGTTCCAATCCAAAGATGTAGGTGCCCAGAGAAAGAGCACCACTTGGAGCCCCTGGGGGAGTCAGAGCTGAGGGTACCCCAAATATATGTGTGCATTTGTGTGTGTGTGTGTGTGTGTGTAAGTGCTGAATAAAAGAAAACACTCAACAATGAAAGTGTTCAGATGAAAAAATGATAGAGATGGGTCTAAAGACTCAGGATGACAGTAGTGGGATTTTCACATAAGACAAATGCAAAAGATGAGCGTGAGTCAATGATTTGTCAGATGCTAGGTGACAATTGTTTTCGAGACTGAACTTGAAGCTTAGGGTTTAAAAGGAAATGGTACATTGCAAGTAAGTTGGTGAAGAAAAAATAATTGGCATGCCTGGGTATATTATATTAACAGTTTTTGAACTATTAGAGTGGGGAAAAAACTTTTCATGCTTTCAAAGAGAAAGAACAAGATAGCCTCTCAAAGAAAAATAATTCAACAGTCCAGTGAATATAATAGAAATAGTTAATGCACGATAAAAATTAGAAATAATGAACCTGCAACACATGGTCTACATTTTTTCATATATGAAGTTTTCCATTTTTAATGTTTAGTTAAACAAAATACAATAATATTAGAAATTAAGAATAATGACGTGAGACACATGGTCTAAATGTTTTTGTAGATATGAGGGATTTTTATTGTTAATACTTGGTTAAACAAAATACATCTTTGGTAAAACAAATCCAACGCAATGCCAACAGAATAAAAGCAAGAAAAACTAAGCCTAGGTTTGCTCTTATTAGGCATCAGGGTTATACCTTCTTCTTTCTTAAAAGAAGTAGGGGTTTTGCTCCGGCATTGGCATGACACCTGAATTACATATGATCAGAGAAACCAGCCCTGAAATATTTTTAAATGTCTTTGCACATCTCACTGGCACAAAGATTCCATGTGCACGGGGCTCTAGGCAGATTTTCCTCTTCTGAGGAAATTGCTTACTATCACCAACAACACCAATGGATCCAAGGTCCTGCTTGTCACAATTGGTAATGTTGGTGTTAACTTCTGGCTGGTGGTAGTTAGAACATCATTGCACAAGGGTACAACTCCTTGGGGGTGCCAAGCAGGTCTCACTTTGGTGAGAAGTCACCACATATACCCAGCCCAGGGGCAGCTCCACTTCTGAATGAAGAAACTTGAATTGCAGGTAAGCTGGCTTACTCTTGCACCATTTACGATAAATACTACAGGATCCTTTGGTTAAATTTAGAGATTCTGACGTATAGAACCTGATTTACTGCTCTGATTTCACTCCTAATATTGGTCAAATGAAACTGTTTTTCTGTATAGCAAAGTCCAATCCTTATGGAAAGGAAAAAAAATCAACATTTTAAGGGTAAGGCTTTCTCTCTGTTGAGTTGTACCATGGCAACAGATTCTCTATAAACATGCTAATAGCTTTGGGAACATATTTTATTGACTGAAATTCAATGATGGAAAGTAGAAATGATGCAATTGGTGTTTAGCTAAGCCTTTTAGAGTTCCTTCTACTTTGTTGTGTTTTTCTGTTGTGACTTCTCAGAACAATTCATACTCTGTGCCATCAAGGTTAAAGTTAAAAAACATGCTTATTGGGAGAGATAAGGGAAAAAGATGGAAAGGGTCACATTGATCAAGATTCATTGTACTTACAAACTGACATGTTTCTTTAACTGCAAAATGGGAGAAAATAATCACCACTTCTTAGAACTATTAGGAAAGCATTTAAAAATTTATTTATAAATCCTGATATGTTGGGTTAGGGGGAAAGTAAGGTGGCATATCACTTATTAGAGTGTTGTGCTACCTTGGGGTGTTCTACGATACCAATGTTATACTGCAGGAAGTGAGCCTGGTTCCAGGCAGAGAGAAATGAAGAAAGTTAAAGCTGTCTTTTGCTCAGACCCTTGAGGTTTTAGTCAAGAAAAGTGGGGAGACTGTCTGGGAGGAGTAGTTGGTGTGCTCAGAGTTTCCACCAAACTTTTCCCAGAGGGGAGGGTGGAGTGAAGTGAAAAGTGACCCACCTCTTTCACTGAGCCCATTAGAAGGGACTCCAAAACAACAAGGGCAACACAATGCAAATGGTAAAACCTTCTGGTCCCAAATAACAACAACAAAATGACCACTGGAAGAGCATACTATTTGGTCCCTGGTGTCTTAGTAACTGAAAAGCACTGTGGCTAGCCAGCTGTTACTTAAAGCCGAAGGCAAGCAAGATGGTATTGAGGAAGGCCCACGTACCCCTGTGTTGGGGAGCTTAAAATGATTCATCTGGAAAGGGATGAGTGATTTGTCTCTGCTCAAGATATGGCCATTTATGCAAGGCAATCTCAGAGTGAGTGGCTTTTTGAGGGGTTATGAAACTTACCCTATCAGGGAGTTATAGCTACCATCCAGGAGTTGTAGGTAAGAGATTATCAGCAGCGGGAGCCCTGAAAAGCCTGCAAAATTACCAAAGTGGAAGAAAGCCAGTGTTTGACAACATCCAAAAGACACTGATGAAGAGTTCAGCAAATGAATTAAGTAAGGAAGTTAATTTTTGATCATAACACCTGTCCTCCATTCAACCTTGAAGGAACTAAGTGCAGAGGAATGAAGGAGTGTGGCATGAAAGAGAGAAGAGCAAGATAGAGCAGGAAAAGAAGCAACAAAGTGTGGGGGAGACAGTTTCCACCATGGATTGTGCTCTTCTCTAAGTTCATTGGTCAGCAAAGTGACTACACATTACGGGTGACCATCTCTAAGTGCAATGCTCTTATGTCTGGAAAACAACATGTAACAGGATTATATCAAGTGGAATGTAGATGAAGATGATTGCTACTTGCTATCCTGGCTTGTATTAATTTCCACAGAACCTTCCTCCTCATCGTTGTTGTGGTTTTATAAGGTGGATGTTGATATCCAGGGTATATGAATGCTTTACCCATGTGTCCTTGGCCCTTAATACCACCAGCACTTGAATCTTTTTGACTGAGAGCTTTCTCTGACCATTGAATGCTTCCTGCATGTATGTTTAGAGTGGCAGGAAGGCAGGTTATAAAAACTAGGAAATGAACATCTCCTCCAATTTGGGAGCCCTAAATAAATGTCTATTTGGATTTCATGATAGTTACCCCAGCTTCATTTACCTTGTGAGGGAAAGCATTAAAAATATATTCTATAGTGTTTCTGAGCAGGAACAAATTCCAGCTGACCTCCTAGCAAGTTGAGCCCCTTTCCTACTTCATTGCCTTTCCCTAATTCCTAGTGATTTTTTGGGATAGCCTGCCAAATAAAATATATTTTCATTGCAATCTCTGTTTTAGGATCTGCTTCTTGGGAGACCACACTGAGGTTAGAGTACCTTTGCATTCATATTACTAAAGATAATTAGACCTTTATTGTATTGGATCTTTGTACAACCATGTGGAGAAGAGCACTCTCCACTTTCCTTCTCCAACACCAGGTTTTCCCTACCTCACAAAAGATGATTCTACTTTTTAATGAAGGAAAGCTATTGTGTTATAACACTTAAGATTGTGAGCTGAACAATAAATGGAATGAATAGTTGGGTGGGTGGAAAAGTTAGTAAAAGAATCTCACAAAGTGAGATATTCTCTTTTCACCTTGAAGTTAGATAGCAGTGCATTAAATAGACCCTTGGACAGAAGGAAGAGTGTTTACAAAGGAACAGATGAGTGCAGGTTGACTGGCCAGTGTCAGATCTGAGCCTGTAAGGGGATCCCTTGAATATTTGGGCCCAAGAATCAGGACCAGTATGTGTGACACCATCTTCTAGATCTAATCTGCCTCCAAAGGGAAATTAACCATTAAAGTTGGTTTTGCTTTAAATTCCAATGGGCCCAATACATAGATTGTGAATCTCATTTCTTGGTTAAGACAATAGACAATAGAATGAAGGCAAAAATTGCTGCTTAATTAGCTTCTCTAGAATCATATTGAGAATTGGCAGCACGCTTGTCTGCATTCTTAAAAGTCTGTTTTTACTTTTTAAGTCTAATCATTCAGCATTATTGTCTACATTTTTCAAAGATTTATAGCAGTTGTTTCTCAAAGGCTTTGGATAAATGTGTCTAAGGATAAGTCAATGTCAAGTCATTTAAATGGTTACATGTGTGCATGTAACTATATTCCAAAATTGGGATATAGTTTAAATTAATATATTGATTGGTGTTAATTTTGACTTTGTGTTACTTTGCTTGACTAATTGTTTTTTTGGCAGTTCATGCAAGTATCACTTTATTTTTACAGCAATGCTAACTCATACATTAATATTCTTATTAAGGGAACAATAAATCGACATGGTAAGGTGATTAGGATAAGGATGGAGGAAAGACACTTCATAGGGCTTTATTCTAACCTTTGAAATCTAAGAAGTAAGGGCAGAATCAAAATACTGGTTGAGCCATTTGCCTTTCTTTCTATTCATTGACATGAAAATAACCAAACAAGTAATTAAAATTACAGCTTTTATTACCAATCTGAGATTCCAACACATCCTCTTAATAAATTGTTCTCTCCTCTCCCATTCTTTTACCTTTTCTTTCCAAAATCACTTGTCTTTCAACAGCTTGTATGAATTTGCTTTAGAATTATTAGGATGGACTTGAAAGCAAAGTTAAGGTTTGAAGGTGTCCTTGGATAGACGCATGAAGGCACAGGTGCATTCACTACTGTTCATAGCCTTTGATTCCAAACTTCGCCACTAGGTGTCGGTAAGTAATCTAATTACATATCCTCTGCATTACTACAACAAATGACACATGGAGCTGTGTGGGGCAGACCTAAAAGTTAAGGTCATGTGGCTTAAATAACATCCTGCAGATTGTCTGTAACAATGACTTCAAAACAGGAGGATGAACCTTGGAATAGGAATTGGAAAATGTGTGAGTTAACAACAGCACACGAAGGACTTAGCCTTTATTGGGGAAAATGAATGCATTCTATTTTATGTATCCTTCATTTTTCTCTCTTCCATTAAATAGGACACCCTGCTGCCTGCATTTTCATCAGCATAACTGGATTTTTTATGAGTAAAATACATTATCTATGCTGTTAGCATCAGTGGAGGGCTGATCTATTCTCCAGTTTTTCTGTGGTTTATATACTTTAGTGTTGAACTTTGCAGAGCTTTTTTTGGGGGGGGGGGTAAGTCATGGGACTTCAACTCTGGGCTGGGCATTGTCCCTGAGCTCTTCAGCTCAAAGCTAGTGCTCTACCACTTGAGCCACAGTGCCACATCCAGTTTTCTGGTGGTTTATTGGAGATAAGAGTCTCACAAACTTTCCTGCCCTGGCTGGCTTTGAACCTCGATCCTCAGATCTCAGCCTCCTGAGTAGATAGGATTGCAGGCATGAGCCACCAGTGCCTGGCTTCAGAGCTTATTTTAAAGGCTCAGGCCTGAATTAACTGACAAATAAGTTTGACAACTGTGACTCCTATTTCGATGAACTCCTATTCAGCCTTCAGGACATAGATCCAGTGTCATCTGGTCTGGTAAGCCTGACAGAGATCAGCTCTTCATTCACAGTACAAAGCTGAGCATTCTTCCCCGTGGCAATACTCATCCTACTTGGTAATTAATTGTGCATGCATCTGCCTTCCCTATGGACAGGACAGGACAGGAATTTAAAGGATAGGAACCAGAATTGGAGATCCTGTTCAACTGTGGCTCTTGTGGGCACACAGCTTCCTGCTTTAATATTGAATGCCTGGGAAGAATAACTAAGTACTCACTAAATTGATGAGGAAAGAGTTTTGTTTTGTTGTGTGTGTGTGTGTGTGTGTGTGTGTGTGTGTGTGTGTGTGTACAAGTCATTATGTCAAAAAACGAACTTTACAACATTGGTGGGGGGGAGGATCAGGTGGGGGGAGGTGGGGGGAGTATGGGATGGGATGGGAAGGCAACAATGCTTGATAAGAAATGTACTCGTTATCTTGCCCGTGTAATTGTAACTCCTCTGTACAGTATTCTCTCTCTCACACACACACACAAAAGAGTATGCATTGCCATTCAGTTAAAAGCAGCTACCCAGCAAAGAAGTGAGGATTGCATTTATAAAAGATGCTAAATTTACACCTGAGGGTAAATTTCTAAGAATGATGCTCTCCGTTTTTTTTAAAAAAAATTTGCCCCCCTGGGAGAAATAATTTAAGATTAGGAAATACCTTTCCTCAAAGACTTTAATATAAATTCAAACAAGTACTTTAAAGTATCACCAGTGGTTACATTTAATTTTTCTCTATGCTCATAATCCTTTAAAAACAAGTACAAATTTGAGAAGCTTACAATGTAGTAAAATCAGCCCACATTTATGTAAGTCTTATGGCAGGCCTGTTCTGGGTGGCAGGAGGGAGATACCTGCATAGCTGGATAGACCATCTAAGCAATGAATCTAAGTAAAATTTGCTGAGAGCTGGGAACCAAAGAGGAACTGAATTCCACAGGGAGGATGCAACTGGGAGCACTCTTCAGTCATGATATTTGAACTAGAACTTCACCACCTGCAGCCAAAAAGCATTATGATCTCTATGACATAGCCAAATACAAGTACTTAGGAATCCAGACAGTCTCTACATAGAAGTTTAAAAATGAAGAGGTCCATTAAAAAAAAGTATACAGGTGTATCTTTCAATCTAAATGATAACATGTTGGATAAATAAAAATGACTTTTGCAAGAGGCTTTTCTCTTTTTTGTTGTTTTTAATGTACTATGTGATTGATTTGGGTACCTTGTATCTTATACAGACATTTATCTAATTTGGGAAGCAGAAGGGGAATAACAAAATGCTGAAACAAGGACACAGGATGACCCATTGCAACAATGATACTCGCAAGACACTATGCTGGAAATGAACTCTACAACTTTGGGGATGGAGGAAGAGTAGGGGAGGTGGGGGAGGGAAAGAATAGTAGGAGAATGCTCAACAAGAAAAGTACTCGTTACCTTACTGATGTAACTGTAATCTCTCTGGGCAGCATCTTTACAAGAAAATAAAATTTAAACTAAATTAAAAAAAGAATAAAAATTTTAAAAATGACTTTTCATCATGTCTTTAACCTAATGACTTTCAAAATTGAGCATAATGCAAAATCATTAGTAAGGTGTGTGTGTGTGTGTGTGTGTGCATGTGTATGAGCACACACATGCATGCACATGCACCAGTACTGGGACTTGAACTCAGAGCCAGGGTGCTGTTCTTTAGAGCATTTTCACGCAAGGCTAACATTCTTTCACTTGAGTCACACACATCTCCACTTCTGGTTTTTTTGCTGATTAATTTGAGATAAGAGTCTCACAGACTTTTCTACCTTGGCTGGCTTCAAACCACCATCCTCAGATTTCAGTTTCCTGAGTAGCTAGTGAGATTTTTTTAAAATGCAGATTTGCCCCCAAACTTATTGTTTCTTTCTGGCAACATATATTTTCCCCCCAAATCTGCAGTACTAGCAAGATTACCATTCTGATGATAGGAAAACTGAAGATTTAAGAGGGATTGAGAACCTTGAGATCATATAACCAATATAAGGCAAAACTAACAGTAACTTACTGTGCTGTTCTTACCCCAGAGTCCAGTCCACTTATGTCAGTCCCAGAGAGATCAGGTTTTCTAGCATGCTTTCTGGAGGATGACTATTTAAATCTCTCCAATGGATGACTTAAGGCATGATGGTTTTCTCACTGATGTGCTCTGAGCTGGCTGCTCATAGCTTCCTTGGCAGAAAAGAAGGAAAGTGCTGGGTCTCTGCTAATATCTCATTTCTCTTTATCTAGCCCTTGGGCTTCTTCCTGGCATTTCTGTGTTAGAAAGCAAATGTAGACAACTCCAAATTAGTTACAGGCAAATCTAACCCCTAGCATGTACCACATCTCTTAGCCAGTGTTGCTGAATTCCCATGAGCATGTGCTTTAGAGTGGAGAAGCCCTTACAAAGTAATCAATTTGCTGATAGAATGTATCAGATAACATCTGTAAAACGTATTCCTTTTGCAAATGGAGAGTTGAGATTTAGACAAGTGCAGAGATAAACATGTATTTGAACCTATACTTAGTCCAGGTCAGTTGTGCTTGAGGGCAGTCCTGTGTGTAACCAGGATGAACTTGAGAGCACTGTTACTTTCAGACCTCTGTAAGGGCCTGGGATCCATCAGCTCAGTTGAGCCCCGAGATGATCTTAGAAACTCACGGTGCAGACTCCCTGCTGCCAGCTCCCCAATGGAAGCCCCATTGGCTGGTCTGCTGTGGTTGTCACTGACTGGCCAATGAGGAGGATGGATTTCTTCTTCTGTGTGTTGAGCAGCTCAGAAGATTGCTACTCATTGTAGAATGTTAAGAAAATGTTTGTAGCCAGGTGCCAGTGGTTCATGCCTGTAACTCTAGCTATTCAGGCTGAGATCTGAGGATCACAGTTCAAATCCAGCCTGGGAAGGAAAGTCCATGAGACCTTTATTTCCAATTATCCACAGGAAAACTGGAAGTGGCACTGTGGCTCAAGTGGCAGAGAGTTAGCCTTGAGCTGAAGAGCTCAGGACAGCTCTCAGACCCAGAGTTCAAGCCCCACAACCGACGAAAAAAAAATCAAAGCTTGGACTGTTGGTTACCCTTTGGGGGAACATGATGCATCATGTTATAAACAATAAGAAAGATTTCTGGGAGGAACTGTGATGGAGAAGATGCCATGACACATTTGGAAGGAGTAGGGGACCCTTTGGGATAAGGGATAAGGGACTCTTAATGCTTGTCACAGTGTTAAGTACAAACACTAAAGTGTCATAACTGAACTGAGATGAACATACACACACACACATACAACACACACAGTGCAACATTGACCCATCTTACATTTGGCAAATTGAAGGAAAAATTATCTATGGATTCATAATGGCTGATGTTTATTTTATTCAGTTACAGACACCTGAATGTATATATGATAATGATTCAATTTGAAAAAGGAGTTGATTAATTTTAAGATTGTATTTATTACTCCCACTCATTTAATGACTAGCGCTCTACCACTTGAGCTACAGCGCCACTTCCGGTTTTCTGGTGGTTTATTGGAGATAGGAGTCTCACGGTCTCTCCTGCCCGGGCTGGCTTTGAACTGGCTTTGAACCACGATCCTCAGATCTCAGCCTCCTGAGTAGGTAGGATTACAGGCGTGAGCCACCAGCGCCCGGCTGATATTATTTTTTTTATTTTGAAAATACTGTACAGAGGGCTTATACTTACATGGGCAAGATAATTAGTACATTTCTTATCAAGCATTGTAGCCTCCTCCTTTGTTTCCCCTTCCCTTCCCTTCCCAGACCCCCACCCAATTCTCCTCCTCCCCCAACCAAAGTTGTAAAGTTCATTTTCAACATAACGACTTGTACATCTCATTGTTGCAATGGGTCCACCTGTATCCCTATTTAAACCATTTGTTTTTTCCCTTTCCATCCACAAATTATACCAACATCAAATACAGTGAAAGCAGGGGGTAGACCGAAGGGGAAGGACATACAAAGCAACAAAGAAATCATCTTATAAATACGTTAGAAACAATCGCATGAAAGAAAAAAAAACATTTGACTACATATCTTAGGGTTCATTTCCCTAACATCACTTTATCTGACCTTTTCTGCTTGATTCAGACATATACTAGATATTGCAAATAAGGGAAACCATGGGACCTATGTTTCTTTGGGCCTGGCTTACTTCACTTAATATAATTTTTTCCAAGTCTTTCCACTTCCTAACAAATGGAGCAATGTCACTCTTTCTGATGGAGGCATGGAATTCCACTGTGTATATATACCACATTTTCTTGATCCATTCATCTACTGAGGGGCATCTGGGTTGGTTCCATATCTTAGCTATGGTAAATAATGCTGCAATAAACATAGCCATGCTGGTAGCTTTAGTGTGGTCTTGTTTGTGAACATTTGGGTAAATGCCCAAAAGTGGGATTGCTGGGTCATAAGGGAGCTCTATGTGGAGTCTTTTAAGGAACCTCCATACTGCTTTCCAAAGTGGTTGAACAAGTTTACACTCCCACCAACAATGCAGTAAGGTTCCCTTCTGTCCACATCCCCTCCAGCATCTGTTGTTATTAGAGTTCTTGATTATAGCCATTCTAACTGGGGTGAGGTGGTATCTCAATGTTGTTTTGATTTGCATTTCTTTTATGGCTAGGGAGGTTGAGCATTTCTACATTTGTCTATAGGCCATCCTTCTTTCCTCTTCAGAGAAGTTTCTCTTTAGGTCTTTAGCCCACTTATTTATTGGGAAGTTGTTTCTTTGAGGATCTTCTCCCATTCTATGGGCTTTCTATTGATCTTGCTAGCTATGTCCTTTGCTATGCAGAAGCTCTGCAATTTCATGTAATCCCATTTGTCCAACCTTTCTTTGATTTGTTGTGTTTCTGGGTCTCTATTAAGAAAATTTCAGCCTGTGCCAAGGAGACCTAGGGTTTCTCCTATTTCATCCTGTAATGTTTTCAGAGTGTCTGCTTTAACTCTGAGGTCTTTGATCCATTTGGAGTTGATTCTGGTGCAGGGTGATATATAAGGATCTAGCTTTAGTTTTCTACAAGTAGTTAACCAATTTTGCCAGCACCATTTACTGAAGAGGCTGTCTTTCTTCCATTCTATTTTTTTAACTGCTATTATTTTTTAATCAGCTGAGAGGATGATTTTACACACAGCCTGCTCAACCTGCCACGTGGGCTATATAAACCAGATGATCGAGTATCAGCAGAAATCTCCCTACATGGGCAGTTTGGGGGCTGGCAGAAGTGCTAGGAATTTTTCTGGGCAGTGCTCTGGATGGCATGTCCTGTTTGTTCTGTCTTTATCCCATTGTTCCCTAAAGCTCAGCCTGCATGGTAGCAGCTCATGCTGTGATTGGCCATTGACTCTACACAGTGATTCTGACCATTAACTTAGTGATAGCACCCAGAGGAAGTACTGACCTCCATCTGTTCCCTAGGCATGTCCTTGCATAGGAACAAGCTATGTCCTCACTGAGATTATTTTTAAAATGAAATATTAGTGAGACTTTGATCTAGTAATATTTGGTCATAGAGGGAAGTATTCTCCTTCCTAACCATATTCCTTTCACATGATTTCAGTTGATGAATTTTAAGATTGTATTTATTACTCTCATTGGTTTGATGACTGCCAAACTTTGTTTTCAGAGTGCCAGCTTTTGAACTTAGGGTTCTCATTATTAAAGTCCTATTAGGGAATGTTTTATTTTCATATACCCCAGGGTCTTCAGAGACTATAAATTCTAAAAAAATTCCTTATGCAGGAAAAAGGGGGTCAAGGATTTATGTATGTGTGTGTGCGCGCATGAACGTGTGCGTGCGCACATGTGTGTATTCTCCAAGTTTTGGCCCCAGGGATGACCCACTCAGACCCATGGTGCTCCAAATGGGTCATTCCTTGGCTATGAGAAATGAATGTCTACATTTATGTTAAAGATTCAGCTCCTACACATAATTCTATTTAAAGCTATCTAATGTTCAATACTGTCTCTACCATAATAACCATACTTTGCTTTTGTTTATCACCATTTAGCAGGAAAACACAGGCATTTGAAACATGCATTCAGGTCTTATCACAAGTGTGGTGGTTAAGTGTTTGCTCTGTTCTTCCACCAGATGAGGGGAAGGGAGAAACAGAAAATAACTCATGGATTTGGGCATACATGTGAAAGTGCTTGTAAAGCTTTGGTTTCCATTTGCCTTATGTGTTGAAATGATTATTTTCTCATGCATTTTTTCTGTGACCTAATTTACATTCCATCAATACACTTTTTCAAGTATATGAAATCAGTTGTTTTTAATATATTCCTACTCATAAAACCCAAATCAGTCATTCCAGGATGTTTGTATCTTCTCAAAAAGAAATCCCATATGCATTTGTAGCCAATGTCTTCTTTCTTCCTTTCCCAACATCTGGAAACCAATAGTCTATTTTCTATCTCCATGAATATTTAATATACCTGGATAATATATAACATTCGACCTCTTGTGTCTGATTTTTTCCACTTCATATGATGTTTTCAAGGTGAATTATTCATTCCTTTTTAAGGCTGAATAATATTCTATTGTATGGATATACTATATTTTATATAACTAGTAGTTGATGGATAGTTAGGCTGTTTATACTTTGAGGTTATGAGAAATAATGCTTCTATGGATATTTGCAGAAAAGTTTTATGTAGTCATTTATTTTCAGGATTTTCTTGGATATAAAACTAAGAGTGGAATTGGTGAGTCATATATAATAGCTGTTTAACATTTATTGGATTACTGCACTATTTTACCAAGAGGCTATTTCATTTTACAATCCCACCAGCACCATAAAGGATTGGGTTCTCTATTTCCTTGCCAACAGTTGTTTTTGTTTATCATTGCAATTATTGGCCATGCAAGGCAATGTGGTAGCTATTGGTTTATAAACAGTAATACCATTTTTTAAAAAGATACAAAGCGGGCTGGGAAGGTGGCTCAGTGGTAGAGCGCTTGCCTTGCATGCCTGAGGCCCTGGGTTCGATTCCTCAGCACCACATAAGCAAAAAGAA
>NW_012267219.1:9835465-9852482 GCF_000151885.1 Dipodomys ordii | reverse complement strand
AAAAAAAAAGGTCAATTTCTTTAACCTTATAGGAGTCCATGTTACAGTTGGACTGAGGGAGGGAGGGATGCAATGCCTCATGTGTCCTGGTGTTTTCAGCCATGTATTCCTTAACAACAGGTGCACATTGTTAAGAAATGTGTGAGGTAACACACCATTAGAGAATTTTCCCATTGTGCAAACGGCATAGAGCATACTCACACAAACTAGTTGGGGATGGCATGGGTCACTCAGTATGGTTTCTTGATATATTCAAAAGATGTGGTTATTAAACCAAGACATGCACTTCCGTGTGTCACACAGCACTGTTTAACTGTATATTTGATTTTTTTTGGGGGGGGGTCCGGTCGTGGGGCCTGAACTCTGGGCCTGAGTGCTGTCCCTCAGCTCTTCAGCTCAAGGCTCGTGCTCTACCACTTGAGCCACAGTGCCACATCCGGCTTTTTTTTTTCCTGCTTATGTGGTGCTGAGGAATTGAACCCAGGGCCTCATGCATTCAAGGCAAGAGCCCTACCACTGAGCACCTTCCCAGCCTGATTTTTTAAAATAAGTAGTAAATGAATAGTAAAAAGCAGATACTGAAAATACATTGGTAGCATATTACTATCAAGTATCATGTAACATACATAATTATGTTCATAAACTTTCATACAACTGGTGATGCAGTAGGTTTGTTTACATCATTATCACCACAAACACATGAATGATCTGTGATGTTATGACAGGCTTGTCATAACCAGGCAAAAGAAAGCTTTCACTCCTGTTAAATCTTAAGGGCCCACCATCATGGATGAGGCCTATTATTTACTAATGTTATGTGGAAACTAACAAATTTATTCTTGGGCCCCTCTCAGGTTTGGTGAAAGTCTAGAGAACTCTTTTACACTGGAAAAGTCCTGAAAAGCAATTTCTTCTTCCTTCCCCTAGTAACCCATTAATCCTGAAGAGCTAAGGCCTGGGATGACTTAGGTTTACTTAATTATAATTTTAATTGTTCCATTAGGCTGATTCTAGACTCATGTCTCTTCTTGGATCTTTTCTGATCCTTGGAAAACAAATTTGTAGATTTTTTTTTCTTGGTGGTTTTAAGAGCACTGAGTCAATGTAAGTTTGGGGTTCTATCTTGGTAGCAGTTAAGGATCATCAAACCTAACCCCATGCACACAGTGCACAGTCATCAGCTCCCTTGCCTGGGAAACTAAAACTGGCATTGTCACGTCAGACCAGGTGAAAGATGGCTTTCCTTGAAATGAAATATTTTTTCCACACATGCAAAGATTTTTGCTGGTTTTTAGACTTTGTTATTTGAATTTATGGCCACGATGACTGAGTGGACTCAGAAATATGAATGTCAGCGTTCCACTAAAAGGGAAAGTAAGGATGCAAAATTTAATAGCCCCCTCAAGATGAAAGTAATGGCGTCTCTGTTTTTAAGGGCTTATTTAAACTGAGATAGTGTCTCCTTTCTATATTGAGTAAATACCAAAAACTAGAGCCATGTGTTCTCTTAGAGTTTGAAATGCAGGGCCCCAAATTTTTCTTTCCTACCACAACTTCCTAACCATTTTAACAGCATAAGAAAGGGATTCAGAATCTAGAATAATGCAAGCATTATTAGTCTGCCTGGATCTTAACCACATATTTTACTACATGACAAGTAGGCCCTGCTTTTCCTTTTCCTTTTTTCATCCTCCTCTCCACAAAGCTAGAAGCGGAGTATCTAGCTAATGATAGTTAATGATGAAGGTAACCTATTTCTTACATTTCTTCTGAAAGGGTCGGAGAGAAAAAGAAAGGGCGATAAAGAAAGAGAGAGAAAGAGAGATACGCACATGTGTGCACACATGTACATATGTGAATATCTTAAGGGAAAAGCAAAGAATATCCACAGGGAATAATGGAAGAATTAAGTTTAATTAATATACTATAACAACGCAGTCCTTGAGAACTACTTACACCAATGTTTTCATCAATAACACACTACTCACTACATGTGGATATGGTACGATAGCTCAGAATAACTGAATTGAATTTTATGACACAGTCCTTTAGCTCAGTTCGACTTTTTAAATTTTTATTCCTGTTTTTATTTGAATTTTGTGTTGGCTCAAATAATGCGTATATTTGTGCGGTATGATGTCACAATTTGATAGATACTTGCAAGGTAGCACTATGCAATCCTATTTCTCTTCAAAATACTTCCTTTTAACTCTCATTCACAGAAATTTTGGATGGAAAATTGCTTCTGAGGTACAAGGATTTTTTTTTTTTTACAAGGAGACTTGTTCTGATATTCCTTCTCTGAAGAAAGTCATATGTGACCAATATTTAGATGAATCTTATAACTGGCTCAGATCTAAAATTAAATGGACATAAATTGTTTTGTATTTTAAACTTTTAAATTGGGATATATGTCCATGATTGAAACATTGGTGATATATCACCTTTTGAATCATTGTAAGTCTTATTAAACTGTATTAAAAATGACTGTTCTTGTCAACACTTACCCTGTTCTTGTGCCTCTCTGCTTTGCTAGCTTGGGTATAGCTTCATTCTTTCTGACTCAACTTCTGCAGTTTTCCACTTACCAATACTCTGGTAATAGCTGAGGTTAAAAAAAATGAAGTGGAAATGTAGCCAGAAGCCCTAGATTTTAATATGAGTGCTATCGTTTATTTACTTTGTAATTCTAGGTAAATTTTGGACTTCTCTCAGATAATTCCATTATTCATAAAAGTGTGAAAATACTTGATGTTTATTACAAGGATGGGCTTTAAATCTACTTTTTCATAGGGTTCTACCATCATAATTTATTTGAATCAATACTAGCTTGAAACATTAAATATACCAGTAATTTCCCTGTGGCCAATCTTCTTATTTCTTTATCTCTACATTTACTACTGATGTCAATGTCTGCATTGATGGAAGTAAGTCATATTGATCTTTCCCTCAAAGGAATTTTCTTATTTTTATTGTTCAATATTGACATTTCTCTGCTTCACATCATTTTTAGAAGTGGTATAAGCTGAGAATAATCAGTATTCATACAACTTTCACAACAAATTGATCCTCCGGCAACAGACCATTCTGTTTTAGAGAGAACCACTGGTACATTCCACAGACTTTCTCAGAACATTCACTATGGGCAAGATTGATACAGAAGGTCACAGGGAGCCACTGAAAGGCATTAGACAGGTAAGAGGGTATCTTATACAAGAGTATAAAGCATACATAAACAACTCTGATTAGAATGTTCTCCCGAGGCTATGTGATAAGAGCTCAATGCTCTTTAGAAATGTGTGAGGCTCCAACCAGCAGTAGAGCATCAGTACTGAAGATTTCAGGCTCATTCCTTCACAAAAAGTAATGCTTCTATTCAATTTAATCCATCCTTGTTATAGAATTCTTTTTTATTGTGAAAATACCATAAAGAAGGGTTACAATTACATGAGCAAGGTAATGAGTGCATTTCTTATCAAGCATTGTTGCCTCCTCCTTTGTTTCCCCTTACCATCCTTGTCATAGAATTATTTCAGCCAGCAAAATAACAATATTTTTGTTGGCCTCGGTGATATCATAAAATATTTTGTTCCTTGAAAGTGGTATGGATTCACTAAATATTTGCTGAATAGTTTAATCTACTTATTCATTCACAATTATTTATGATACATCTATTCATTTGCAGGACACTGCTTTAGGTTGTAGATTTATAGCAGCTAACTGAATTTGTGAGCCTCTGAAGTCATTTTGGAAGCAGAGTCATACAGGAAATGCTGAAATAGACAAACAAGATAATATCAGGTATTTATTTCAACACTTATTGTGTTGAAAAGATTGATAATTAAGAGACTCGGTCAGAGTAATGATAATAATACCATCCACCCAAAGATCTAAGCATTCAAAGATCTAAGTACCTTGAATGGATTCAGTAAGTTGCAATACTAGCTGTTACAGTCTATCTCTTGAGTAAACTTTATTCTAATACAGTAGTATCAGAAAATTGAATTTAAACTGAAATTATTTTGTTCTCTAAGCAATGTTAAGTACTAGGAATATAAAAGTAAAAGCCAGAACACATGCTTGCAAGGAACTTTTTAGCATGGAGATCCAGAGCTTTAATAATTACAATGAGAAGTGAGACTGCCGTAATGGAAACCTGGTCATGGTGCATGGCAGAGTTGCTAAAGGGATATCTTTACTGTGATGAAAATAACAATACTGTGTTTGGACAGAGATTTTCCATGAATTTTTCAGGTTCCTGATACTCTCTGTCAACAGGGCTATCTTTCAGGGATATTTATATGAGGGACCCCTTGGAGATTAGAGTTCATGTTTATCTCGAGAGCAGAGATTTGTTTCTTTACCAGGATAATAAAGAAAATGTTTACTTCTAGGACAAAGGTTGGATATCTTTCCCCTCAGTCTCTTTGAAAGACTAGAATTTCCTGAGATCAAGGTTCCTCACCTGTGATGGTAACCCATGGGGTGAGCAGTATTTACATAAGCTACCATCCACACCAATATAGATACCAATATCTTCCCGTCATGTTCCTCCATGGGATATAAAGGACACGTATCATAAGCATAAATGTTATACTGCCTGTGGAGCCATGAGCAATAAAACTGTTGTCTCTGATTTACATCTTTCTTCTGTAGGAATCCATGTAGCTATGGCATGCTACCTTGTTAGCTTAAAAATCGGTAACATTCCAGACCTTTGACATGGTCATGATATGAAGCTTTGTGGGCCTTCATTTTGCCATTTGCAAACTGGGATGTAAATCCTCACCTCACAAAATCATCGTGACTGTGGTAGTTACTCCTTAGTACCTATTTCTCATCATATAGAAACTTGTTGCATTGGGAAGACAACCAGGCACTCTTGAAACTATCTGTGATAAAACATTAAAGTACTGGTCAATGGGATATAAGCAGAAGTTCTAAAAATAATTTTCAGATGATGCCTGGGAAAGGAATAATTCCCTCCCTTCTGATTTTCTCCTTCTTGTCTCCTGAAATATGGACATAGTGGTTAGACACATCATGCTGTTTAAATAGGAAATGTAACACTGATGGCAGAATGAAAAAATACAAGGAGCCTGGGGTATCTATTTTCTTGGAGCCACTAATCATGTCCTAGACTGTTAATGTACAGAATGTACTATTACATGAAAGGAAAAGCAGTATTTGTCTTGTGTGAATCCATTCTGTTTGCAAGTGTACTGCAGCAATGAACCTATATCTTAATTAGTGAAGGGATAAGAAGATCACAGTGATCCATTAGAAAGATTCGGCTGGTAGTGATAGTAAGAGGAGAACAGGCAGGAAAATTAGAAGGGTGATCACCAGCTACCTGGTTAGATGATTATTTTCTAAAGATTTTTGATTGTTGGCAAATCTGTAAGTTTTATTTTGGCCTATGGATTCTCTTAAGAACTTTGCATTCTGTTGTTCAATACATCAGAGACACTGGATTTAAGTTAAATTATAATTGTTCTTATCATTAGATAATTTTAAAGAGAGGATTGAGAATCAAGTATTCCTTAAACTTATCTGACATGATGCCTTTTATCATGAAACTAGTTTTCAACTAGTATTCAGTCTCTGGAAGCAGTTTGGGAGACATAGTCCAATGCCTGTCAAATTTAAAGATATTTATCCAGCCCTCTGCAAATTTTGAATTGGAGATAACACCAAAGCTATTCCACAAAACACTTCTCAAAGGAGACTATCTGTCAGATATGAACAAATAAACCAACATTTGTGAATGATACACACACAGACACAGACACAGACACACACACACCCTTTTCACCGATGAAAGCCAAGATATAGGAACTCCACACACTAGCTGGTATGAATTCTCTTCTCCACTGAGTTTAGATTTCCACTTTGGTTTGAAAGTGTAAATGAACAGGACAAGAATGGAAAAGAATACCAATGAATACCTGGAGTCTGCTTGGGAAGATGCTTAGGAAGAAAGTACCCATGAGAACCCACATGGAGTGAGTGAACATCGGTGATGAGAGCAAGAGGTTAGCTAGATTGCCTTGGGGATGGTCTCCTTGCTCAGGAGGCATGAAAGGAGGCAAAACAAAGCATATTAGTCAGAGCCTTGTGACTCTGGCCTCCACTATGTTTGATCTGGCGGGAGATACTTTCCATGAGTAACTGAGTCTTGCACTTAGGGGATCAAATGACAGTAGAAATTAGATCAACAGTTAATGTCCTAATTCTCTTCCTGACCAATGTGAGGAAAAAAAACTTCAGTTAAATATTTCATAGAAAAACACTACATGCAGAATCTTTGGGGGTAGGGTGGGAATTAAAACTCATCATCTCATGCCAAATATTCTTAAAGTTTTCTCAACAGTACAGTTAATCCTCTGCACTGGCAGACACCACTTTTCTTTCATTATGTATGCCTATATTGGCCAAGGAGTGCTTAGGTGCAGAGGAAATCCACATAGAAGTGGCACACCACTTGACACCGCCACAGTGGTGACAAGGTTTTCTCCAGCTGTCAGTTTCAGGAATGTGTCGCTTCATTTGATGCTGTACAGCTTCAGGGTGAGAAACAGCAGCACGCCTTTTAGCCTGTGTTCCAACTATAACAGTTCCAGCAGTGACCACTTACCTTGGAAAAGAGTGCAAGATAAATGGCAGACATTATGGTCTGGAGTCTTTATGCAGGATGGCCTAAGACGTTTCATGGAATTGGAGGTGAATTAAATGGCAGGATATTTAAATGCTGGAAAGGTAGGGAGAAGCTCCCATTTCTTCTATGTTATATAGGCTACAGTAGTTACTGAAGTCTATGTGCATAGTTTTCTCCTGGTCTTCCATGGGCTGGGTCATTAACTGCCTGAAAACCTAAACAGTGAATGAATTTTGTCTCCAGATCTATAAAATGAGAAGGTAATTTCTTTTTATAAGAACCACTGAGAAGTTCCCAGGAGAAAAGAGATTGGAGTATCTTAGAAATCAGTACAAGATTTCCCAACACTTAATGGATAATCTAGTTCAATGAAATAACAGCACATATAGTGAAAAAGTTTAAAGGTTTCTTGATCAAATCATACATAAAACCAAGTATGTAAATTTAATCAGGTTTCTCTTTTGCAGAACTTCAGAAGCTTTCAATACAATAATGTGTCCTGTGAAGCTGTAAGGGAGAGAGAAAGTACACAGACTTTCCTGAACTTATTTCATCATAGAAACCTCTGTAGGCAATTCCATGAAGCATGCATTTGGAAAAGATTAAAAAAGTTGGTTAACCTATCAGTTCCCATATTTAAAGACTACGTGAAGAATCAGTTAACTTATTAGCTTTTATAGCTACGGAGCTCAATTCCCATAAAATAACATTTTCAGGGGATTCCCCATAACTTTACAATCTGAGCAATGTCTGTATTCTTGGCAATGAAGTTAGAAATAACAATGTAATCACATAGACATCATAGAATCCTTGAAATATTAAGAATATAGCAATAAACATGCTCACTTCACTTTTTAGCAGAGATGGTCTGCAAGTTTTGTGCCATTCCTAACCTTCCACTAATTGTGATTCTCTCTATGGTCTCATTTGAGAGAATGCTGATGTGCAAAGTGGGATTGTGACAGGGTAGAACTTACAATCCTCTCATAAATAGGAAATAGTGATTCAAAGAGGTCACAACTTTACTGTTGGTAACATCTTTTTCTAGTGGACCAAGAAACTGACTGTCCAGAATAGCTCTAGTCAGTGCTAATTGATGGGAGTACAACTGTGGGTTGAGGCTTCATGATTTTGGTGCGCTTTGGCCATCAGTGTGTATGTTCCAGTGAGTGTGTTCCAGTGTGTTCACATGCATGTGCAAGGGCTAGATTGGAGGGCTGGGAGGAGATGCCACACGTCGCAGATATTCAAAGCTACTGAGAAATTTTTCTCTGAAGCTCTCTATACTATATAGGCTTTTGGTGTTCAAATGATCATAGGTCATGGGCATTAGTATTTGGTTCCATGGATTTGTGCTCTATATTACAGAAAAGTCCCAACTTGACATCTTGGTTAACTGCATGTGCTAACATGTGACAGGGAATGGCCTGCCAACTTAGTCATAGACTGAATTAGGAGTCATGTTTTGAAAATATTAAACAAATGTAGAAGCAACTTAGCATGGGGATAAATAATATTCTACAGTCCACCTGCCTGGGCTTGAAATCTAAACTCTGAACCTTTTAGCAAGTGGTTTGTCTGTTCTGTGCCCTCACAGATTTCTGATCAGTGAACTGGATATGATAATAGAATCTATCTCAAGTTGCCACATTAGATGAGTTCATATTGGTAAATGTTGATTGTATCTTGGAACTGATTTGAAATGGCTTTTGTTTTCCCTTTTGCATATTTACAATACTCAGAAATCATTGCACCGTATCCCCACCTCATGGGAAAGTGGCAAGATAATGTCCTCTGGGAAAAGCAGTGACAAGGTACTAGGAAAGCATTGGCCACTCCAAGAACAAACAGGCCTGTGCAGGCCTGTAGAAGGAGCAAGAGGGAGCAGATAGGTATTTGCTCTTCTCTCCAATGGAATTTCTGGATGAGAGCTGGGGTAGCAGGTTGCAGGCAGAGCATAGAGTAGAGTAGGTTCCTCCTCATTTGCAAGTGGAGGCTGGGAAGAATTAGTCCCATAGAGACACTTCCCTGCACACCAGCACGACTAGACTTAGGACAAGGGAGGCCAACATTTACTCTTCCCAACCCTCACCCTGTTCCTCTTGAACACTCCGAACTTCTGGGACTGTGTGAAAACGCATGCAGATGTTAGCAGATAGTGCTAAGGGTAAGGTTTACTACAGGTGCTGCTGTGGTAGAATTGAATAGATAGACCTGTTGGCTACGGGTTGAAGGCTGGACCCTCGGTGGAAGAAGCAAGAAGGACACAATCACAGACACAGATGCCTCTGGCAGGGAGCAGAGGATAATGGAGAAATGAAATTATTTTTAAATGGAAGCGTTTGAGCTAGGTCCCAGTAGCTCACATCTGTAATCCTAGTTACTCAGGAGGCTGAGATTTTAGGATTGCAGTTTGAAGTCAGCCTGGGCAGGAAAGTCCATGAGATTCTTATCTCCAATTAACCACCAGAAAATTGGAAGTGGTGCTGTGGTTCAAATTGGTAGCCTTGAGTGAAAGAGCTCTGGGACAGCACTCAAGCCCTGAGTTTAAGCCTCACAGCTGAAAAAAAAGAAAGAAAAAGAAAAAAAGAAAAAGAGAAAGAAAAATGGAAGCTTTTGAATAACAGACATTCAAATATTTACTTTAGACAAGTAAGTTTACAAACAGATTAAAATATCACATAAATAGATGTTGGTAAGGATGAATAAACTATTGAGAAACAGAGAAGCTACAAGGTAGTTTAAATGTATCTGTCTACAAGGTAAACAGTCATTCAAAAGATGATCTGTCAACACTGTGCAGATGTATGTGCTTATTAGGACAGAAAGTGAGGAATGGTGTTGAAAGGAAGTGGGAGCTGAACTTCTTGTAAATGCATTCAGCAAAGAGTTTAGAAATGTAAGGCCGTGTAGTATGGAAGAGAAGAGAGAGAAAGGTGTGTGTGTGTGTGTGTTTGTGTGTGTACACGCGCACACGCGCACAATAGTGCTGTGACTTGAACTCAAGACCGCGTGTATACTTGATTCTCTTGTGCAAGGCTGGCACTATGCCACTTGAGCCATGCTTCCAATCTGGCATATTTCTGGTTAATTAGCAAGAGTCTCTTAGACTCTTCTACCCAGGCTAGCTTCAAATAGTGATCTTCCAAGTCTCAGCTTCCTGAGTAGCTAAGATTACAGGTCTGAGCCACAGTGCATAGCTGAGACATGAAGATATTTAAGAGCCCACACTTAGCAATCATGCCTAAATCATAAGGTACATGAATACTGTTCGACACAGAAAAGAATTGGAGTTACCTTCATTTACTTATTCATGCATATGTACCTGTTCCTTCTTAAAGAAGATGTAGCAGTCAATGTAAAGAGGGACAAATCTAGAAGTGGCCATGGTCTAGAGTCCATGTTGTGGCCTCTTGTAGCAAGGTTCTTTTGGGCTGCCAACACTAACTTTTTTTCTCTTTGCTAAGCTGGTTCAGCCATACTTTTTCATTCTCCTTTGTGTGAGAGAGGCCATGTGACTGTACTCTACCCAAAGGCATGAGGGAATTCACAATATGGACCAATCCCAGTATACACCCTTTAGATCCTTTTTTTCCTCTAGATAAAAACAAGAGGGTTTTCTTTCTACAACCTTTGGCTTAATAAAGAAGACACACTGAGGAGTTAACACTGAATTGTCCTGTGGACGTTGTCTTCTCCTCCAAACTGCAAGGACAATAGTAGGAGGACACAGGAAGAAATATGCCTTTATTTGTAAAACAGTTAGTATTTAGTGTTCCTATTCTAAAAGCTGTGTTATTATTTCCCTAATTAATCAACCAGGATTGATTTGGCTCACTAGCTTGCACTCACCAAAACCCATGGGAGACTAGAGTCGCTATCAGAATGACAGTTTATTAATTCAAGCTGACAAATGTATCTGTCATTCAGAACCAGAAATTCTCACATTGAATGATCCAATCCTTATCTCCTTGTCAGACTTCTTGGCAGACACACACAATCCGAAGCCTCTTTGGAGAGGATCATGGCAGAGGGAATGGATATGTGGAGTCCATTCAATGGCCATGATCAGTAAAGGAAAGCTAGATAGGGACTGTTAAGGAATGGGAAGGGAGTTGAAACAGAGACCTAACAATGAAGGGCTAGAAGATGCTGAAGCATCTATCTCATGAGATTATGGTTCCAGTGTAAGCAAAAATATGGACAGCCTGATAATTAAGGCCCTGTCAGACCATCTTTAGATCACAATCCTGCTGTGTTTTCAATGGGTTTTGTCCCTTCTGAAACTCATGAGGAAGCCTGGTCCCATTGTCACATTGTTGAAAAGTGGTAGAAAACTTATCAGAGGGAATTTGGTTGTTGGGAGGGATGAATGCAGTTCTTAAAGTACTGGATTAGTTTCCAAGAGACCAGAGTGTCATGCAGTGGGGCCACTCCTTATGATTTGTTTCCTGCAAATGTGCTTGCTGAGCCTTCCACTTTTCTGCCATGACAGGAACACATGAGCCCCTTACTAACCCAACAGCATGTTTTAGGGCTTCCAGTCTCAAGAATGTTAAGCTAAATTAATTTCTTGCTTTTATTACACAGTCTGATACTTTTTTGTAGTAACAGAAGATGGGCTAAAATGTCCTGTCATTCCCCCTTTCCAGTTTTTAGTGTGTTTACAAAGCCTCCTTTCCCACCTTCATTTCCCACTGGAAGAACACTAGCATTAAGTCAGGGTATAATTCTTTCTCCTCCTACTATGTGTTCACTTTTTAGTCTCTTGTGTGATGATTGGATAATCATTTCTAAGTCTTCCAAGGAAGGGTCAACAACTGGGCTATAGAAACAAATGAGGTGGACTCTTGCCATCCAGGGATAGAAAACTCTTTGGGGACACATAGGTAAACACATAAAGATCCACATTTGTAATATAGTGTAGGAATAACCACAGGATGTAAGACAAGAAGGATCCTCAATACAGAAAAGAGTGTGGTTAGCCTACCTTGGTTGTTGGTCATAAGAGAAAATGAAGAGACGCTCCCTGTAGGAAGTAGAGATTCATCTGATTTATATTGATGGAGGTGTTCAAGAAATGGGAAAGCCATAAAATGATATGGGGTACCAGGCAGTGATAGCAAGTTAATTAGTTGGTGGGATGCAGATGGGGATGCTTAACATGAGAGAAATAAGGGTAGAGGTCTTCTGCCATGAAAACCAGCCTGCTGGCTGGCTTAAACAATATGAATCTTATGATTGCCTCACAGCTCTGGATACTGGAATTCCAAGGGTAGAATTGGTTCTTTCTGAAGGCTGTCAGAAAATGCCTATTCTATACCTTTTCCTAGCACTTCCTTGGCATGTTCTTGGATTACAGAAACAATACTATGATCTCTGCTTTTATTTCCATATTGTGTTCACTCCATGTATGGGCCTGTGTCCAAAATCTTCCCTTTGCAGAAGGATGCCAGTGACACTAGATTAGGCGCTAACCTATGAACGTATTTTAACCTAGTGACCTCTGTGAAGAACCTAGAGTAAAGGAGAACAGAAGTCTTAGCCAGAGAAGCCAGAAGCAAAGGTAGCTTTGGAGTGGAGCAGGGAGGAAAGCTGTCAGCAACAGCAAAATAAATAAATAAATAAATAAAAATGAGGGCCTCAAATCCTAGCTCTGCCTCTTGTACTTCCTGTTCTATGTCATAATTTTCTTCATTTGCAAGACAGGGGTAATAATATCCTTGTAGAGAGGTACTTCCTGTAGACTTGTTGTGAGGGTTAAACATAATTACATAGTAGGCATTCAGTAAATAGTAGCATTAAAAAAATACTGGATTTAGTCACCCCAAAGTGACATCTTTAATATGTATATTCTACTTAATGCCAGAGGGGTTCTAACTGGTCATCCATTTATTCCCTAAAGAATAAAATATCATTTCAAAATGACATCTTGGGAAGCTGCTCTTACCTTCTATGATGTGTAGAACTCAAAATTCGATGTTCACTTTGTGTAACCCAAAACCTGTGGGAAAATACAAGCACAAAGAATGTGAATTATGCCTGTGAAGTGGGATTGTAAAACATTCCTTCTTTGCACTTTCTAGAAATTAATTCTGATTTGACACCTCCTTGATCTTTTATTTTCTTCCCCTTCTAAATTGCTTGGTTTGGATTTAGGGTGGAAACTGATCCACCCAAGAGAACAAAACAAAAGCTTGCCTTTCCCTAGACTGGAGGATCTGAGACAGAAATTCCTCCTCCCATTCCTAGCACTGAAGAAGTATCAACATTCTTAGAGACTGTTTGTTCTCCCATGCAAGTAAGAACTAGTTTAGATGCCACATGAACTCTCACAAGTATATTTTCATATTCATGGATATGCAAATGATATTTAAAATGAGCATCTAAATTGTGGATCATTAAACAAACACAGTTGACCAGCTCTAGGTCTGTGACTTTTATTATATTAGCTTCTGGACCCTGGCATTATTGCTATTTTGTGGTATGGTTTAAAAAATTGAAAAAGAGCCTTATCACTTCAGGTGAAATCCATGTAAGAAAGATTTCTGAAAGGCATGCACACACTGAACTATGCCTGCTGTCTACGCATTTGTCAGATAGAATACCGGGTGTCAATTTTTCTTTGTTGATTTCAAAGCAGCTTCACTAGGCTTTCCCTTCTTTCTAACCCTTTTTGAAATGGGATTATAACCCCCCTTTGCTTGGTTTTCCCTCATCTGCTTCGAGTACATTTACAAACAGTCTATTTGGAACAAAGGCACAATTCTCAGGCTCTGCCAATCATTGCTAGCTACCCACAGCATGGCAGCCAACTGAATGTACTGGAGAAAACTCGGTGTATGGAGAAAACACTTCACTCTTGCTTATCTGTGGAATGTCTCGGTCATGTCAAAGCCCGGATTCATGAGGTTAATAAATATTTGTTTCTTCCATCTCCTGATCTCTTCCAAGCCCACTCACTTCCTGTTATGCCCTTCCTCTAGTTACTTTGATTGCTGCCATAACTTCTAAACAGGCTCCAAATTATCCTATGTAAACATCTTTATTAAGTTCTAAAGGCTCACCTTAGCATTCAAGCCCTATAAGAAGCTCTACTGCCTTCAGGACAATCAAAACATATCACCTATCATTAAAATCCTTCAAAGAAATGCCCAAAGGTACCCCCCAAAGTGCTTGTTTCTTGAGATCCTTCAATACAGAATATGCTGTAGCCAAGTGGAGCTGTCTTTCCGTAGACTCCTGTAATCATTGTCTTGCCTCTTCATGGAACACAGCACATCTCCTCTCCCTCAGGGCTTAGCCTCGCTTTTCCAAGAAATAATATGTGACAGCTCTGGTCAGGACGTCCCTAGGGAATTCTTTTCTTAGACCCCATAACCCCTTCTATATTATGCCTCATTTATTTGTGTATCTGCTCAGCTTCCTTCTGGCCTGAGAACTCCTTGAGCAAAGAAATATGTCTGATTCACTCCCAGTGTCTTTTACACATGACAAGTACCAGCTACACCAACAGACTAGCTGGTAACTTAACAGCCATGAGTAGGGAAAGGAAATGGCACCATCTAAAAAAGTTGTATATGAAAACAAGATCTGAGCTCTGTTTGCTCTAACAAGCCACTGGCATTCATCCTGAAGTCTCGCTTTCCACAACATCCTGAGGGTACATATTTTATTTAGTGACTTCTTTCTTTTTTAATGTTTATTTTAGCTTCTGACATTCCCCATTAAGTTGTACCACTTGAATTTTTAGAGGTCTCAGGAAAAATAATGAAAAAATGTGATGTATGTTTTCTTTCCTTTCTTATCCTTATTTTCTTTCTATCTTATTTTCTTTCTATGTCTGAAAGAAGTTTGAAATTTTCTCTTTGGTTCAGGTTCTTTGTCTCTTTGCCTCTCTGAGGATATCATCCAAAGTACTTAATTAATGGGTCATCATTTACTACAATCTTTTTGTTTTTGCCAGTTGTGGGATTTGAACCCTGGGCCTGGGTGCTGTCCCTGAGTTCTTTAGCTCAAAGTGAGTATTTACTAATAATCTTAATGCACTAGTCAGAAATTTCTTTTGTGGAGAAAAATGCAAGGTGAGTGAGATTGAGATTACTTTTTTTATTTCCCCTTTACAATGAAGTTGTGTAAACTCCTTGTTTGTCCCTCAGTGGTTGTTAAATACTTAGATTTGAATGTTCCTTCCCAGTCCCTCCCCTACCTCAAGATGCTCAGTGTTCTGAGACCTTAGGCCTCATGATGTAGTATGGCCACTCTAGCAACTCTATAACTCTTCTGGAGAGTGCTCTCTACTTCATCCTATTTTCTTTTCTATTACTCCGTGGTCCAGACACAGTACCATCTCCAATATGTCAACTGAATTGCTTGGTAAACTATTCATTCAGAATCTAGTTCAAATGACTAGTATTAGTTTAAGTACTTTCCTTTTACCTTGGAATGTCCTTAAAAATGGGTATCTTAGCTAATTCCAAAAGGAGAGTAATATGATATATCTTATAGCACATACAAATTGTGTGTGTGTGTGTGTGTGTGTGTGTGTGTAGAAAGACACGCACAGGGACAGAGACTAGAAACAGACAGAGGTAAGGAAGAAAAAGTTGAAAGACATAATGGCGAGTAGAAAGAATAGAATAAGAAAGAATAGACTAAATATAAAGACTAGAATAATAGGAGGAGGGAAGTAGAGCAGATGAGAGGTGAATAGAAGAAGAAAGGAAAGAAGAGAGAAGAGAGGGGAAGAGGAAAGGAAGGGGGAGGCAAAGATGAAATCCAAGGGCTTTTTAGCATCCTTCAAATGTATCATATCCATTATCATGTCACCAAACTTTAGAATCTGTCATGGGAAGGCACCCAGTAGAGTACAAAGCACTGAGAAGTAAAATAGTGGGAATAGGAAAGTGGCGAGAGACATTTGCTGTTGGTTGGCAGTGTGACAGCTCCCCCACCCCCACAAAGCAGATGTCTCCAGACACGTGCCTGCTGTAATTGGAGCCGCTGGAGCTGGAACAGTTCCAGGAACGGTATATTATTTGTAAATCTGCTAATCACTATTCCCTTGTTAGTCAGCAACATGTATGTCTTGTACATCATGTGAAGGAATCGACTTATTCTGCAGAAGTAGAATTGCTTAAGGTTTTGCCAGGAATATACATCTAAAATTTGAGTTACCAATGTCTTACATGGTCCATTGGCTCTTCAGTCAAGTTCTCTGTAAAGCTTACAAAACATGAAATGTAGGCTGTTTCAGTGGTGTCATGCATAATTTTCTTTTGCTGGTTTTTCATAAAGTTTTAGAATTCAAAATTTGAGAAACATATCTAAGACTAGTGTCAATGATGTAACTGTGAGTGTGGCATCTGTCTGGGTTAGTTACAAAAGCAGACTTTGTGCACATTAAAAGCATGATGACGAAAGTGAAATCTACAGTGCTATATTAAAATTAGAAGAATGCCTGTAGAAATGACAGAGTTTGCTGCTATAACATTTCCTATCTCAAGAAAAACAAATATAAGAGTAGAGCAATGCAAACTATTTGCTGTTTGATCTCAGTTTTCACCAAAAAATTCTAATGATGCTAACAGCCATATAAAATGCTTAAACTTCAGAAATGTGTTTCTAATAGTAGAAGTACCATATTTGATCTAATTTAGTGTTTCCAAAATGTTTCATATAAAATATCTCATTTTGTTCTCACAGCCTCTAAGATGGATATTCCCATCTTCACTTGACATCTGAGATACAGAAATCAGGTAAAAAAGATGAGGCTGCAGTCCAGATTCTTTTATTATTGCACTGCATTACTTTTAGCAATTTCCAAAAGAAAAAGGAAAGAGAATAATGACTGTTATTTCCCTCATCTCATGCTGTCATATAAGCTTTTCCAGGAAGGACAAGTATGGTTCAGTAGGGTGTTTCTTAGTGAGAGAGAACACATTCACAGGACTTTCATCATAGTATTTGTTACAATTTTTCTGTTTTTATTTGTAATTATTACTATTCTCATACCATGAGTAACTTATAAATTAAACTCTACCATAAGTATCATAGAGTTTAGTACTATCCATTTGTTTCAGGAGTCTGTTGGGGGTCTTTACAGATAGGGGTACAACGTACTAAAAAAAATAAAGCTGATTGTTGATTTGTAAAACAATCAGGAGTAACTGTGGACAGAAACCTGTGGATCTAGAAACACTAACATACACAGTATCTATCTATCTATTTATCTATCTATCTATCTATCTATCTATCTATCTATCTATCTATCTATCTGTCTGTCTGTCTGTCTGTCTGTCTGTCTGTCTGTCTGTCTGTCTGTCTGTCTGTCTGTCTGTCTGTCTGTCTGTCTGTCTG
>NW_012267219.1:9809232-9834232 GCF_000151885.1 Dipodomys ordii | reverse complement strand
AGTGCAGTATATATAGTCTTGTATGAATTGACCATTTGATATCTAACATTTCTATGCCTCTCTTTCAAGCAAGATTGAATATCTACATCTAAACTACTTTATAGAAACCTCAATCTAAACCTTCTGTCAAAGCCTTGATTAGAAGGAAGGATATATCTGTTCACAATCAAAGTGACACTAACCCTCCATCTGATAACAGACTGGCTATCAATTTAATGTATTTGGCCTATAGGATCCTGTACCTCATCAAAATGTCTCAATTATCTAGGTGCTGGTGGCTCACACTTGTATTCCTAGCTACTTAGAAGGCTGAAATTTGAGGATCACTGTTCAAAGCAGCCTGGCTAGGAAATTCCATGAGATTCTTATATCCAATTAGCCACCAAAAAGTCAGAAGTGAAGCTGTGGTTCAAGTGGTAGAGCACAAGCCTTGAGCAAAAAAGCTCAAGGACAGCAGCCAGTTTCTGAGTTTAAAGCCTCAGTACCAGCATGCATGAGCACATTTGTGCTTGTGCGTGCGTGTGCACACGTGTGCATGCACACACACACACACACACACACACACACACACACAGAGTCAATTAACAACAGTAATGTTCCATGATCTGAAAGGTTTTATTCAAGAGTTTGGGGGAAGAGGGAGTAAAAGATCAAGGTGATGGAGAGTGAATATAATTGAAGTGCATTTTATGCATATATGCAAATAAAATTAACATTATTAAAATGAGGGATAAGAAAGAGCAATAGAAGGGTAAATGTGACCAAAGCCTGTTAACATTTATGCATAGAAATACCACAAGAAACCACTTTGTAAGAATTAATATACACTGACGAGTTTATAAAAGAAATAGTCATGTGAAATGGCCATGTAAATTGTTCAATCAGAACAGATTTTATCCATTGGAGTTCTCAACATCTCTATTGTTAAGATCCACACGCACAACCTGTCCTTGATTCTATAACCTGGTAAAACACTTGCTCTCTCCTTAAAACTATTATCTTCCTTTCTGCCAGAGAAAGAGCCCAGGACCCTGCTTCCATGCCTTGAGAAATCATAAGCTCAGAATTAATTTAGTGCTTAATTTGATAAGCTAATTTCTGGTCTTTGATAAAATTATCTTTCTCAAAGCTCCCTTGTACCTTCTTAATTTTAACCTGAAATACTCTGTGCATATAATGATAGTGTTAGTTCTTAGCGGGCTGAGCTTGGGTTCAGAAACCTTGGCATACAAACTGGTCATTGCTGCGCTCACCTTCCATCTGGCTGAGTAATCCCAGAGAAAGAGTTAACTATGTCCTCAGTTGAGGTTTAGTCTTGTTTAATTTTTTCTAATGGAATCCCGAATAGTGGTACACTTACTGTGAGATGAAATGTCTGAATAATTCCAGCTTTTCTTCAAGGAAGGGAAAACTAGTCCTCAAACATTTTCTTTAATAATGAATCCGGGACGACAGTGATCAAGATGCACTGTCTTCATAAACAGCTTTGTTAAATGGCCGCTCCTTTGTATAGCTATTTAAAGGTCATGAAAAAAACCTTTACATGAAAATATACTCTCTCCTTGGCCTAAAAATAGAAATAATAATAATTATAAAATTAGACCGAATCATAACTGTTGACATTAAAGCCTCATTCTGTAATGAAGTTATGTCCTGATGCTTAATAGAAAATTCTAACTAACTGTTTCCAGTCTTCTCCAGCATCCTTCTACCATCCTCCTGCTTATTCACTGTGGCAGTAGTGACCTTTACGTTTGCTAATTGTGTCAACTTCATTCCTGCCTCAGGGCCTTTGATCTAGCTGTTCTTTTTCTTTAAATATGATTGATAGATTTCACATGTCCAGCTCTTGTTTTTCCTTCTTTTTTTTCAGCTGAAGTAATAATCAGAGAGGTCTTTTCTGACCAGTCCTCTGAAGAAGCACCTATAGCTTCAGTCCCTGTCACATCACCTTGCCTTCATCACTATTTCACAGTTCTTCAAGGCCTTCTGTTGAGAATGAAAGCCATTCGGCCCAGAGGTCATTCGTTCTCTTCAAGTGGCTATTCTTAGTATCTGTGGCTGTACAAGGCACACTTAAGACTCATAATAAACATTTATTAATCAATTCAATTCTATTTTCCTCCCTCTCTTCTCCCCTCCCTTTTCTTTCCTCTTTCTTCTCCTCTCTTTTCCCCTTCCCTTCCCATATCCCTCTCTTTCAAGATTCCCTCCTTCCCTCTCCTCTCTTCCCTCCCATGCCTTCCTCTCTACTTCCCCTCCTTCCCTCCCTACCCTTTCCTTCCTTCCTTCCTTCCTTCCTTCCTCACTATTTTCTCCCTTCTATTCTTCTCTTCCTTCCTCCATCCCTTCCTTTTTCTTTTACTTTCTTCTTCTTTTTCTTTCTTCTTTCTTTCCAGAGTCTCACTATCTAGCCCTAGCTAGCCCGCAATCCACAATTCTCCTGTCTTACACTCTCCAGAGCTGGGAGTCTAGGTATGAGCCATTATAGCAGGACTTAACATTTTTTAAAACACAAAAGGAGCCATTCATTCTCTGACACAATGCTATCCCAGAAAGGACCGGTGCACTTATCCTTTCCTGAGTAAAAAACTGACTCCAGAATCCCCCTTCTAACATGGCTATCATGTATGAACTCTATGCTCTTACTAGACATACTCACCTCATACTTAGATATGAGGAAGCCTCCTTGGATGAGCAGGGGGTTCCTGATCTTGACATTAGCTGGTGACAGCACCTTTCTGGATGAAGTGCCTACTAGTCATTGAGTTCTGATGAAGGATTAAGGTTGGAAGCATTCCAGAAGTACAGACCTTAGCACAGGTTCACTGTGCATAGCATTGTCAATGTGACCCATTCATGCATTTGTTTGGCATGTACTTGGTCTCCGTCAATGACACAGAGCACAAATGCATCAGCAGCAAGAGACATCAGTGGCACCTCTTGTCAAAAGCATTGGCTTCTCATTGGCAGGGAAATCCTCAGTCCCTCCACAGTATTGATTGACATATATCAAAGTCAATGTGGGACATTTATTTCCAAAGCTGGAAATTCTTATTTCTGTGTCATTCTGCTTAGACAAAGCCTTGACTGTCTCATGTAGATGACAAATAATGCAGCTGCCCTCTTTCTTCTGACACATGCGTGCACACGGCTGGAAGAGGGGCACAGTTGTTACTATGCCATATGTAATCTTTCTCTCAATTGGCTCCAAAAATGCTTTCTTTTTTAACATGTTATAAATCAGATGGCTTGGGAAAGTCATTTAAGAAATGAGTTCCCTGCACTCTTGTAAATAAGTGCACATGTCTTAGAAAGTCATGGCTTGGTCTCTATTAAAAAAGACTATCATCAATTTTTGTGTTAAGAGGTATGACAGTTGAATGATTGCTAAGAGACTTGGAATCTTGAAAATTCAGCAATTTCCGAGGAATACATGAGTAAGAGGTAAAGTATCTCCCTGTTCTATATTTGATACTCTTTAATAATAGATTATGGGAGGTTAACATTTCTTAGCTACCACTTTCTGGATGACGATGACAGTTCAAATGTCCATGTACTGGAAAGCAGTAAGGACCAAACACATTGTTAGAGCTCTTCCCATCTCCATATGCCTTGGGCTCTGCCCAACATCCTCTGGGCTTTCTCCCTGTGAACAATCTTCTTGGCGGCCAGTACTTCTGGCCTTTCTGAGGAAGAGATAATGTTTACAGCAAGCTGCCGTCTTACTCATGTAACAGGCTTATATGCAATCTATCCTATTGTAATTTCAGTGACTGATTTTCTACTTATGCTATGAGCTTAGATGCTGTAGGTCTGCTGACCATTAGTTCCTGGGGACTGAGATTTGTTTTCTCGCTCATTTTAGAGATAGATAATTCTGTCCCAGATGCAGATTCTTGACCCACAACTTCCTGTTGGGTCTCTGATGCCAATTGACTGAAGATTTCTCTCTGTGGCCTAATATTTGGTCTCCTTTGACTTTCTTTTCCTACTATAGGAGCATTCCTGGTCTCTGAGACAGGCTCTTTCTCTCTGGCCGCTCCAGTTTCTGCCAAAGTTTAGTTTTAATAGCCAAGTATTAGGACACAAAGATTCCTTTGTTTTGGTTCTTCCTAAACATTCTTTTTGCTTTAGGTATCACCGTATCCCTTCCAATATTTATTTATTCATTCAAAGAAAATTATGGTTTCTGTGCATGCCAACCACTGAAACAGCAGAAAGAAAAAGAAGACAAGATTATTGTCATGAAAAGGTCACATTCTAAGTAAGGTCACACCTATATAAGATGTCAATGTTTACAAAGAACTTTTACATATACGTCAACCATTGTTAAGCCATATATTAATTGACTTCATATTAATAACCACAACTATTCAAAAGAGACATAAAATTTTCTATGGACTTCTCATTGACTCCTACTAGAGAGAAACTTATAAAAGCAATACATGTGGGAAATTCTTCAGTCAGAATCATTGCCTTTTTCAACATGCAAAAATTCATACCAGGAGTATTTGCTATAAGTGTTCCTTTGCCTAAGCAAATCTTGATCTGTAGTGGCTGTGAATTTCTATTTAAAGAGTTTTTATTTCTAGACCATTTCAAGTCATAATATCATCTTTTTTTAATTGAAAGAATGTACAACTTATGCTTCTGAAATATGTGTTGTGTAACTATCTTTGCATGGCCACAAAGGCTCAGTCTGCAAAAACACGATAAAGTCACATCATTTTATTTTATTTTTCTAATTTGGGTGAAAGCTGACATGTGGCGAATATGTACATAGTCAAATAAAGTATCACTGTGACCCGTTGTCAGATCTCTGCTATCTGTCGTGTGTTTGGTAACTGAAAACTATGCTTCTGCAAATTTCAAGAAGATGTCAGTGTTGGCAAGTGCCAAATCTACAAAGCTGTGATGCGATGTCACTTTATGGAACTGCATTGAACTCAGTATCCCAGGTTCTTTATTCTTTTTGAAGAAGATAGACAGTAAATAAGCAAATTAATAAAATAGAGCACAGTGATGGGCTGGGAGAAATATTAAACAGTTATGTTAGGAAGTGGTAATGGAAAAGATAAACTCTCCTCTGAGAGCTAAAGAGAAAAAAGAATCTGACACTCAAGGAACAAGGGGAAGAAAATCGTAGCTAAGAGACCAACAAGAACTTCCAAGGCAGAAAGCGACCTTGTTTATCTGAGAAACATGAAGACAATGAAAAACAATCCTACATTATTTTCTTAATCTTAGTAATTGAACCTAGTAGAACATTTTTTAAAAATCAAAGTCAATTCTTGCACAGATGTTTTAACATTAACAAAACTACCATGGCAACTCAGCAAATCAAACAAGGGAAGGCAGGCGATTTTGTCAAGGAAACTGAAAAAAATCGATCAAATGTAAAACTCACTCATAAGAGGGAGCAGCAAAAACCTCTCAGGAACTAGCAATAGGAAATTTCTTTAACTTAGTGCAGGTTACCAATGGCAAGAATATTTAGTAAACATCATATTTTTGACTCAATTCTGTTCAAGGCATTCATGTCAACTCTCATGTTATTATTCAAACTTGACAGTCTGACCAGCAAAGTAAAGCAAAAGCAATTGAGGTGTAATTTTTGGAAAAGAAAATGACATGATCAACATATATAATCTAATATAACCAGCTTATATTCTGTTATAACTCCAAAGACTTCATCAAAGGACCTAAATATACAATAAATATACAAACTATATTTATTTATTTTTAAATAAGTTTTTATTGTGAAAATACTGTACAGAAGGGTTATAGTTACATGAGCATGGTAATGAGTACATTTACAAACTATATTTAAAAAACAATACCTTTCCTATTCACCAGCAATAGTCATTATAAAGTCTGTGTATATAAAAGTAGAGTATATTTTCTTATGGAAAGTGAACTGATGAAGCTACAGGGCAGAAAAGAACTTTGTGCTTCAAATATGACATCGATATTCTATATTACACTTCCTAGGAAGAGCAGTGAAAAGAACAGTTCTAATCTACTTTACAAGAATCTCTGTAAATTAAAGATCAAGATATTGAGATCTAATGAATAAAAGAAATTACAGAAAACAAAGGTGTGCTAACATTTTTATCACTTTCTGACTAAATATTTTGGAGAGATAAATATAAGGAGTAAAAATGAATGAAGGAACACTAATAACTTTATTCCAGTAAAGTCATAGGTTGCTTTGACATAATCATCAACAATCTGCTTTCTTATTTTTATTAGGACATATATTATTCTAATGTTTGAGTTGAACATCAGCTTCTATGAACACGTGAACATATAGACTAGATATACATATCTATATCTCTCTATACACATCTCTGTCTATATATATATTGTTATTAGAAGAATCAAGTAATGCTTTACCCATTGCATATCATCAGAATACATTTGTTGATAGAGCAATATCTCTGGGTAAATGTACAGAGTTAATATGTGGGTTATTTCTTCAGCTATATGATTATGAAAGGGTTGGACTCTGACTCCATCCACCCTTCTATGAATCACAATAAAGTAAATTTGTATTCTATAAAGTTCCCTTCATTGTTTAGTGTGGGTTGTTTCACATAGTGATAAACATGATCAAGAACTTCGATTGCATATTTAACTTCATTCATCCAGAGAAGCTATTTATTTATTAGATACTTTCACAAGCAAATGTCTTGAAGACTTACCTAATAAATGGAGAAATGAATGAACACTACTAAAGTATACCTAGTTCTTAAAAGACATCAGTTCTATAAGTCTCCTTGGGATTCTGTAAAAAGGATTGCTTTTTGTAATGAGTGATTCTCAGCATTAAGTGGGAAGCAATTCTGTAGCCTGCCTGCTGTGAATCTCCTAGTTTCTCTTGAAGTAATACAGAGAGTTTTTTTTTCCCAAGCAGATCTTTCTCCCTTCTTGCCTTCAAGCTATCCAATAGCTTATTTCCTTAGTAACTAATCAGTGCATCAGAACATTAACACGACTCTCTGATTTTCATAGTAAAGAGATAGAGCCATGTGTTCTCATTTGCTCATTGTCTGGCCTGTTTTTTAAGCAAATAGGCCTGAGGTTTTACAGTACCCTTGCCACATAGAATCCTGTGGGACCCTGTGGGACACAGTGTGTTTCTACTCCCAGCTTTGCTACATCTAGGCTTCCAGAAACTTTCATCACTCTTCTTTAAGTTCTCTATAACAAAGTCTTTAATTTCCAACAGAATAAATATAAGGGCTCCTTCCTGCAGATTTCCACTTGGAATTTTAATAAGCATCTAAAATAAAAGGTCAAAATAGAAATTTTGTTTGGTTTTCTGCCCATCCCCCAAATCTTTTCTTCCAGTATCTTAACAAGTGGCTTTGCCAGTCAGGGATTACATGGGCCCAAATCCTAGGAATCGTCTTTGATCTTCTCTCTCTTTTAAACTACATCTCTAGTTACCAGAAATCTTGTCATGGAAATATATACCTCTTTCTACCCAACTCCACTGCTGGTCTCAGCTTGCCTAGCACCTAGGCCTAGCTCCTACTGGAACACAGGGAGTCTGAAGCTTGGCAGCAGTCAGCAATGGTAGCTACAGAAATGAATGCACATTCAAAATGAGTGAATTTATTGCACATGAATTAAACTTGAATAAGCTTTTCTTTATGTAAGTACTAGGAGATTCCATGACATACTTGAACTCATCTTGACTCCCACTTACCTCATTCATCCCTTGCACTCAAAAAGTATGGGCCATTATACTAAGCCTGGTCCAAAATTTACCCTTTCCCAGCTGAACTGGGTGTACAGTGATGCGCTCTTTTCTCTTATTCAGATAGGACCCCAGCACTTCTTCAACAATTCTTCCTTCATCTTAACTAGAGTAGATGCTTCCATTGCAAAGTTTTTTGAGATGGCTTGTGGGATATATTACAAACTATTCAATGTTTCATCTTCTTTCTACACTCAGTGGCCCATGCTATTCTTTTGGTCTATCCCCACCCCCCACCAAGTATCTTTCTAGAAAACAGTCAGATAAATGGGGAAGTGTCCTCCATAGGCAAAGGTTGGTCTCATTGATAGTGGTATTGAGAGCTGTTGTGGATCTTTAGGAGAGGGGCCCCATTGGGAGTTTTTAGGCCATTAAGTGTGCTATCAGAAGGGATTGTAGCACCATAGACTTGAAATATGAGACTTCACTCTGACACAAGGTCCTGTTATGATGTGCAGTCTTCAATACAAGTTGAACTAATGGCTACCCTCCAATCAGTCTACTACTAGAATTTCTAGAACTCTGAGTAAAAATAAGCCTCTAGAAGTAAGTAGTCTGTCATATATTTCATTATAGCGGTGTAAAACTATTATAGCTTTATTATTTTTCTGTTTACTGCCATTCAGAATTGACATCTGTCCATACTCTTCTCACCATGAGTGAATCTCAATCCTGAAATGCTTTCTCCAAAGATGTATCAACCACCTATCTTCTGTCACCATTGTAAACCACATAACTTGACCACCACCTCCACTGCCATCTGCTCTGCCTTCTTTGGACCTTCCCTTTTATTTGTTTCTCCTTTATTCATACATTTTTACCTTTTTTTATTTTTTTATTGTGAAAATACTGTACAGAGGGGTTACAATTACATGGGCAAGATAATGAGTGCATTTCTTATCAAGCATTGTAGCCTCCTCCTTTGTTTCCCCTTCCCATCCCATCCTCCCTCCCACCCAACCCTCCCCCGCCCCCACCAAAGTTGTAAAGTTCGTTTTCAACATACGACTTGTACCTCTTATTGTTGCAATGGGTCCACTTGTACCCCTATTTAAATGATTTGTTTTCCCCCTTCCCCTCCACAAATTATACCGACATCAAATACAGTGAAAGCAGGGGTTATACTGTGGGGGAGTGACATACAAAGCAACAAAGAAATAATCTTATAAATGTGTTAGAAACAATCCCATTAAAGAAAAAAACATTTGAATACATATCTTAGAGTTCATTTCCCTAACATCACCTTATCTGACTTTTTCTGCTTGACTCATACATATACTAGATATTGCAAATAAGGGAATCCATGGGATTACTTCACTTAATATAATTTTTTCCAAGCCTTTCTATTTCCTAACAAATGGGGAAATGTCATTCTTTCTGATGGGGGCATAGAATTCCATTGTGTATATATATCACATTTTATTTTATGGCTAGAGAAGTTGAGCATTTCTTCATGTGTCTATTGGCCATCCTTTCCTCTTCAGAGAAGTTTCTCTTTAAGTCCTTAGCCCACTTGTTTATTGGGCAGTTGTTTCTTTGAAGATTTGTTGTTGGGGGATTTAATTTTTTGAGTTCCAAGTATATTTTAGATATGAGACCTGCGGGGAGCCGGGGCGAACGCCATTACAAGGCGCCGCCCACTTCCTTGCAACTCCATATTAGGCAGTGCTTGGCGGGACGGTGGGTCCTGGGCTTTGCGCATGCGCGAGCCACGTAGAGTCCCCAGCCAATCCCGTGGCACCTGGTGACGGTGAAAGGCAGACGACCAATGGGAAAACGACAGTGTTCCTATTCCCTATATAAGCGGCCATGTTTTTGTGCGCACGCTCTCGCGCTCAAGCTCTCCTACAAACAAGAAGGCTCTCCAATAAAGCATGATCTGAGAAGACTCTTGGTGTGGTGGTCGTTCTTCCTCGCTGGCCGAGAAGGCGTTCACCGCAGAGACCCTTGTCTGTTGTATGGCTAGTGAAGATCATCTCCCAATCCGTGGGCTTTCTATTGATCTTGCTAGCTATGTCCTTTGCCATGCAGAAGCTCTGCAATTTCATGCAATCCCATTTGTCCAACCTTTCTTTGATTTGTTATGTTTTTGGGTCTCTATTAAGAAAATTTCAGCCTGTGCCAACAAGACCTAGGGTTTCTCCTATTCCATCCTGTAATGATTTAGAGTGTCTGCTTTGACTCTGAGGTCTTTGATCCATTTGGAGTTGATTCGGTGCAGGGTGATATATAAGGATCTAGCTTTAGTTTTCTACAAGTAGTTAACCAATTTTGCCAGCACCATTTACGAAGAGGCTGTCTTTCTTCCATTCTATTTTTTTTGCTCCCTTATCGAAGATTAGATGGCTATAGGTCTGTAGGTTCAATTTTTACCTTCTTATATCTAGCATCATAAACTCTCTTCATTATATGTCCTCAGACATCATCGTATTTTTTATTTTATATTATATTGTATTTTTATCTTTAGTTGTACACATCTCTGTATTTAGTGCTGAATCAAAATCATCTTTCTTCCCTAAGGCTCTGCATTTACTTAAAATTTTACAGTTCTTGAAAATGATTACATATTTATTTAAGCAAAATTGTGAAGTAGAAATTGCCATTTCAGTTTGAGAGCAAAGGAAACTGAATCATACAACCTTGCCTTTTGCCTCCAAACTTCCCAGAAATGTAGAAATGGGAAAAGGAGGACTTGACTTTCATTTCACCACAGTGCATGAGCTACCTTATGGTAGAATGGTAGGATCTGTACTATTTAAGATGAGGAGGTCTTGTAGCTATTTACACATAAATGAATTGAAAATAAATAGAATTAAAATCTAGTCCTATCATGTTAACTACAATTTAAATGATCAACGGATGGCTACCACAATAGATGTGCAGATACTGAACATGTCCATCATCTTGGGAAGTTCCATAGATTCCTGTTATGCTTCTCATTCTTAGAGATAAGAAGACTTTCAATTATATTGGCTTTCTGTCTGCAGTTGCTATAGGAAGTATGCACATTTTATTTCTAGGAGATAGGAACCCATCTCAACATCTCACTCAGTGTTTTCCTATCTAGGAAGGTGGTCAGAATGATAGATTCCTGACATATTTTATTATTGAGTAAATC
This sequence comes from Dipodomys ordii, assembly GCF_000151885.1. Classification (NCBI taxonomy): domain Eukaryota; kingdom Metazoa; phylum Chordata; class Mammalia; order Rodentia; family Heteromyidae; genus Dipodomys; species Dipodomys ordii. The sequence goes on along the minus strand of NW_012267219.1, from coordinate 9,823,346 downwards.
CATACCACTCCCATGGGAGTTGGGAGTCCTGTCACTAATAAAGAATCAGGAAAGGTTTGCTCACCCCAAGGGCATAGTAGACGTTCTCTATTATAATTCCCTTAGTTTAGAGTTACAGAAATTGAATCTGAGAGCTAAAGTAACTTTTCCAACGTCAAGTAGCAGAGTCAAGACTCCAATATGTGTTATTAGATTCTTCACCCAATGAGCTCTTCTCTAAACTATGCTACTTTATTGAGCAATTGCACTCTATCAAAGCCTGTGCTGAATCATCATTAGGAAAAGAAGTTAAAGGAAAGCTTCTTCCTCTACTCAAACCAATCCTTCCTTTAAAATTTGAAGAACTATTTTCTTAGGCTATGTTAAAGCTATGAGAGTCTACAAAGACAGCTGGTCAACAGGATTATACAGCCTGGCCTTGGATGACGAGGCTATGTCTCATACCCTACTTCACCCCTTTAACTCATCCCAGAATGCACATCTGCTAACAACACCTGCCACATTATCCTCCCTTGGTCCACCACTGCATGCAGGAATTCTAAAAAAGTCCATGTTTGGTAGTTGGAGAGGTCTCCACACCTCTTGCCTATTAAGTCATAAAGCAACAGCTGGGTGTGAAAATATAACCCTTGTCACTTTTCCAGACAGCCCGAGTCCTGGCCTGAAGGGGCCTGAGTAAGTTCTGGGGCATGTTGTAACTCACAGCTGCTGTCTAGAGTGACATTTTTCTCCCCTGAGGTTTTGAGTGACAGAGGGTTTTGATCATTTTCTAGCCTAGCTTTTCTTCCTTAAGATGTTTTGGGCATGGGTGACTGAACATTTGTTCCCTCTAGTCTTGAATATTTACATGTGGCTGGGTGTGAAGTTCACTGACTTTGGGGACATATCCTGAAGCCATGTTTCCATTACCCCTAGAAGGAAATCTGAGATTTCTCCAGCAGAAGGCAAAAGCAAGGATCCAGCTCCTGGGCTGACATTCTTTTTGCTGGAAAACACCAGCTTGCTAAATTTGGTCACTGTTTCTTTTCTGTCTTTTTTCTCTTTTCTTTTCTTTTCTTTCTTTTCTCTTTCTTTCTTTCTTTCTATCTTTCCTTCCTTCTTTCTTTCTTTCTCTTTCTTTCTTTTCTTTTTTTCTCTCTCTCCTTCCTTCCTTCCTTCCTTCCTTCCTTCCTTTCTTTCTTTCTTTCTTTCTTTCTTTCTTTCTTTCTTTCTTTCTTTCTTTCTTTCTTTCTTTCTTCCTTCCTTCCTTCCTTCCTTTCTTCCTTTCCTTCTGTTTAGTGGAGTAATGCAAAACTAAATTTCTCATGCTGAGAAATAGCATGAAGCAAAGGCAATGCTGATTTGAAATTCTTTTCCTAGCATCTACTCTCTCCTTTGCCACTTCTGATTTGAGAAAGAATAACTGTGGGGGTAAATGGATTATTCATTTCTTTAACATGAAGTAGAATTTAATAGTTAGTTGCAAAGTATATATATAAATAAAAGTCTAACCACTGCCCATGTTCATTTTTAGCCTGAGAATCTGATGTACAGAAACAACAGTAAATGTCTTTTAAGTAAACAGCCCATGTTCAGAAGGGACCTTGGTCTAGATAATGTAATAGAGCCTTGGTTCAACTGAGCTCCACAGTCAGCAAAGCCACCACCATCTGTCAGGGTTGGTCTCCTCTCCCGTGGGCTCTGGCTCCCAGGGCCCAGCTGACAGACGGGGCATCATTAGCTGGCTTGTGTGCTAGGTCACCCCACTGAGATAGGTCACTTTGTGTCTTTGGGGTGTCTTATTCCTCCCTGCTCCTAATTCTGATCTTGAGAAAGGAAAATTGAATTTTAGTCTTAAGATTAAATGATGACATTATGCAATCTGTCAACTCACTGCTGGTAGCCAAGTCGACTTGCTAAATGAAAAAAGAAGGGGGGGGGTAATAGCATCCAACCTGCTCTCCCTTCAGTCCTCCAGATCAGAAGCAGAGAGCCCTGTCTGTGTACAGCCCATTAGAATGCAAATGCCTCAAAGATGTTTTGGCCTTTGCAGTGCCCTGTGCATTAATGAGCAGGCATAGAGATGTCCAGCGCTCTGGCTATCGTGCAATGGGAGTGAGAAAAGCTGGCAGCAGGACCTGTGCAGGGAACTAGTTGAAGTCTCAGAGAAGAAATGGAAGCTACAAGTACACACTCTGTCCTTATCGACCTCATCTTCAAGTCTGTCCTGTTTTAGCACGTTGATCAATTGTGCAGATTTCTTTTCCCAGTACTTTCTCAGTCACCCTCTTCCTTTGCACTCTACTCGATTTTGGGTGGCCCTATATGCTTTCTACTTTCTCTGGATGCAGCTATCAATCCTTTTCTCGTCCACTGAGACTGTCCCTAACTTCAGTTTCTTTCTTTCACTTTTTTCTTTCTTTCTTTTTCTTTTATTTTAATGGTTGTAAGATCTCATTGTTTATCCCAGGCTGTCCTCAAAATCATGATCCTCCTGGCTCTGCCTCCCAATTGCTGGGATTACATGTGCGTACCACCACAGGTGGCTGACCCTGTCTTCTTTGCATTGACCTCCTTATTGCTAGTTCTTATCTTGGTTCCTGAAGGTTTTCTCATGACATTGGCTTAGTTTCAGTCTGAAACATTGTGATGGTCAGCCTAGGTCTTTATTTTATTAGATCAAAAAACAAAAATAAAAAAACCCACAGTATATTCAGTCACCCAAAGAGCCAAGATGTCAAGAAATTTAATCTTTCAAAAATCAGACATATAAAAAAGCATCTCTCTCTCTCTCTCTCTCTCTCTCTTTCTCTCACCAGTCCTGGGGCTTGAACTCAGGGCCTGGGCACTGTTCTTTTTTTTTGGGGGGGGGTCCGGTCGTGGGGCCTGAACTCTGGGCCTGGGCGCTGTCCCTCAGCTCTTCAGCTCAAGGCTAGCGCTCTACCACTTGAGCCACAGCGCCACTTCCGGCTTTTTTCTTTTTGCTTATGTGGTGCTGAGGAATCGAACCCAGGGCCTCATGCATGCAAGGCAAGCGCTCTACCACTGAGCCACCTTCCCAGCCCATGGGCACTGTTCTTGAGCTTCTTTTGCTCAAGCTAGTGCTTTACAACGTGAACCATAGTGCCACTTCTGGTTTTTTTCTGTTTATGAGGAATTGAACCCAGGAGGATCATGATTTTGAGGACAACCTGGAATAAATAGTGAGATCTTACAATCTTTTAAAAGAAAGAAAGAAAGAAAGAAAGAAGGAAAGAAGGAAAAGAAGGAAGGAGGGAAGGAAGGAAAAAGTGAAAGAAAGAAATTAAAGTTAGGGACAGTCTCAGTGGAAGAGATAAGGATTGATAGCTGCAGCCAGAGAAAGTAGAAAGCATATAGGGCCACTCAAAATTGAGTAGAGTCCAAAGGAAGAGGGTGACTGAAAAAGTACTAGGGCTTTATGCATGCTAGGCAAGCGCTCTAGTACAAAGTCACATTCCCAGCCCAAGGACATCTCTTTGTCAATTGAGAAAGACTAAAATTTTTATGTTTATAGATATATATGTATATATATATATATATATATAATGCAGACAAAGTTAACATTATCATAATACACTTTGGTGGATTTGAATTTGAAAAAAACCATCTGCATGAAACAAATTAGAACTCTCTGCAAGTCTTTCCACAATTTGTATGGCTAGTATTAGAAACAGTACAAGGACAAAATCCATAATATAATGAGCTGAACAAAATAATGTTCATAATTTAAAAAATAGTCAGTGAAGGGAAAGAAAAACTAGAAATTGAAAGAAAATCCCCCAAAATCTATAAAGAAAATTCAACAAATGGCAATGTGAATTTAAGTTATACAGGCAATTACATGGAATTAGTCCTTAAGAGGGACAACTTTTATGATCATTATAATTATATTTTGAAGTCTTCCATCACAATAAATAGCTGCTTTTTTCCTGTTCTTAGGACTGTCCACAGAAAATCCATACACATTCATTTTCTACTCATCTTTTTGAAATTCTTCCATGACACTATGCACACCAGTGTGAACTTTCTATAGTAAAATTTCCCAACATGTCTCCATGTTGTTTGGGTATACAGAAATCCATTCTGAGGGGTCCCAAATACAGACCACAGATTTGATTGAGATGATGCTGGCAATGGAATAGCAGCTGGAGTATGTGTTTCCCTATCCTTTCATGCAAATAATTATTTTTGAGCCAGTAGTAACTTTGCTGGCTTCTTCAAGCAAGTGAAGCTTTAATCCATTAAAAGCTGGATTTTCAAGGGAAAGGAATGCCAGAGAAAACAAATGACACATGTTTAAACTGAGATTTTTGAGGTTGCCATATTATTTGGCTAATTCACTGGGTTGTATTAAATGCCCAATGCATGGGGGCTGAGTGGAACAAAGTAACTTTACTAGTAACACCTTTAAATTTACTTTCAGAAGTGGTGATTGAAATTAATCCCAAATTTGTCACTCTGATTTTGGGGATTCAAATGAAATCCATTTGTTTTTCTGCAGACTCTACCAAATTTTCAAGTAAGTGTTTATAAAATGTTTTAAATGCTTTCCCCAGTGATTCATATGTAAATGACAGTCTGAGTTCTAGAATCATCAAATCCAATAGGGAAATGAATTATATGCATTTGCCAAAAAGCAACACAGCTTGAAAGTGCGACTGCTATAGTTTGGATGTTGAATGTTGTCTAAAAGTCCATGTGTTATAGGTGTGGTCTTCAGCTTGTGGCACTAAGAGGCTGGTAGTGGAACCTTAAAGGAGTGAGTAGTATTTGAAGGAAGTAAGGTCCTTGGGCTAATGATTTGTAAGGAGATGTTGAGACGTTGGCCCCTTTTTGCAGCATAGGCTAATTTCTGAAACCATGAACCAAAACAAACCTTTTCTTGCTTTGAGGTTATTATCTCAGATACTTTCTCATGGGTCTGAAAAGCTGACTACCATTGCCATCCAATAGCCAAAGGGAAGCAAGTGATAGCTTTTCAGTTAGATTTAGTGGTAAATATAAGAAAACGATCTTCTATTACAGTCAAGTGCCTCACCAACAATAACTCAGCACTGTTTTGTGCCAATGGAAGAACCTCTATATTAGCACATGTCCCTTGTTTCAGAAGGTTACATGAGCCTGTTGAAAAAGGGTCCTTTTCTCTAAAGAAGTATGTTTTATTGGTGTGTGTGTGGGGGGGGGGGGGTTGGTACTGAGGCTTGCACTTAGGCTATATTTAGCTTTTTCCATCGCATCCTACCATTGGAGCCATACCTCCAGTTGGCTTTTTGTTGGCTAAATTGGAGTTAAGAGGTCTCAAATTGGTTTGTCCTTGTTTCCCTGGTCTGGCTTTGAACCAGCTTTAGATCCTAGATGCCAGCCTTTTGAGCAGCTAGGGTTATAGGCATGTGCTATCAGTGTAGGTCAAGAAGGATTTTTGTTGTTGTTGTTTGCTGTTTTTTTGTCATTTTTTTTATTTTGTTGGTCATGAGACTTGAACTCTGCCTAGGTGCTTTTCTTGAGCTCTTTTGCTCAAGCTAGTACTCTACTATTTGAGCCACATCTCCACTCCTGGTTTTTCCGGGGTTAAATGGATATAAGAGTCCTATGGGGATTCTGGCTCGCCACATTCCACAGATCTCAACCTCCTGAGTAGCTAGGATTACAGGCCTGAGCCACTAGCAAGAGGATTGTTTTTCTGAAGGCAAATATGTGCTATTATGGGTGCAGAAGTTGCACACGATTGAATAATTTGTCAATGATCTTGTATGCAACTGCTAATGCACTAATTTGTTCTCCAGAATTTGGCATTTTGAGTTTCTCATATAGCCTTTTTCATTTCAATGGGAATTGTAGTTTGGGGGATTTTGACTTTTGGAACATTAATCTTTGGGAATTATGATTTTCAGGATTTTAGACTGTAAAAATGTGAATATTTAAGTTATGGTGTACAGAGTTGTTTCCTTCAGGATTATGATTGTCAACAATAAAAACTGAGGCATTAAAAAAGTCTTTGAAGTTCAGCTTTTACATCCTTCCATTTATTCTGGTCTACTTCTCCTCTGTCATCTCATAGTTATTTCAGACCTATAGTAACACGGCACATTTTAAACTCTTTCTTGCTTTCCTCCATTGTAGGAAGTTGCCTTATCTCTGACTTGACTAAGGAACTAGAGATGTTCAGTTCTTTGCTTCCCTCAAAACCATCATTAGTCACACACATGCCTGTGCACTTCTCTCCATCTCCTGACCTCAGCTAGTAAGTTGTAGAAATACTTAACACTTTTTATGATACTGAGGTTTGAACTTAAGACTGGGAATTTGCCACTTGAGCCATGACCTCAGCCATTTTCTTTAGTTATTTTTAGAGACAGTGTCTTGCATTTGCCCAGGCTAGCTTGAACTGCAATCCTCCAATTTATATTCCCTTCATAGCTGAGGTGACAGGTGAGTGTCACCACTACCAGAAACTTTCTGAATTACTATCTAGTCCATAGCTGTCTTGAGCTCCTAATTATTCAGAGCTCTAGAGGAGATAAAATACAGGATCCTGGGCTGGGAAGGTGGCTCAGTGGTAGAGCGCTTGCCTTGCATGCATGAGGCCCTGGGTTCGATTCCTCAGTACCACATAAGCAGAAAAAGCTCAAGTGGTAGCAGGCACCATGACTGGCAAAAAAACAAAAACAAAATACAGGATCCTGTACTAGACAGACATTTCCTTATGGTTGTTGTGTCTCCAAGTACAAATATGTACACTCAGCCTTCCATATATGTGGGTTCTTCATAGAAGATCCAACCAACAGCAGAGTGGAAATACTTAAGGGAAAGATAGGAGTTGTACTGGATATATGGGTTCCTTTCCTGTCATGATTCCCCAAACAATATGCTACAACTTATTAACATTTGCATTGTATTAGGCATTATAGGTAATCTAGGAATGATTTGAAGATTATGAAAAGTTGTACATGAATACTATACCATTGTATAAGGAACCTGATCATTTTTGTATATTAGTATCTTCAGGGGAACAGCTGAGATGAATCAATTTAATCGTTGGATACCAAGGGGTGACTTTAATGGGTCCCAAACCATGAGCATTATTTTTCTCTATTCTTCTATGGTTCCCCAGTAACGAATCAAATCCCCTTTTCTAGAAATCTGAGTTCATCTTCATTTCTCATTTTCCTGGTCTCCCCATCCCTGTGCTATCCATTTCTCCTCATTCTACTTACACATTTCTCCTTATCAGATTCCTTCTCATTTCCAGTCAGGAAGGGAGCACCTCCCTTCTCTATTACCTTGTACTGGCTTCTTGACTTTGGCCCTTGCTTTGGGTCTTGTGTCATTTTTTTGATTCTTCCTTCTGCTTCCTAAGTTTTTCTTGAGTTTTCTAAAACATGAATAGAGTTGTGACTGATTGATCATCAGTCCCCATCTGTCTCTGAAAAGTCAGAGTTCAACTTCACAGACAAAGGGTGGCTCAAACGCCGAAGCTCAGGGAAGTGTTATTTGCCAGATTTTCCAGAATGTGGAAAGGCAGTTCTACCCAGAGAGCCCCTGACTGTCACTCTCTCTGCCAAGGATATCTTCCAACTCTGCCACAGGGGTGTTTTGCTTCAACCCAATTTGGGCTTGCCGTTAGTTAGAAGCAGACAATTGCAATCTAACACCTCAAATTTTTATCAAGTTCTTTCTTACCCAAGTCTTCATTAACAAACAAAGATGTTCACTCCAGAATCAGTGTAGCACAGCAACTGTTTTGAAACAACAACAATAACAACAAACAAACAAAAAGTACTAATTTGTCATGTTGAACAGGCTCAATGCTACTTTTGAAGAAAATAAAAAAAGATGTAGAAAATGTAAATTCTCTAATAGGAGCAGTTATCCAATTCTTCATTTTACTCTCCTGCAGGCATCATGGGATATTTTACATCTTTTAAAAAAGGGAAATAAAAGAAATACATGTGTTGAAAGCTGAGGATCAGAGGAGTTAGGTGACTTGTTTAGGATCAGAGACATAGTATGTGACTTGACTGGGGATTGAACCCAGGCATCAAGCATCTGTCTCTACCTTTAAAACCATCATCTGCCACTGCTTTATTATTATTATTATTATTATTCATGCAGAATAATCTGAGATTTTAGCATTGCATTTATCTTCAGGATATCTGCATTTAAAATAGCATAAGAATAATTTATAAAATTCAATATTTGTCTTCCTCACACAGATCTTCTATTTCTTGATATCTGAAGGTTATTAATATCAACACCAAACATTGTGTTCACTTAACTTTTTATTTTACTCTACACAGAGAAGTTCTATACTGACTGTTTCTGAGTTATTTTTTCCTGCTTTTCTGATTTATTCATTTATTTAATCATTATTGCTTTTCTGTCACAGCTTACTGCTTTCAGTAGCTTGAGTGGATCACATCCTCTGTCTGTCATCCAGTTTTACTATTAGAATTGCATTTTTAAAAATTAAGCACATGTCAGGAACTGATGGCTCCTGCCTGGAATCCTCGCTTCTCAGGAGGCTGAGATCTGAGGATCCTGATTTGAAGCCAGCCTAGGGAGGCAACAGACTCTTATCTCCCAGTAACCGGCAAAAAGCCAGAAGGGGTGATGTGGCTCAAATGACAGATCACCAGGCTTGAGGAAAAACCAAGTGAGAGCATGAGGACCTGACTTCAAGCCCTAGTGTAGGCATAGAAAGAAAAAGAAAGAAGCAGGACACCAGTGACCTACACCTGTAATTCTAGCTACTCAGACTGTGGTTCAAATCCCTGGTTGGCTTTGAACCACTCTTTTTTTTCCCCATCAAACACTCTTAATTTATTTTAAAAAATTTTTATAGTAAAGGTAATGTACAGAGAGATTACAGCTACATAAGTCAGATAGTAAGTACCTTTCCTTTTGAACAGTGTCACCCCTCCCTTATTTTCTCCTAGTATTCCCCCTCCCTTGAGATTCTTATTTCCAATTATCCACTAAAAAATTTGAAGTGGTGCTGTGGCTCAAAGTGATAGAGCACTATCCTTGATCAAAAGCATTCAAGGAAAGTGAAGAACGAAAAGAAAGAAAGAGAGAGAGAGAGAAAGAAAGAAATGAAGGAAGGAAGAAAGAAAGAAAGAAAGAAAGAGAGAGAAAGAAAGAAAGAAAGAAAGAGAGAGAGAGAAAGAAAGAAAGAAAGAAAGAAAGAAAGAAAGAAAGAAAGAAAGAAAAAGGGAGGAAGGGAGGAAGGAAGGAGAGGAGAGAAGGAAGGAAGGAAGAAAAAAAGAGAAGGAAGAAAGGAAGGGAAGACAGGCAGGCAAATAGACATTGAGTGGTACTCTTAGGCCCTTGAATGAGCAGAGGAGAATTAATTAATGACACATTTCAGTTGCTCACTCATCATCCAACTTCTTTGTTTATTGCCTTGATTCTCCTTCTCATCTGTGAGCTGTCCTCTGGATAAGTGAACTATGGTGTCTCACATATTAGACACAATGTCTTAATAAAACAAATCATAAGTTGCTGCTGGTTCTTCTACTCAAGCAGATGACTAAAGGGCATGAGCTTTGTGATAAAAGGAAATCATAAATTTCTCTTTTACAAAGCATGTGAACCTGACTCGTTGTATCATTTGAAGTTCCATTCACTTCATTTGGGAATCTGGATACTGCAGTTTTTCTTGAGCTTCATGAAGGATTTCTCCCCTCTGGTGATGATTTTTAATCACATCTGACACTCTAAGAATTTGGGGTGATGTGTGGGGTTGTTTCTTCACCAGTATGTGGCTCCCAGGTGACAGAAGAAGGTGGTGATTCCTGACTGATGCTTTTTCAATCCTTACACCAAAATCCTTACCTGTGAAAACCACAGAGTTATTTTCTTTCTGTCTTCCCCCAACTCTAAAATTATCCTAGGCATATTCAGATGGATGGAGTGCTTGTTCCTGGCTTGTCCTCCTGGAAACAGAGGAGTCCTCCGTCTGGGCAGAGTTGGGGCCAAATTAAGCAGGAGGCTCAGCTGCTATTTCAGACCCAGCTGAATTTGGGAGATGGTGGTTGGAAGTGGACCAAGGTATTTGTTTTTAATCATCAAGTCTTTCATGCTCTTTGGTACTGGTTGCCTTTGTGATATCCCAAAGGGATGGCATCCTCATCCCAGGAGAACAACAACAGCAACAACAACAACAACAATGTATTGCTAGGAAAATTCCTCAGTGGTACATTGTTTTCATTGCTTAGAATTTTTCCACACAGGTCCTCAACAAACCTGGAACAGGCTAGGGGATTACTGAGTAATGCAGAGTGACTTCCTTCTCAAGTTGTGCATATAATACTCGGAACACATTATTTATCAGTCTCATACCTGGCAATTATTTTATCCTTCTATAAGTGGAACTGATGAGCTTGCCAGTGGGTCTTAGTATCATTTTTAATGCTCTTTCTAAAATTCTTATTGGTGGACTTTCAGGTGGAGAGTACAACAGTGTTTATCTATCTATCTATCTATCTATCTATCTATCTATATTTTTTAAAGAATCATTTTAAGTCTTTTAAAATGGTATTCTACATATACTTTAGCATTTTGATTTCTTCCACATTAGACAAAAACAAAATCAGATTCATTTTCCAAACCAATTCAACCTATTTACTATTTTCCAAACGATTTCAACCCCACTATTACCATGTAGAAGAATTCAATTTAGACACTGAATTATAGTCAACACAGTTGTCCAATGAAAAATTATTAATATTCTAGATAAATTGGGTTACCAAGCAACTTTCTAAGCATGACATTTTAAGCAACAACAAATGTAGCTGGGTCTTTCCAGAAATGGCATGTGGACCAAACTCTCACTTATCAACTTTCCCTGGTTTTCTGTGTGATGGAACACAGCCGTGAAATCTGGACTCTGTTTCTGAGGCTATCCCAACTCTAGAAATTTCTAAAAATAGCTGTGACCATATATTAATAGCCAATACAGGCATTTGTCTCTGCTCATTGTTTAACTTAGTCCCCAGTCTGAAGAATTGGGTGATATTTGAATAATGGCACAAAGCAGAGGCTCTGCTGATGTTTTTTTTTCCCAACACTTATACTGGATAACAAATCAAATACTTCTCTTAAGACCCAAGTATTAATCTAGCTGCCAAATTTCTTCTTTCATGTGGTATCTGAATAAGCAATATGTCTGGTCTATTTCTCAGAATATGGTGATTGCATAAGTCATTTTCTGAATTAAAATAAATCCCTAGGACTGACAGCCTACTAAACATGAGTCCCAGAGCTCCAACACTAGTGCAACCCTTTTCTCCTCTCCCACAAAAAGTCAGGTTATCTAACCAACAAATGAGTATATATGTTTTAAAACACTGCTCTAGGATATGTTCTTGTTTACTTTCTCCTTTTCCCATTTTTGAGAATTTTCTTTTCTTTTTTTCTTTGCTACTACTGGGTCTTGAACTCATGGAAGTGAGCTTTCATTTGGCTTAAAAATTAAAGTTTTATTTATCTTTAAGTAGTTGCATGAAGGAGTTACCATGTAGCAATTTTATGAGTACAATGCATCTTGATTGATGTTACCCATTTATCTCATCATTCTCCCCCCTTTCCTCCTCACCCATCCCCTCCCCTCAATTTTCTTAATTTCATAGGATATGCATTGAATATTGTGACTGTATTCGCCCCTTTTCCTCTATCAACTCATCTACCCTTCTCTGCTCTTGAACTTCCTCCTATACTTTCAAGTGTCAGTGTCCTGATACTTATTTTGTTAGACTGTCTCACTTGGCTTTTTGTTCGTGACTGTCACCCTAGCACTTGAGCCACACCTTCTGTGCCTCATTTTTCTCTTTTTATCCTGTAACTAATACCCATTCATTTTCACCCTCTCTTTGATATTGAGTATTTGATTTGTCCTTGTTAATAGAATCATCATCTATGAGTTTTGTACAAGGTGGTGAATATAGAGATTGGTTTGACAGTCCCATCCCCCTCTGGTAGAAGGAGAGAAGTTGTGTGGTCAGCATGAGGCTTCCTAGGTGGTGCTGATAGAGTTTCTCAGAATTTCTCTTTTCATGTCCAGCTATCATGAATCTAGCTGTCATGATCTGCACTGGCTCGTCATCCTTACTGAAAGAGAAAGGAAAGAGGTAAGGAAGGAAGAAGAAGGAGGGGATAAAGAGAGCAATCATTGCCACCATACATGGAGAATTTATTTGGAACGAAGGTTTTTCCTACACATCAGCTCCGTTACTTCCCACGACAACTATGTGAGGGATTTCCATCCTCATTTAAAAGATGGAACCTGGGAGGTTCACAGAGCCTAAGCAACTGGTACCAGGATGTGCATCTTCATATAGCATGCCTAAAGGTGAGAGGAGGGTAGATAGAGCTCCCAGATTCCCTCACCCACCTGCTTTCCTTACTATCAAGTCCCAGGGATTGAGGTGGAGTCAAGCACTGCCTACATCCATCCCTGGGAACCAGACCAAGATGAAAGTGTCCACAAAAAGACTGGGGACCCTGCTACTGCTTTGCCCATGGTGACAGCTCTTGTCCTTCAGGGTGGGCCATTGTCTCTCTATATGGAAGAGCTTGACATTCTCTATGGGGATGTTGTTCTCCATCAGTCACAATAGGCACGTTTGAGAAGCAGTTTGAAAAATTTTAAACAACAGCTTTTAAGCTTGCATGTGAGATAGATGACACTATAACCATTGCAATAAAAATTAAAAAACTAGTATTTGGGAAGTAGAAACTTCAATTCAAGAACTCCAATATCATAAAGACTTCATTGTTTTTTCTTTCTTGCTATTGTTTCTAACATATTTATAAGATGATTTCTATGTTGCTTTGTATGTCCCTCCCCCACGATTTAACCCCTGCTTTCACCGTATTTGATGTTGGTATAATTTGGGGAGGGGAAGGGAAAAAGCAAATTGTTTAAATAGGGATACAGGTGGACCCATTGCAACAATGAGATGTACATACAAGATGTTATGTTGAAAAACAAACTTTACAACATTGGTGGGGGGGGAGGATTTGGGAAGGGATGGGAAGGGGAAATAAAGGAGGAGGCAATAATGCTTGATAAGAAATGTACTCATTACCTTGCTCATGTAATTGTAACCCCTCTGTACAGTATTTTCACAATAAAAAAAAACTCTTAACAACCCTAGAAGGTAGATACCAGATCTTCACTGTATGAATGAGAAAATCAAATGCCAAAAGTGTGAGGAAATATCCAAGGGCAAACAGCAAGGAAGTAGTTAAAACCACATAAAAGCCAGGTCTTTGTGCCCCGAAACTTCTCACCCTCCGCTTGGGCCCATCTGCTCCTGGGCCTGCCAGGTTGAAAGGAAGCTTAGCACATTTCCTCTGGGTGCTGGTGCCTGCCAGCAATCAAGCTCCCACCCCTGATAGAATTAGGCAGTTGCAAATCCTCTGTTTCATTCTAAACCATGGTTTGCTTGCAAACCATTTTGCTCTCATTGTTTAATATTAATAAACTTCATGCAGTTAGTTTCTTGTTACCCAGAGATATGCTACTCAGAAAATGCCCACCCAAATGCTTCAGTTGGACAGTTAAAGGCCTCCACAATCTCAGCCAGCTTTTCTGCCTCATCCTGACCATCTTTTACCAAACCTCTACTCCAGCTGAGCTTATAAAACACAGCACTTGTCTCAAAATCTGCTCTTAACTTTCTTGCTGAATCCAGCTCAGAAATCTCTACCTAAACTGGCCTGGAAAATACATTCTTAAGTATTTGCTTGTTTTATCCTCTACTTTAAAAGAAACTACATTCTTTGCCAATGCATTCATACAACTTGGATCTTCAGATCTTTGAAGCACTGTTTAAATATTAAGATGCTATTTAACTCCTACCATTCCATCTCCTTTAGAGAAAGACTCCTCTTATTCCCCTTCCTTCAACCCTGTGCAATGTAAATTTTGTTGCCTGAAATTGGTTAACTACATGTAGAAAACTAAAGCTAGATCCTTATATATCACCGTGCACCAGAATCAACTCCAAATGGATCAAAGACCTTGAACTCAAAGCAGACACTCTGAAAACATTACAGGATGGAATAGGAGAAACCCTAGGTCTCCTTGGCTCAGGCCAAAATTTTCTGAA
>NW_012267219.1:9801398-9808097 GCF_000151885.1 Dipodomys ordii | reverse complement strand
GAGAAGGATTGGGATTGGGGGGGGAGGGGGGAGGCTGAGAAGGGATGTGAAGGGTAAACAAAGGAGGAGGCTGCAATGCTTGGTAAGAAATGTACATTATCCTGCCCATGTAATTATAACCCCTCTGTACAGTATGTTCACAAATAAAATAAAATAAAATTAAAAAAAAACAATTAAAAAAAATTTTGTTGCCTGGCAACACTTTTTTTTTTTTTTTTGTCTGTCATGGGGCTTGAACTCTGGGCTTGGGCACTGTCCCTGCACTCTTCAGCTCAAGGTGAGCACTCTACCGCTTGGGCCACAGCACTACTTCTGGTTTTCTAGTGGTTTATTGGAGATAAGAGTCTCACGGACTTTCCTGCCTGGGCTGGCTTTGAAATGTGATCCTCAGATCTCAGACTCCTGAGTAGCTAGGATTACAGGTGTGAGCCACCAGTGCCTGGTGCCTGGCAACACTTTGTTACCACTGAAGATCTTTGTCCAGTTTCTTTGACAGTGCTGGCAGAGCTCTGCATGCTGCTAAGGTCCAGTTCTGCAACAACATAAAGGTATTAGCAGAGATGAACTCCCACTGAGCATTAAACCTGGCTAAAACCATAGCTGTTTCATGGATTCAGAACCAACTCTCATCTAACTAGACAGTGAGAGAATGGCAAGAAAGATGATGAGACTTAACCTAACTCTGAAGGAGGAAAATGAGATTGGACTTGGAAATGAGTGTTATAGCACCCTATTTTCTTATCAGTCTACATGACTTGGTGAAAGTGCCTATAAGATCCAGAGATAAAACATTATGTTAAAACAACCTAGCCAGGTACAGATGGCTCATGCCTGTAATTCTAGCTACTCAGGAGGCTGGGATCTGAGGATCATGGTTTGAAGTTAGCCTAGGCTGAAAAGTCTATGAGACTCTTATCTCCAATCAATCACCAAAAATCTCGAAGTAAAAATGTGGCTTTAGTGGTAGAGCACCAGTCTCAAACAGAAAGCTAATGGAGAACATTTTGACTTTGAGTTACTTTGGTAAGAGTATCTCTGGAGCAGAATGGAGCAACTGGACCACACAGTGAGACTATATTTATACTGACCATACTGGACATATCCCTTATGAGTTGTGTATTTATTTACCTGCTTGTGATGCAAGAATGGTTCAGCACATTGTGTGTGTGTGTGTGCATGTGCTCACACACATGCTTGTACATGTGTGTGTTTCTTTGTGTGTATGGGATGATGCGGGGGATGGGGGGTCACTTTATTTGCTTGGTCCTGTCTTTAAGGATGACTAAGTTTTTCCATCTTGTATAGATAATTGAGGTAAAGACAAGGACGAGTCCTCCAAGAAAAAGAGGAAAAAGTTCTTTCTTGAAGCTATTTTTAATTATCACACTGTCTTAAGCCTCCTCTTCTAGACAGTAAGAGACTAAGAGCTCTTAAGGACAGGAATGCTAATTATAATCATTACCTAAAGTTACAAATCTTTTGTGAAAAGGGCCGAAGCTGTCAGATATTAAGACTAAAACTCGATGTCTCATTTCGGCTCAAATTACTTTCCTGACCCCTTTGACAAATGTCTCAATTTTGTTCTCAAGGTTGCCCTTCGAATGAACATGTAATTATCTGGGCTTGTTTACGGCATCAGAGGTCAGGTTCTTTAGCAGATATTAATAACCAGCATGCTAAACACCTCCTAGCTCACCCCACATGCTGAGCTTTGCCCTGATTTCAACCTTGGGGCCCTATCTATACCAGACCAAGTCTTTAGGATTTCATATCCATGGTGATAACCACACTAAGCCCAATTTCCTTTATTAAACCAAATTCTCATGCATTAGAAAGACACTACCTTGCACCGTTAGAATTAAGAAAGTTCATTTGAGTAACATTGACAAGCACGTCTGATTGGTTGGGCCTCCTGTAGCTTGGCAGTCTGAAAGAAACATGGGAAGGAGTCAGTATACTTGAGGAGATGATGGTGGCAGAGTCACTGCCAGGTAGAAACTTGACATCATACTGAGAAAGAAACAGTATAGCACACAAATAATTTTTCTTTGACAACTCAGCTATTTTAGATACAAAATAAGGCCCGCTGTCACTTCAACTTTGTATTTACCTCTAGACTTCTGAATCTACTGTCAGCTACCATTTACCACATCATCTGCAAGATACCATTTAATGTGTTAATTGCTTAATATTCATTTCATCTTAGGATGTAGGTTCTTTACTGTCAACATTCTAAAGTACAAAGCTGAAGCACATTTAACTCCCCAGGAAGAGCAGTGAGCACAGGTCAAATGCTCATGGTCTAACCACCTTATATTTCTACTTTTCCAACCCAGTCAAATGATTACCAGTGTAACAAGGAGACTTACCATACTGTATGCCAGGGTACTTAAGCCAGAGAAATACTTGGCTGGACTCTGCTTTCTTTGGGCCCAACTCCTCTATGTAGAAACACTGGTTGTGATTGGTAACCATCAGAAGCCAGGGTTCTGGTCCCAACTTGAAAGTCAAGTTAATTTTCCAAAGAAAGAAGAATAACAGACTGTTGTTTACTAGTCATCTGGAAACAACTCTGTGAGCTAGGATTTACTGTTTCCTGTAGCTAATTCTGTTTTACAGATGAACAACTGGGAAAAGTTAACAAATAATTTTTAGTTACTAAGTTACTAAGTCATAGTTAAGAAGATGCAAAAAACAGGGTGAAACTCACCCACCTTCTCACTGTTTGTCCCCAAAGCTGCAGGTTCTACAATTTTCTCCTAAGGATTATATGAAAAAAACAAGCAAACAAACAAAAAAAACTAAAAGAGCCAAAAAAGGGGGCAGGAGAAGGCACGATGGAGGAAAAAAGGAAAGATTTTCTGTGCCAAAAAGTTGGGGAAACATTTGATTAACCATAGGGTCCATACCAAAAAGACTTCTCAGGACCTTTTATATATTATTTCACATTGTTATGGTAGAGGAAAAAATTATTTCATTCTAAATTTCTTTTTGGTAAAACATAAGAATAATGTTCTCTAAAGTCTGTTTTGAGAAATGCTATTGGGAGATTTGAGGATCTTCTAGGCAAAATATGTGGTCCAAGAAATGCTTAGAAGAAAGGCCAGGGCACACAGATGAAAGAATCCACCTATTTGAGCTTATATTTTCATTATTAGGATGGAGCCAGAACCACAGACAGCATGTGGTGAGATAGTATACAGCAAAAGACTATGCATTAAGGACAGAAATGTTTAAACTCTTTATTTGATTTATATCTAGTTACCAGCCTATGGAGATATTGGGAGGTATTGATACCTTTAGCATGGAGTGCGTGGAAGGAAGTTAAGTTGTTGGAAGCATGCCCTTAGAGAAAATATTGAGACCCAGCCCATTACTCTCTCATTCTTTATTTTCCAAATGCCATGTTATAAACAGGCCTCTGCCACACACTTCCTCCATGATATTCTGACTTGTCACATAGGTCCAAAAGTAATAGGCCAACTGCACATGAAACTTTCAATATTGGTGAGCTGAAATAATTCAGGTATTCTCAGAGAATGAAAGCTGAAACTAAAATTATGCACTTAACATTTCTCTTTCACTGCTGTTAACTCTGTGTGTATATCTGTGCACGTGTGAGTGTATGTGTGTATGTGTGTGTGTGACTATATCATTCTGTGTCACAAATGACCAACTACATTTGAAATTCTTGGTTGGTGTGTATTATTCACTATGCTATTTCTTTGTTATTATAGTTACCACTTGTTTCTCTTCCCAGAATAAGCATTATAATAAATCAGCTCAAATGATTCATTTGGGTAGGCATTTCTAAATTGTTTAAATAAATTCTCCAGTAGAATTGTTAAGTGGTGCCAATTGACTATCTATTGGTTTTTTATGATCAAATAAGATAATTAGTGTAAGTGCCTACTGTTATTATCATTATTCATACTGTAAATACACTAATGTACCTTCAAATTAATTCAAATTTAAGATTGCATGAGTTTCACCAGTCATAATTCAGAAGCTCCATTCTTTGACAACTTTTTGGTCATCAAGCCCTGTTATGACTCTCAGCAATGACAAGGAATGGATGTAAGACTTGCAAACATCTTCTTCAGTTATAACAGAACAAGGATAAAAGAGCAAAAGCACAAGTATCTTCTATCAAGAAGTTATCAGGAGCTGGGAAAGTGGCTCAGTGGTAGAGTGCTTGCCTCAAATGCATGAGGCCCTGGGTTTGACTCTTCAGCACCACATAAACAGAAAAAGCCAGAAGTGGCACTGTGGCTCAAGTGGTAATGTATTCGCCTTGAACTGAATTGCTGAGGGAGAGTGCCCAGGCCCAGAGTTCAAGCCCCACAACCGACAAAAAAAAAAAGGTATCAAATTTAGCAGCTAAAGACAAAATTTTTTTAAAATATATATTTTTATTGCAAACATACTGTACAGAGGGGTTACAGTTACATGAGCAAGGCAATGAGTCCATTTCTTATAGAGCATTGTTACACCCTCCTTTATATTTCCCCTATCATTCCTTTTTTCTCCACTTCCCAAACCTATTTCTCCTCCCCTCCCCCACCACAAAGTTGTCGTGTACATCTCATTGTTACAATGGGTCATCCTGTATCTTTATTTCAGCAAATTAGAAAAATGCATATACAAGAGGCAGGGCACCAGAATCAAACACAGTGACAACAGAGGTTATACCATGGGGGAACAACATACAAAAGAAACAAAAAAATCACATAGTACATTATAAGTACATTAAGAAGAACAGCAACAAAGATAAAACCTCTTGGGGTTCATTTCGCTTAGCATCAGGTTATATGGTCATATGTACATAGCTTTTGACCTCTTCTGCTTATCCTAGACATATACTAGTTATTGCAAATAAGGGAAAACATGGGACCTAAGTTTCTTAGAATCTGGCTTATTTCACTTCATATAATTTTTTTCTAAGCCTTTCCATTTCCTAACAAATAGGGTGGTGTCATTCTTTCTGATGGAGGCATAGAATTCCATTGTATATATGTACCACATTTTCTTGATCATCTACTGAGGGGCATCTGGGTTGGTTCCATATCTTAGCTATGGTAAATAATGCTGCAATAAACATGGTTGTGCTGGTAGTAGCTTTAGTACGGTTTTATTTGTGATCATTTGGGTAAATGCCTAAAAGTGGGATTTCTGGGTCATAGGGTAGCTCTATGTGGAGTCTTTTGAAGAACCTCCATAATGATTTCCAAAGTGGTTGAACAAGTTTACATTCCCACCAACAATGCAGTAGGGTTCCCTTTTGGCCACATCCCCTCCAGCATCTGTTGATATCAGATTTCTTGAGTCTAACCATTTAATGTTTTTTTTTTATTTGCATTTCTTTTATGGTTAGAGAAGTTTAGCATTTCTTCGTGTATCTATTGGTCATTATTATTTCCTCTTCAGAGAAGTCTCTCTTTAAGTCTTTAGCCCGCTTATTTATCAGGCAGATGTTTCTTTGAGGATTTGTTGTTGAGGGATTTAATTTTTTGAGTTCTAAATATATTTTTAGATATGAGACCCTTGTCCATTGTATGGCTAGTGAAGATCCTCTCCCAATTCATAGGCTTTCTATTGATCTTGCTTGCTATGTCCTTTGCCATGTAGATACTCTGCAGTTCCATGCAATCCCATTTGTCCAACCTTTCTTTGATTTGTTGTGTTTCTGGGTTTTTATTAAGAAAATTTCCGGTCCCAAGGAGCCCTAGACTTTCTCCTATTCTTTCTTATAATGTTTTCAGGGTGTCTGCTTCGACTCCCAGGTCTTTGATCCATTTTGAGTTGATTCTAGTGATATACGGGGATCTAGCCTTAGTTTTCTAGAGATGTTTAGCCAACTTTGCCAGCACCATTTACTGAAGAGGCTGTCTTTCTTCCATTTTTTTTTTAACTCCCTTATTGAAGATTAGGTGGCTATAGGTCTGTGGGTTCATTTCTGGGTCTTCAGTTATATTCCGTTGGTCCTCAGGTCTATTCTTGTGCCAGTACCAAGCTGTTTTGATAATTATGGCTTTGTAGTAGAGTTTGAAATTTGGTATTGATATTCCTCCAGCACTGTTCTTTCTGCTAAGGATTGTTTCTGCTATTTAGGGTCTTTTATTGTCCTATATAAATTTTTGGATTGCTTCTTCTATTTAATTGAAGCATGAGGTTGAGATATTGGTAGGTATTGCATTGAATTTGTAGATAGCTTTTGGAAGTATTGCCATTTTCACAATGTTAATCCTCCCAATCCAGGAGCATGGGAGGTTTGTTTTTTTTTAACAAGTCATTATGTCCAAAAACGAACTTTACAACTTTGGTGGGGGGGGGGGAGGATTGTATGGAGGGGTGGGTGTGGGATGGGAAGGGAGGGGAAGGGGAAACAAAGGAGGAGGCAACAAACAAAGAAGGAGGCAAAGGAAGAGGCTTGATAAGAAATGTACTCATTATCTTACTCATGTAATTGTAACCCCTCTGTACCAAATTTTCACAATAAAAAAAAGAAAGGAAGGACCTCTATGATGAAAACTTTAAAATCCTGAAAAAGAAAATTTTTTTTCATACTATGTTAGTAATAGATCTACTTAGGAATTTTTTTTATTGTGAAAATAGTGTACAGAGGGGTTACAATTACATGGGCAAGATAATGAGTACATTTCTTATCAAGCATTGTAGCCTCCTCCTTTGTTTCCCCTT
>NW_012267219.1:9796378-9800663 GCF_000151885.1 Dipodomys ordii | reverse complement strand
CACTCCCACCAACAATGAAGTAAGGTTCCCTTCTGTCCACATCCCCTCCAGCATCTGTTGTTGTTAGAGTTCTTGATTTTTGCCATTCTAACTGGAATGAGGTGGTATCTCAATGTTGTTTTGATTTGCATTTCTTTTATGGCTAGGGAGGTTGAGCATTTCTGCATTTGTCTATTGGCCATCCTTTCCTCTTCAGAGAAGTTTCTCTTTAAGTCTTTAGCCCACTTGTTTATTGGGTAGTTGTTTCTTTGAAGATTTATTGTTGGGGCACGTTGGGTCTTCGACCATCCCACAAAAGACGGACGGGGTCCAAGGAAAGGAAAGGTAAGTGCGGCACTCGCCCTTTCCCCAGCCTCCCTCAGCCTGGGAGACAATCAGACACAGCAGGGAGCCAAATCCAGCAGGCAGAAAAACTCGTTTATTAACAGAGAGCAGCCCCTTTTAAAGACAAAAAGGGTGGGTGGCATGGTAAGGGAGGAAGAGGAACCAATCACTGTCAAGGTCACACCCTATCATTCACCTGAGCCTTCACGGGCTGGTTAGGCACTGATCGGCAGGTCAATCAGGCTCTGCCCACTCTAGTCTCTCCCAGCGCCATCTTTGCTGCCCATGTGCTCCACAGATTCCCCCCCTTTTTTTTTTGTTTTAATGGCAGACCCACCTAGCACAGTAATAAACATTAGTCCCACCACAGTTAGAAATGTCTGAAGCAGTTCAATTAATTCCTGGGCCCCTGGTGTCTTTTAAGTAAGTCAGTTCCTTGTACGTGCCTTTAAGCTAGCACAGGGGTCAAGATGACCTTTGAGCTGTCAGCTCCCAATGGCTCCCAACATCATCTCCGCCCCCCCCTTTGTTTAAAGAAGCGAACCCGCCTGTCTTAGGTTGGGTGGATCGCCTTGTCTGCCTTACCGGTCATAGGGAACTTCTTCAGAGCGAAGCTGAAGGCCCTGTCTTAGGTTGGTCAGACTGATACCCCCTCTTACCCGTCTCTGGCTGCGATTTCTCTCGGGGGGAAATTCATTCATTTGGAGCTTGATAACTGGCTGGCTAAGCTCATAAGAGTTTTGCAGTGCACGTATAATGCAAGGAAGGCATAGAAAAAAAATCAGCAAAAACATTACCAGGCCAGGAAATGTCACTACTAATCCTTTAACCTTAGTGAAGGATGGGATAGCAGTCTTTGCCACTTCAGAGTCCAGAGGTGGGGATTGTTCTAATCCAGCTATTTGCCTGTGGGGTTGGACAAGATCTAAGCTGGAAGCATAACAAAAGGTGGTTGTTTAACAATAAGTATGGATTCAATGCCGCTATACAAGCAATTAGTAAAAGAACAATGAAAGCAGGTAACATTAAAATAATTAACTCCTACAAAAATATTAAACAGTCCATAGGGTGGTGATCAAAATGGAGGTCAGGCCACCAGGTCGAAGGGACAGCTTCTCTTGTGGTGCTCCTGACGATTTCTGCATTGCCAGCGCTGATCACTGCCCAGGTCACCTGTTGAGGTTGATGCCATAGGGCCGTTCACAGGATCGGGAGAGTCAGGACAGCCAACAGCTGGAGTATGGCCATCTGCAATTGTTAGAGAACACAAGAGCTTCTCAAGGGCTGGTTGCCCTTAGGGATGGTTAATAATTGTCTTTCTGGCTTTTGTCTTTAAAACACAAGCCTCGGCCATGGCCTTTGTTGTTATTGTTGTTGTTGTTGGTTAACTTATTCTTGGGAATGGGTAAAATCTTAAGGTTTCTGGCAGGGATACAAATGGGAGTGGACTCCCCTATGGGGAAAATGCATCCAAATCCCCTGCCCATAGTAACTAGGGGGTCAGGTCCTCTCCATTGTTGTGTCAGGGGATCCTTCCACCTGACTTTTACTTGAGGCTTAGGGTTTAGTTGTCCCCAGTGCTTCTGAAATCTGGATTCAGTTGCCCCTTTTGAGAAATTTAAAATGTTAATGGTAAACAAAGCTATCTGTAACTGTACATGGGGGCTAACTCCCATTTTTTGTTTTAATAATTGCTCTTTAAGACATTGATGATTTCTTTCTATAATTGCTTGGCCTTGGGGATTATAGGGAATTCCTGTAGTATGATTAATATGCCATTTGTCAAAAAACTCTGACATTGCTTTGCTAACAAAACAGGGTCCATTATCGGTTTTAACTTGTGCTGGTAGACCCAAGGTGGCAAAGCATTGAAGAAAATGTGCTTGTGAATGTTTAGTTCTTTCTCCTGTATGTGCTGTGGCCAAGCATGCTCCTGAGTAGGTATCTATAGAGACAAAGATATATTTAAACTTACCAAAGGCCAGGAAATGAGTAACATCCGTTTGCCAGAGGACGTTAGGTTTAAGGCCTCTGGGATTTACCCCTGGGGGTTGTAACGGGGGAGGGGGGTACTTTTAAGAAAGGCTGGCATGTTTTACAGGTATGTACTATCCTTTTGAGGTCCTTTACAGGAATCTGAGGAAATCTATGCTGAAGACCCCCCCACCCCAGGCCGGTTGGTGGGGGATTGCTGTGTACAGTCCCTCCTAAAGTGCCCCTCCTGCCCACATTTAAAACAAGTCCCTCTCCCCAATGGTCTTGGGGTTCCTTGGCCCTGGGCTGCCAGCGCCTGAGCCTGTAAAGCTAAAACTAGTGATTGGGACTGGTGCTGTTGCATTTCCCACATCCTGTGAGGCCACCACCCATCTGCTCAGGGAACTCTCTTTCAATCCCACGCAGGCCATGCGATGGTCTGCATTCATCCCTTTCCAAACCAGCAGCTTTACAAACTGATCTCTGAGGTTCCCTGCTGGCAGCTTGCGGTGAACACTCTGTTGGACTAGGTCTATGAAATCAGGCAGAGACTCACCTGGTTTTTGTCTCACTCCTGCTATGGGGGACTCAGTAGGCCCATCATCTAGTTTGTACCACACGGCAAGTCCTGCCTGCCTCACCTGGTCACGGTACGGGCCAGGTATTGCGGCCTGTTGGACACCGGTGGAGTACCCTTCCCCGGTCCCTGCTAGAATGGCATAAGTAATAGGTATTGCGGGTTGAGCCTGCCGGTTACTCTCTGCTCGCACTCTGCATTCCTCCTTAAAGAAAGCACACCATTTAATAAACTGAGAACAAGTAAGAACGGCTTTGGCCACATCCATCCAGTCCTTAGGGACACACGGGTGATAGGCAATGTCTTGTAATAGGGTCTGGGCCCAGGGAGAGTTTGGGCCATCCTCCGCCACCGCCTTGCGGAGCTCTTTAAGATCCTTAGCTTCCTATGGATACCATTCTAAGGGCCTGTTAGCTCCTGGTGCCAGATTGACCGGGTACGCTTGGGGAAGCGAATCCTGTGGCCGAGAGTCTGGGCTCTTGTGTGGCCCTTCCTTTCCAGAGGAGGTCTCCGAGGAGGTTACTTCCCCGGCCCTCGGCCCCTCCATGGAAGGCTGGTAGGGGTCTGGGTCTTGCAAGTCCCTCTCACAGGTCTCGTAGGGCACCGTACCTCCCCTCTAATCGGAAGAATAGGGAGGGGGCCTAGGACCGTCAGTATCAGCTGGGTCAGAGGGGGTAATTTTTACCCTCGTTTGACTTCTACTGTGCACATTTCAGTGCATTCTCCATTGGATTTGACCCTTTCCTTTTCCTTCTCACTTCCCAAGTCCTCCTGTACTCCTTCTAGGCCTAATGTTGACTCCTCCTCCTCCTTCTGTGATATAGCATTACCCATATTTAGGGTTTCATTTACCCTGAGAGACCACTTAGCCTTGGCCGGTATCTTTTCCTTTCGTGCCCCACGTTGGGCGCCAGATGTTGGGTCTTCGTCTGTCCCACAAAAGACGGACGGGGTCCAAGGAAAGGTAAGTGCTGCACTCGCCCTTTCCCCAGCCTCCCTCAGCCTGGGAGACAATCAGACACAGCGGGGAGCCAAATCCAGCAGGCAGAAGAACTCGTTTATTAACAGAGAGCAGCCCCTTTTAAAGACAAAAAGGGTGGGTGGCATGGTAAGGGAGGAAGAGGAACCAATCACTGTCAAGGCCACACCCTATTATTCACCTGAGCCTTCACGGGCTGGTTAGGCACTGATCGGCAGGTCAATTAGGCTCTGCCCACTCTAGTCTCTCCCAGCGCCATCTTTGCTGCCCATGTGCTCCACAGGGGGATTTATTTATTTTTGGGTTCCAGGTATATTTTAGATATGAGACCCTTGTCCGTTGTATGACTAGTGAAGATCTTCTCCCAATCCGTGGGCTTTCTATTGATCTTGCTAGCTATGTCCTTTGCCATGCAGAAGCTCTGCAATTTC